>NW_028240796.1:600000-1075000 GCF_964263255.1 Lissotriton vulgaris | reverse complement strand
ATACAGACAGCATATTGTTTTGGATTGTTGTAGCTTTCAACTAGAAAACTGTACTAATCTATTGATACTGCAAAAAGCTGCAGAGATCTGATTAGCAGTAATGTTTGTACCCAGTCTTATACTCCATTTCTCTGCCAGTTTCACACAGACATCAGAGATTGAGACATCTGTAGCCCTCACTAATTAATGAATTTTGATCTTAGCCGAGTAAAAACAATTCCAAATATCTGAATCTGAGATCTTCCTCAAATTCATACTGCGTATAAAATAATCTCGAATTTGCAAATATTTAAACCGCATAGCTTCAGTCAAATCATAAAGGATCTTCAATATCTCAAAATCCATAAAACTATTGTTACCATAAAGGTCCCCCTAGGTTTTTAATCCAGAAATAGGCCAGATATTGCAAGCCCCATCGTGAAAAATTTCAGGAAGTCCTGGTTTTCCCCACAAAGGAAGTTTAGTATGAAAAAGCGTAGTCCTACATATAGTGAGGATCGAAAACCACATTTTGACACTCTCTCTTGCGGTCTTAAATTTGACCCTTTTAAAGTAATTGGGGTCATTCACTTTAGCTAAGAACATTTTGGAGTCCTCTCCTAACATAAATTTGTAAAAATAATACTGGTTATTTGAATTAAGTAAGCTACGGAGAAGACCAAGGAAAGCTGCAGAAAAATATAACCTGAAATCAAGAAAGTTAAGCCCCCCTGCTTTACAGAAGCTTGAGCAGACCAATTGATCGACAGACTTTTTTATACCCCTAAATATAGCTACTAAAGATCCCGTCTAACTTTTTGAAAAAAGGATTGTTTACATGTAATGGGATGGATTCGAATAAATAAAGAAATTTAGGGAGTAGCTTCCTTTTAATTAGATTAATCCGTCCAATAAAATGAAGCGGCACCTTATGCAATTTTTTTAGCATACAACAGTTTCTTTAAGCAAGATCTCATAATTGAGTGCAACTATTTCACTTATTTTAGGAGAAATATTAACACCTAAGTATGTAGCCGTTCTACATACCCCTTGTCCTTGGGCCTGGATTTGAAATTCATTAATATCTGTGTTTTATTGATGTTTAATTTGTATCCGGACACCGCCCCAAACCTGTAAGCTTCCTCGGTTATTCCATGTAGAGCTTCTACCACGTCCTTAGAAATATCGCAATATCATCAGTATAAGCTGTGGTTTTTAAAGAGTTCAGGCCAAAATCAAAAGGGGCTATTCAAGATTGAGTGTGTGAGGCAAAAAGAAACAGTTCCATAGTCAGTGCAAACAGCAAGGGTGAAAGAGGGCACCCTTGCTGAGTACCCCGAGATATTATAAAACTAGAAGATGTCATCCCTGCATAGCTAATTTTAGCAGTTGGATGATAATATAGAGCTTGTATCCAACTTAAATATTGGCCTTTAAAACCAAGGGCTGTCAATGTTGCCCAGAGATAATCCCACCCCACTCGGTCGAAAGCTTTTTCAGCATCCAACAATATCATACCGAGTGAGGTCAAATTTATCTCTGCAACGTCGAATGCTGTTATAGCCATATTTACATGAGCTGTTGTGTCTCTGCCCATGACAAAGTCGTGCTGTTGAAGGTTTACGAAATGTAGGATAAATGGCGCTAGCCGTGTGGCTAAAACTTTAGCAAACACTGTTGCGTCAGTATTTATGAGTGAGATGGGTCTGAATGACCCACACTCGTTTTTTGAAAAAATACAATCATTGTAGTGTTCCACCAATTAGGGGCTTTTCCGCCTACGCCAATTGAGCTAATTACTTGACTAAAAAGTGGGAGTAGTTTGTCAGTACAAAGTTTGTATAGTTCTAATGGTAGCGTGTCTTCCCCAGCAGCTTTGCCCGATGCGAATGCAGCAATTGCAGATCTAATCTCAGCCGTGGTTATATTCTCTGTCAGAATGTCAAAACCCTCTATTTCTCTATTCTTTATTGTATTAGCATCCAAATATCTATGTATGTTGTTTATAGTAGTATGGCTTTCTGGAGTGTACAGGGTACTGTAATAATTGACAAATTGCTCCAATATCTGTATAGGTTGACTATATATCAGATTATTAGGTCCCTTAATTTTCTTTATCAGTGTTTTATTATTGTCATCTGCGGTTTTATATGCTAAAATTTTACCAATTTTAACCCCGCTCTCGTACTGAGATAGATGATATTTATGCAATTTTTGTACTGATTTTTTCTATAAATTTGGCTTTCAGAGCAGATTTAGAATTCACCAACTTATAACCCAATTCAACTGCATTTTTTAGACCCTGACATAAAGCCTCCGATAATTGATTTTCCAGTAATAATATATTAGTGATCATTATTTCGGTTGCTTTCTTACGTTCTTGATTTTGACTCCAGACAAACTGTTGCGTAAACGCCCTTATACTGGCCTTACAGACATCCCAAACCATAGTAGGTAAAGCAGAATTGATATTTATTTTAATGAACTCTATCAGATGTTTCTTAAGTTGTGAAATAAACTCTTGGTTTGATAATAGATATCTAGGGAATGAAAATAGCCTTGTGCCCTGCCTTTTTTTGTGAGATGTTAAAGGAGATAAGAATTGGGTTGTGGTCAGAAGTGAAACTTGGGCATATCTCCATGCTGCTGGTTTCTAAGATCTTATCTGAAACCCAAACCATGTTGATACGTGTACACAGCTTATGTGGTGCAGAATAATAAGTATACCCTGCTACATTAGGATGTATTATTTGCCATGCATCCTTTATGTTATGTATGCATCCCAATTCTATAATGGCGGCTCGTGTCCTGCGTATCCATTGAAAAGCTCCCCGTCTAGTGGTATCTACGTCATAATTCATTATGCAATTAAAATTCCCCATAATTATGCGCTCTCCTTCCCATTCCAACAATTCCATGGTCAACCGATCAATATTAGAAGGATCATCTGTATTCGGTCCATAAATGACACTAAATACATAGTTACAATTTTCCAAAACTAGTTGACAGATAGCCCATCTTCCCCGTTATCAATTGCAGTTTTGACAACTTCTGCTCTAAATTGTTTCTGTTTCAAAATAGCAATCCCTCGTATTGAGACATTCACAGCTGAGCAAACTATTACATCATAGCCTAATTGCCCCAGTAGCTTTCGGTCTTTATGGCAAATTTGAGTCTCAGATAGTTGAGCTATTTGAGGGTTATACATTCTTAGCTCCTCATAGACTAGTCGTCACTTATTTCTACTATTAAGACCTGCTACATTCCATGCCAGACATCTCACTCAATACATCCCTTTGATATGTTGTACCCTTCCATTCTAACCATACGTATAACTGTCTCCCTATTACCAAGTTTTACAAATCTCATTCTCATGCTGTTAGTTTTAAAGTTTTCCCCCCTCAGAAAACCAACCCGCCCTGCACCTATCCACCCCATACCCCACCCCCTTTTCTCTTGGGGAGGATACCCCTCCATACCCTGCTGCCGCTGACTAGGCAGCACTGCAGAGTAACAGCATCGGAGGTCTCCCCGGCATCCCGACATAAATGCAAGAAGGAAGAAAAGTTATTGTAATTATACACAGCTAAAAAAGAAATACCATATTAACTACGAAAGAACCTGACCTAAAAGTCTAAGAGTAGTAGAAAAAAAGGGCAAATATAGAACAAATCAGATCCTATTAGATAAGCCCTTCATAAAGTTGCCTGTATTAACATTGAGTTGCGAAGTACTTAATCTCAAACAAGTTGAGCAGAGATCTTCACCACCCCACCATGACTTCAAGATGCTAATTTAGAGAGTGCCTGCTCCGCTTCCTTGTCATCCGTAAAAAAATATGTATGGCCGCCTTTTGCTACTTTTAGACGCATGGGTTGTTGAAGGAAGGCTTGCCCCCCCAAGACATAAACGGATCTATAAGCTGACGCAGCTTCCAACGTCTTTCCATCGTTGCTTTACTTAAATCGGATCGCACAAAAAAGGAGACAGATTCTATTGTAACCGGGGAATTAGGTCTAGCTTTCAGTGAGACTGCCTGTCTCAATAAAAAAATCCTAAAATAAATCAAAAACGGGAGAGGAAATTGGACCCCCTTGTTTCTCTAATTAAGCGGTAGTCTATGGACCCTTTGGAGTTGTGAGTCCCAGTCCCAATCAGACAAATCCGGAAGGCCTTCTGGAGCAGTTGGACTACATATGCCTATGGATCTGCCTCTTCAGAGCCTTCTGTTATTCCAAAGAGTCTAAGGATTTGTCTCCTTTGCCGGTTCTCCATGTCCTCCAGCTTAATTTGTAAGCTCCCAATCTGTGCCTGATGTGTATTTGCCAAAGTCTCTGTGCGGGAAGACATCTCCTCAACCCCCACCACACTTTGTTGCAGTTCTTCAATGTCCTGGGTAATTCCACCCAGTTTGCCAGCTATCTCCTGTAAGGAATTGTGCATTTTACTATTATCTTCCCTAAGCTCCAAGAAGTGTTGTTGCACTTCTTGTTGATGGTCAGTCAGTGTCTGTAATATCAGACTAATAGGAGCAATAGCACTGGTTGTACTGTTTGTAGGCAAGATTAAAAGTAGGGTGGCCACTTGGGTTGAATCAGAGGTTGAGCTATAGTTGTTTACCCCTAGCGTAGTTGCTGCTGCTACTATTACTGCTGTCATAGTCCTAGATGCAACTATAGATTGATTCCCCTCTGACAAAACTGATGTTGTACCTACATGCACGGTAGGTGGAGAAGGTACAGAAGGTAGACGAGGTATGTTAGAGCCATTAGGCAAGGGGAGGCCTTTCAAATAGTCTCCCTCCGTAGGGCTAGTGCTGGAGAGGCGTAGTGCCATGTTCTTGACCCCACCTATTGCTTGGATCCATTTACGAAGAGGACTTTTATCCACAATAAGTTTCCCCAGTAATGTTGAGGTAGAGACAGAGTTATTAACAATGCTGAGATTTTTCCCTTTCTTTAATTTGTTCTTCGCTTTGATCTTCCCCTTCTTACAGCCGGAAGACCTACCTGCATCTCCCGGGGAGGTAGACAAATCTTCCACCTCTTCAGTAAATTCCTCATAATCATCGTTAGAACATACCTCGCCCCCTTCACCAGTAGCATTGATCATCTCACCTGTAGCCGGGGTTACTCTCCATGCCGTTGAATGCACTCCTGAATTATCACCCTCAGCCTCAGTGAGGGATAGCACAGGAGGGCACTCCAGATTAAATGTTTTTAAAGTCTCTGTCTGATCTGTTTCCAGAGGAGATTCCGATAGTGACTTATCTAACTTGTCTAATGGCTCTGTATACATTTCTGTCAGTTCAGTGACTCCCAAGTCATGATATTCATTGTTTCAGAAATTTCCGAGTTTCCGGGTTCTTTCTGAATCCCTCAGGTTTACATCGCCCGTTTTGGTTGTTTTATCGCCTATGGTGAACTTCAAAGTATTGGGCGCTTCTGAATGCTTAGCTAGTCGAATACTAGGATTAGGGCGATTGCTTGTAAGCTGAGTCGGGGTAGAAACACTGTTGCAAATCTTCACAGGGGTGATTACTAAATTTATAGAATCATCAAAGTGTTTATTATCGGCAACATTGTTTCCTGCAGTGAACTTTCCACCATTGGCAGCCAAAGAGTCATTTGAAGCAAGAAATAACGAAGCACGGATCAGCTGCTTACCAGACGGCTGGTTGGATTTTTCCCCAGAGGTGGTGGTGCCGTTCCTGCCTTTACCGTTGTTGCCATTGCCATGATGTCCGCTCCTTCAATAGCAGACGCTGGCTCAGCTGTAACGGCATTTCTCCCGCTCAAGTCCCCCTGAAAGCATTCTTGGGCGCCATCCTAGTTTGTGGCGCTGGAGGCACTGGAGACAGTGGGGTCGTGTCAGAAAACGTTGCCAGCGTTGCCAAAGCTGTTGGAGCTGCTGAGGAGACCGACAGCGCTAGACCCGGCCAGCCGATCCCCAGCCAACCGAGCAACCGCGGCATCGACAAACGAGCAGCCTGCAACAGCCACTCGAGTCCGCCTCCATGGAAGCGCAGCATCTACCGTGAGAGCACAGACACACAAGGCGAAAGTAAGTATTTCTGTTTTCTTCCTCTTTTTCCTTTGAGAGTTTAAATTGCGGTTATGAATGTAGAGCTGTCGCTAGAAAATCCTGTCTCCACATCTCTCAAGGGAGCGGGGGACCTCCGACAAGCTGCAGCTCCGCGGCAGCTCAACCATCTTTCTCCTCCCCCCCCTAAAGCTCCAGATTATGCTAAGCAATTCATTGTGCAGACTGATGCCTCTGAACATGAGATAGGAGTGGCCCTATGACAAATAAATGACCACGGTAAAGACCCGCCTGTTTCTTTCATCAGTAGAAGGCTACTCCCCATGGAACAGCATTGGAGTACCATTGAGATGGAAGCCTTGGTTGTGGACTGGTCCCTGAAGAAGCTGAGGCCAAACCTGTTTAGCTCTCACTTCATTGTTAAAACTTACCACAGGCCTGTCAGATGGTTAACGAAGATGAAATGTGGGAATTCTAAACTGATCAGGTGTTCATTATCCACACAGGGAATGGGCTTTGAAGTGGAGCACAGACCTGGGATAGACTTTCCAGGCTCTTCCACTTAGATAATGAAGGCTCACTGGGGGTAGGTTAGTCCCAACCTCTTTTGTTTGGGAAGGGTCATGTAGAAAATGCCTCTTTTGGCATAGTTATCCCTACTTTTTGCCTGATGTCTGATGTAATTTCAAACTGTAAGTGCACTAGGTCCTGCTTACCAGGTCCCCAGTGTAAGATATCATTCCACAAAACGGTGCCATGATTGGCACAACTTCATTGGCCTCTGTAAGTCCATAATATATGGTACCCCTGGTACCCAGGGTATGGGTTCTGAGAAGGGTCCTTTGGGGATGCAGCACTGGTTATGCCACCCCAGGTAGAGTACATACTCAACGTTTTACTCACAATGCACCCTGCCCTATGGACAAACTAGGTAGTATATTGACTCATATGTAATAAAGAGTGAGTTCAAGACTTGGCAATGGGTTTATATTGCAATATTAAGTTGGCAGTTTAACACTTCATTCAGGCTGCAATGGGGCATGTTTTAAGGGGCTAATTAGGTAGTAGTATTTAATCTACATGCCAGGGTTAAATAGTATCCCCAATTTCTAGGGACTGATACATAATTTAAATATGCGAATTAGGTGTAAGCCAATTTTACCATGATTTACAGAGTAAACACAAGCACTTTAGCACTTAGTAGCAGTAGTAAAGTGCGGTGTCATATGGCCAACAAAAACAAATTTAGCAATTAAGAGGATGAAGGTAAAAATCTGGGAGGAAGACCACCCTAGGCTTGACTGGTCTAACAGACTCTTTTAGGTCCTCTTGATACTAAAAAAGAAAGTGGTATACTCCTGGCAGCAATCTGCTTCAATGGAGAGAAGGCTTTTAATTGAGTGAGTTGGCTAATTATAAAAGAGAACTGTGGAGAAAATTGGCATCTCAAAACATATTACTGATCTGATTAGTACCATGTACCAAAGTGACTGGTCATGTTTTCAGCTAATGAAATTCTGTCCAAAAGAATAATTTGCAGAGTGTTATTTGCCAGAGTTGTCCACCTTCTCCTCCTTCATTCATCAAGATTGGTATGCATGGACACATTATGAAGTGAGGCATTAAATAGTTGAGTAATTATTAATTCCTCTAAATCTGCTTTCAGTTTTCCAACATTAAGTAATTTACATTCTGGGGTTTGTGTTAAATCTATTTTACTCAAACTCTTTTCTGGAGATCCAGAGTCAGAATCTGCACCAGTTAGAGTTTTACATGACAAACTTTGATTAAAAGTTAAGTCAGGCATCATCATTTTCTCTCGATGTATTTCAGTCAAGTCTGAATAAAAATTTTCTGTCACTTTCTGTATTTTTGAATTTAATGGAATAGTTAAAGCTGAATGTCTAATTCCTTTTTGATCAAATACCGGAAGAACAGGTCCAATCGTTACAGGTACTGTTACTGCTTCCATGCTTTTAGTTAATTGCTGTATTAATTCATTTGCAAAACATATATATTCTGAGGTATCTGCTAATGGTAATTCCTCATACTTTCTGCTCTGATTCTACTTCTTGGGGTTTCATTTCTCTGAACTGGAGTTTCAGTAAAATTCCTTTTTTCTAGAACTATGTCCTGTTTCTACTCTTTCAGGTGTTTTTCTAACATTCTGATTTATTTCAGGGGATGCCTCATCAATAATTTCTCTTTGTGGGGCACTTGGAGAAGTCCATGTACAAACTGGTTGATAAGGTGGGGGTTTCTTAGTATAAATGTCCTCTAATACCGCATCCTCTGAATCACTTTCTTCACTAATTCTATTTGTCTTTTTGGTACACTTTCGTCCAATTACTTCATCAATTAGTCTCACTGGATACAAGCCATCACACATGTCTGCACTTCTCTATCGACGCATTCTATCCTGATGTGTTTCTCTATCAAGACCTAATCTTGTTGCTCTCGATACTCCTCTGCTCTCTCACTCTAATTCATGCATTTCATCTTCCCATTCAACTAAAGCTTCAAATTGAGTAGGTCTAGGCCTTGGTACAAGCTTCATCATTGTTTCTCTTAAGTTTTTCAAAACCGCTATGTTAAATGATCCATCTTCTGGCCATGCTAACACACCATCATTTTCAGTATATTTCATCCAATTCTCAATCCAAAGACAGGTATGATAACCATATTCACCCAACATATAAGCTGCAGGTGTTTTGTACTTATGAATTAATCTTCCGCCTCGCGTCGAAATTTCTTTATCAGGTTTAAATTTATTTATCAATTTCTGAAACCATGAAAGCTTCTTTTTCTCTTTCATAAAATAATAATCCATGTTTTTAAACCCTTTCCCTTACTTCGGAAAAGGTCGTAACAACTTCCTTGTTATTCTGTAACACCAACCAATCCGTGCGCGAAACTCACCAACAAACCAATCAGGTTAAGCTTCGTTACTATTTGCTCAACCAATAGAGTTACTGTTTTTCAGAATGAGCCAATCAGCTGCGCGAGTACTGTGACGTATGTTAACCAATCACAGCATGACTCTAGTGACGTATGCTAGCGCTGCAGCTTCTCTGTCTCTCGCTCCTTAAACTGACCCCTCCTTTACAAAAAAATTTCACAGCGCCATATTTACAAAACTTTCAATTGAATCCTGTTAATAATTCCACAAAAAAACAAAAACATTTGTATGTTTCGCTAAAATAAAGTGATAGTTTTCCCAAACATCCAAGTATTCTTTTTGCGTGAAATAGACAACGCTATTTTCCCAGAATATATAAATTCGTCGATTAAGTAAGGCTACTTTACCCTTCTAGCAGGTAATAACGAATTTGTTTCTCTCTAAATGCACATACAGAGATTTTTACACCTCCTTAGAGACAATTTAGAGTTTAACTCGATCGTAAATTACAAATTCATTTACACTCATTCATACGGAAAAATTCCTAACCATGCATTCATAAATCTTCAGTAGGACTTTAACCCACCAATAGAAATCCCCACTCGCTAGTAAGATAGACACTTCCTTACCATTCACTCAAGTTTAGATAGATTCTACTACTATTTTCACAGTGAGTTTTAAAACAGGACATAAGTCCCTGTACTCAAAAGTTACGATTTCATAGACAATCCTCACTATACATTCTTCCTTACACACCTAAAATCCTAAACTTGTGCTGTACGACCACAACACTAGTGATATAGAATAATACCACTATTTTGAAACAGAACAAATGCACTGTGTAACTTCACCTGTCACACTTCTCATGCCGGCACAATACCTAGGAATTTTCACACTGCTGGAAAAAACCTTTCGACTACATATAACAACTAGACAAACTTAAAATGTTTTAGACATCAATCCTATGTAATTACCATGTAGCATGCTAGTTACCATAGAAACCGTAACTGTGCTACCAAGTAATTGATCCAGCGCTCCTATTGAAAAACTGTCTCATAAACACTACCTAGCACCTCAATACTCACCATTAATCACAAAACTCATATAAAGGCCCATAATACCAATGAGACAATTTCTGAGCAACTGAATCAAGTGGTCTGATTAATAAATTTACTCTCTTATTATTTACACCATTATATACAACTGCAGTTCATCATCTTTACCATGGTTTAAAACAGTTACTATTTATTAAGCAGAGCACTAAGGCGATTGGATCAACTAATGATAACTAGACCACAAATAAACAAGACCAGCTTGTCTTCTTCAAATCTAATTGTATTAGCTTTTATTTTTCATAAAGAAAAAGGCAATAACGTTATGAATCTTAATTTCAAATGCAATCAAGAAAGCAGCATTTTAATAAGGAAATTAATTAAAACTGACACATAAAAGTAAGTTCAGAATCATGAAATATTTAACAAAATAACAGTTCCCATTCCCTAAATCTATTTCCCTATCTATTTCTTGCTTCAGTTAAAAAGGAAAAATCATTTAAAGTCTGCTGTCCTTACATGCGCCAAAGGTCCATCAGCATGTCTCAACACACAGGAATCGGAAAGTAAGAGTTTTTTCCTTGCTCATAGTGTCAGACTTTATACCTTTCTCTCTAGCTAAACTTTCTACATTTTACATTCTTTTCGACAAATCCATGATCCTCATTGGCTGTCCAGTGTCAGTCCATGATTAAAAATGATTATGTCACCATCGACTCTTGACCAAGTCCGAGCTTCATATAAGGCCCATTGTCTTTCATTTCCACGTCTTCGATTTCCTCAAGAATGATACTTTACTCAAGCCTCGGACGTTTACTTCCTAACTTTGGTAGTGACATCAAATTCCTGTCCTTGAGCTATCTCTTTACGAGCACGTTCAACGCGACCACTGAGTTGTTCTTTAATTCACAGTGTCATCGCAGTAAATAAAATGTTCACTGCTGCGCATGTGCAATTGTTCCACTCTGGACAAGGTTTCGCGTCTGCAGCTCTGTCAGCCATGTTTTCAGAACCAACTTTAGGCCTCACTTTGGAAACTATTATTAAACAAACACAAGACATCAATTAATTAGAGAATTGAGACCCATGCTGTTACCCTCCCCCTTTACTAATTAATCCTGTTAATTATGTTACCTAGCAGAAGCACATAAAGGCAGCATTATAGTTACTTTTCCTTTTCAAACTGCAGGAACTCCATGAGCTTTTTATCACAGAGAGACATAACATAAGCACATAAAATAGGCACATGCCATTAATTCAACTGCCCCGTTTAATACTGACAAAGACAATAGACAAGATTAGTTTATTATTTTTCTTTGCGTATACAACAAAAAGGCACATTAGTAATGATGAATGAATTCTCTAACTAAGTTTATTAATAATTTCACCACATGCTTATTAATTTGATTACTTTGTTATGAGAGATTAACTTCACCAGATTGAACAAAATGTTGTTCTTTACCTTGCTCCATCAGTTGCAAACCTTTGACTTGGTACATTACACTCCTATCATACTGCACTGAGCAGTCCACTCATCTGTAGATCAAACCCCTTTTTCTCTGTGATACAGCAAGATGGCTTTTGGAAATGGGGTTTCTGGTTGGCGCGGGTATGCACCTATGCCAGGCAGAACCCACTACTCTAGTCAGGGTAAGGGAGTTAAGGACCCAAAGTAATCCCTCCTTTGTAGGTTGGCAGAGCACTCAGGCTTATCCCAGAGGCAATGTGTAAAGGGTTTTCACAACACATACACCCCCCAGTGACACACAATAAACACCATAAAAGATACTCCCCACACAGTTATATAAAAATATCACTTTATATTATATGTAAAACAGATTATACCACAATCACATAAATCACTTAGCCAACTAGGCAATTATCATAAGAACACATAGATCATAAATCACTTGGCTAACTAGGCAATCGTCATGACACCACATGTAGTGCACTTAAATAAATGGTTGAACATGTCATAACAGAACATCATGAAAAACCACTACTGTGCATGCCGTCCAGTTCCTAAAAATAATACTCATTCTGTTCACTTCACAAGGATTCAAGCGACTTATATCCTGACATCAGGGCATGGGATGCCAAAGTTAGGTTACACCTAAATCACTACCCATTATTGCACAGGGATCGCCAGGGAATTTCCAGCTCTGTAGTTAGAACCCGCAGGCCACAGGAGCACCTGTGCACCTATTATGGGTTTTATGGTAATTCTGCAGTAACTGCATGTTTAGAAAACACAATGGGGGTTCTCTGTCGAGGTTTATCCCATGTGGCCGGAACCTATCAATGCCCCAAAGGTAGGTGATCAATGACAGAGGGAAAAAAGGGGTATTCACTGCCCAACTTTTCCGGGAGACCTCACTGGATCCCCTGCTTGTAGGGAAACAAAACGTAATTGTTTGTGAGTGCACCGAACAACTGCTGGCAAAGGTGGCCTTTTCAACAGGGGGAATCTGCCAGTGCCACTGCTCAGATAGGGGTTCGCCTGTAAGCAGCTTACCAGAGCTCATGTGGCTCCGTTCAGCAGTGGCAGGGTTGGGGGCGAGACCTTGGTGGTGCTGTGGGATGGCCACTTCTCCCTCTCCGTGCCGCAGGAGCCTCCGCGATACTACTCAAGTAATCAACCTAATTGACCAAAGACCTTTTGATCCCAGTACCCAAAGACTAGTAACATGTGACATTGTGTCACTTTATACTAGTATTCCACAATTGGATGCGATTGCTGTAATGGAGAAGGCCCTAGATACTAGGACCGCGCCAGTCCCAGTGCCAACCAACTTTATTCTGGAATTATTGGAGCTCGTTATGATGAGGAATTTTTTTATGTTCCAAAATGAATTCTTCCTCCAAACAAAAGGTGTAGCGATGGGGGCTACTTTTGCCCCCAATCTGGCAGTGCTTTTCATGGATGATTTTGAGAATAGATTTATCTTTAGTGACACTAACCCATTTGGAAGCCAAATGGCACTGTGGGTCCGGTATATAGACGATGTGCTGTGCATTTGGAATGGTACACAGCCTGACCTCACATTATTCCACACTTGGCTGAATGGCAACAGCACTGATATCCAGTTCACTCTGGAATCCAGCAGTGAGAAAATTCTTTTTCTGGATATTATGATTTATGTTGACCAAGAAACAAATCTTTTACAAACTACACTTTTCCAGAAACCATCTTTTGGAATATAGTAGCCATCACCCGAGAGGTTTGAGGGATAACCTACCTGTTGGTCAGTTTTTTCGGATCTGCCGTAATTGTTCAGATAAAGAGAATTATATGACCGAGTCACAAGACCTCTCGAATCGCCTTCTAGAACGTGGGTACCCAGGACGTTTGGTGAAGCGTGCGCGTAAGAGGGCATGGTACAGTCCACGTGATATATTGTTAACACCGGAGGCTAAACCACACGTAGCCTTTGAGCGTCTTATCTGTGTGACAACTTTTTCAACCCGGAGTAATGACATCAAAAAAATCATCAATAAGCATTGGGGTTTAGTGGCGGATGATATTGGACATAAGGCCCTCCCTCTACACTCCTTTAAGAGGGCGCGCAATATCAAAGATGAGGTAGTTCAGTCATTTTTAACCATACCTCAAACTCCAACAATTCATTCCCTGTGGAATCTTCCACCAATTTAGGGCCACACCAGATGCGGGACATGTGCTGCATGTCCAACAACGATCCAGACAAAGGAATTTTCATACAGAGGCAGGTCCTTTACACTAAGATCACACACAAACTGCAACACGTCAAACGTAATTTATGTGATCAAATGTCCGTGTGATCTAGCATATGTGGGACAGACTCAACAGAAAGTAAAGGCTCGGATCCTGCAACATGGCAGCAGGATTAGGTGTAACGTACGTGGGGCCCCTTTGGTAGACCACTGCACCAGACATGGCCATACACCTGATGCCCTAGAATGGCTTGTCTTAGAGAAGATAGTTCTAGGCCCAAGGGGTGGTGACATTACACACATTCTCACACTCAGGGAATCCAAATGGATGACGATTCTAGATACTATCTATGATGGGTTGAATGAAGCTGATAGCAGCTATGCACAATTGGCTAGGTTTGGGGGCTGAGTCTAGAATGCATGACTTTCACCCTCCTGTGTGAGAGGTGCGTCTCACTAGACTTTGGATATGATATGTAGGATACCCGGTTGTGTGTAATGATGAACGCTGCTTCACCCTCCTGTGTGAGAGGTGTGTGGCTGACCTAGAAATTTGAGATATTGAATTGTGCTATTTATATATGTTGCCAATTTACGATCATCTGAAATATAATAATGAGTGCATTGACTGGTGTTAGATATGACTTTTGTAATACCCGGTGGTACGTAGTGAGGAATGCTGCTTCACCCTCCTGTGTGAGAGGTGTGTGGCTGATTTTGAAACTTGAGATATCGAATGTTGCCACTTCTGTATGAGCCCGGTCTACTTCTAACTTATCAACATCGGACTTATAATAATGAGCGTATAGATTGTGCGTAGGTGATACGTCATTATTTGCCATACTGTAGCTATTGTCACACCGCTTTTGATTAATTCCTAAATACATTTTTCAAAAAGTCTTTACGACTGATTTAAAATGTCTCCCATCTCTTTTAAATAATTTGAAACATCTTCCATCTACAGAGATGTAGCGTGTGTATAGATTGTGCTTGGGAGGTACATTACTATTGGCCGTATTATAGCCACTGCCACATCGTGTGTAATTCAGTCCTAAATATAATTTTTTGAAAATCTCCATGATCCAATTAAAATAATTTCCATGGAGGCGCTAGGGGGCGCACAGCGGAATGGCTGGGTAAGACCGCAGCTCCGCCGGACGGCTTAGAACGCGATGCCTAGGGCCGTTCAAATGCCCTGAAACGCACTCCCCGAGCACCGTCCCATGTGTGCGAACATCATCTGCACATAATGGTGTGAAAATCGGACGGTGGCGGTCAAAAAAACAGCAAGGAAACAGTGAAGTTAGCTCCGCGACTGGGAGCGGACAAAATGGCGGTCATCGCTTCACCCTTTCAGCCAGCTGCACTGACGGAGGAATAAGCGCAGCGAACATCCTGGTCGGGACCGTTGGGGTAGCCGGAGATTAACGCCGACTGCGGGAGCGGAGCGCTACCGGGCTGGAAGCGGTGAGTGCCACAGTACTGCCGGTGCGGGATCGGCTGGCGGAGTGCGGCTGCTTGACAGCATGGCGGCGCCCAATGGTTCGGCTCTGGAGTGCAGTGTTGAGTGAGCCTGGCGGGGGGCGCCCTGGCACCCGTGGAGGTGAACGGCTGAGACACCAGCGCTACGATATGCGACGTGGGCACTGTGTAATAAACATTAACTCTGCATGCTAAAGACTGTTGGGTGGAGGGGGCGCTGCCTGCGAGTGAGTTACAGCCCCTGCAGGCGCTGAAGTTCCGCTGAGACATGGGACCCTGACCAAGCATTCAGCACTCCGGAGGGGGGATCTGACCGGTGGACTGCTGGTCACACGGACTCCCGGTCACTGGCGGCACACTCTGATTGATGCGGAGCGCTGAGGTGTACGCGGACAGTTGCAATACTGCCGTCTGGAGGCTGAGGAGCGGCGGATATTCGATATGAACGCAAGGGTTCCCAAAATGGCGCAATAAAAGACCTCTGCGACTAGCCAGGACCGGGTCTCGGTCCCCTTGGGGCAGAGAGCTGCGCAGTGTGTTGCAGCTGCTACGGGTGGCACACCAGGAGAACCAGTGGCGTTGCATATGCCCCAGAGATCAGCGGGGGCACTACTTGAACACGACGCGACTGCCGGATGCCCAGCAGCCACCACTGAATGCAGGTTTCCCGTGCCGGGCCGGCGCGTTATGCAGTGAACCAAAAACGGCGACGGCCAGCAGAAAAACGCGATCCACCCCACGGGACGCGGCGGCACTCACCCCCCCCCCCACATCTACAATGGTGAGACCAGACAAACAGCAGCAGAAGATCTCCTTCGATTCAAAAAAGACGCCCAAAGCCACTGAGACAACGTCTGTAGTCATGAGTGGTTCGCCGAGTGACCAGGCCACTGGTAGCAATATGGAGAAGATACTACTAGCGATTCAATCTAATCTACAAGATATCAATGGAAAATTGGACAATCTCACGTGCAGAATGGATGGCATGGCGGCCAAGCTGGAAAAGCATGGGGAGAGGCTGGAGACGGCGGAAACGCGAATCTCGGCGGTAGAGGACGAATCACACACCACTACTGTCAAATGCACGGCTATGGAGCGGGTTCTGGAGGTGATTAAAGCAAAGGAGGAGGAATTGGAATCGCGCTCTAGACGCAATAATATACGCATCACGGGACTGCCGGAGTCGACCAACACAGGACGCATGGAGCAATATGTTGAAAAACTGTGCAAAGACATATTTGGAGACGAATCAATGTCACCCATTTTTGTCATAGAGAGAGCACACAGATCCCTTGCACCGCGTCCACCTCCGGGGGCATCACCGCGTCCAATCATCGCAAGGGTCCTGAATTATCGAGACAGGGACACCATACTGAGACTAGCCCGAGAAAAAGGTCCCATCACCCATCAGGGTAATAAGCTGGAGTTCTACCCCGATCACACTGTGGCAGTGCAGCAAGCGCGCAGAGAATACACAGCGGTGAAATCCAAGCTCCGGGAACTACAAGTCAATTACTCCATGCTGTACCCAGCCAGACTACGGGTGCTGTGGGACGGCAGGCCCGTCATTTTGGCAACTCCGAAAGCTGCGCAGGAGTTTGTGAAGAAAACAATTTTACAACATAAATCTGGTGCACATGAGGACCGTCAGGCTGACAAGGATTGACCAAAAGTGGGTCCACGGGTGACCGAGACTGTCTCTGAGTATATTAATGGCTATTGATTCGCAGGTACTTCTTTCTGGTGATGCAGGCGGGTGCAGCACGGGGTATCTCTGCTGGACCACAATAGACATGTTAATCTCGGCACCCTGGTAATGATACCTGTGAAATGCGCCGACTGGCGCCAGACTTGTGTTCAGCCACGGCAAGTAAGCTGATTCCCTCCTATGGCTCAGTCTGTGGGGGGACCACATGGTGGAACAGTGCGTGCACTTCAAAGACTAATCTCATGTGTGCACTGAACTGTATTTTTACACTAACTGGGCTAGAGACACACATACATGATCAGTACTGCAGGCCTGGCCTACCTATTCATATGTACAATTGCTAAGGTTATAACCATGAATATTTCGTTAACGGTACCGTACGCTTTGACATTTGTGCTGGGAGCATAGGAGCGATGGTTGATCCGCAGAGGGTCACAGTGGGATCCTCAGAGTATCCAAAATGTTTGGGTGGTTATAAATTGCAAGTTCCCCACTGAGCTCGGGTTGGATTGGAGTAGCGCTTGTGGGCCCTTACATGAGGACCTGCTAATATGCATGCAGACGAAGGGCTGGGGACGGCCCAGGGTGTTATGACATAACGAGTATGTTTTTTCCTAACGGTTGGAACGCCGCCCACTTCCATTTAGTTGGAGGGGAAGTTGCGCCTCCAGCGGACCTCCACAAGGGAGTTCCCCATTCCGGTTTAAAAGACATGGACTTGATGTTTTGCCCCGATCTGTTGTCGTGGGTAGCGGGGGGAGAGAATGGCTTCGGCATGGTTGGGTTGCTGAAGTGGGAGGGGGAGGGCGGGGAGGGGTAACTGATGATACTGTGAGACCTTCACAAACAGATTTTGGATGTCGCTTATGTATTATAGAAACTGAGGACATTTATATGTACATGTCTGCACTTGGACGCCTCTCGGCAGACCCCTGGCGTTATGACGTAGCGCAAAATATACAGACACCACCACCTTACCGATGACTCAGAGGGTGACACATGCTACCAATACACATGTTAAGCTACTAACATGGAATGTAAGAGGTCTGACACAGCCCAAGAAAATTAGACGCGTGTTTGCATACCTAAACAGACATTTCATAGATATCGCGTTTTTACAAAAGACGCACATTGCTCCGAACACACATCACGCTATAGGCCTGAAATGGGCCGAATCTGTACATGTCGCAACATACTCCTCCTACTCCAGAGGGGTGATGCTGCTATTAAGAAAGGGACTAAACTTCACGGTGCTAAGGGTGATACAGGATCCGGAGGGCAGATATGTTATTGTTTCCGGGAAGTTACGGGGTAGGGACATCACTCTGCTTAATGTCTATGGCCCTAATGTAGACTCCCCAGACTTCTTTCAGATCTTGTGGGGACACCTGCAACAATTCACACACACTAGAATAATCTGTGGGGCGACTGGAATGTAACCTTTGCTGACGGGGTGGACCGCTCCGCACAATCCACTGAACCTCACAAAAACGCTAGAGCCAAATTACAACATATACTAGCGGACATGAAGCTAACGGACATATGGCGGCACAAGTTTCCCGCGGAAGCGGGAGCCACACACATTTCTGCTTGCCATGGCAGCTGGTCCCGTTTGGACTACTGGCTGGGCACTACTGACATCGTACACTGGACTAATAAAATAGACGTCCTTCCAAGGTCACTATCGGATCACAACCCTGTTTTATTAACACTCTCCATTCCAGATTACGTCCCACCTCCCTATCAGTGGAGGTTTAACTCAGATGCACTAACGGACATACTGTACGCGGACACTATACACACAGCAATCAAGGACTATTTCCTGCTGAACAACCCTTGCCTACTGTGGGAAGCCTTTAAGGCGACGGTTCGTGGGGTTTGCATGAGCACAACTATAGGAATACTTCGCGACCTGCGGCAACAGATTAAGAGGTGCGACATGCAACTAAGAGAATTGGAAAGGGAGTACGAAGCTACCCAGGATGTAGCGATTCTGGGTCAATTACGCACATTGCACACAGAACATCAGAATCTAGTGGATGACGAGATTAAGTATATGGATAAAAAACACACGGCTAGAGCTTTCGGTGAGGGAGGCAGGCCGGGCGGGCTACTGGCAGCACAAATTTTCCGAGGGCAGAAAACATACGGAAGTCCTTGGCATCAAAACTGACAACGGGGTCGTACTGACACAAACGGCGGATATACTGCAGAGCTTCGTCGCTTCCTATAGTGCACTATACACATCGCAGCCAATAGCCTCCACAGAGGAAATAAACGAGTACTTTAGGGACGTGGCCATAGCATGGTTGTCTGACCACCAGCGGGAATACTTAGCGGCTCCCATCACGGTTAAGGAAGTCACGGAGGTGATAAAAACACTACCGAATGGCAAGGCGCCGGGCCCGGACGGGTACACAAACGAATTTTACAAACACTACGTAGACATTCTAGCTCCCAGGCTGGCGGAGATGTATGGGGCCACATTCGATCAGGGCGAACTCCCCCGAACACTCCGAGACGCGGTAATTATCGCTCTATTGAAACCATCCAAAGACCCGACCCAATGTGATTCCTACCGCCCGCTGTCGCTAATAAATGTCGACTCTAAAATCCTAGCGAAAATCACGGCCACGAGGTTAACACCGCTAATGACCAACTTGGTGTTACCTGATCAGGCAGGATTTGTCCCGACTAGATCCACGTCCCACAATACCCGGACGCTGTTTGCCCTAGCCCATTATCTCAAACCGGAGACAAAGGCAGTGGTGGTGCTACTAGATGCTGCAAAGGCGTTCAATTCCATCGAATGGCGGTACTTAATTGCGGTACTACACCGCATGGGCTTCCCTAAAAGATTTGTCCAATGGGTATCCCTACTGTACACTAACCCACGAGCCAAGGTCCGCATTAACGGATATTTATCTAACAGCTTTGCTGTAGAACGCGGTACCAGACAAGGCTGCCCGCTCTCCCCCCTGATATTCGCCCTGGCGTTGGAGCCTCTGGCCTGTATTGTCCGGCAGAACTATAAAACATCCGCCCTGCATTTTCCCGCCAGACCGCTTCACATATCCTTGTACGCGGACGACATGGTACTCTACGTGCGCGATCCTACTGACCACCTAAACCAGCTGCTGCGGGAATACATCAAATTTGGCGGACACTCAGGCCTAACAATAAACTGGGCGAAGTCCTCCATCATTACCCTCACGGACACTACAACCCACTTTGAGATTGACTACCCCCTAGAGTGGCAGACCGACCCGGTGCGATATTTGGGAGTAATGTTCCATAGAGACCCTGAAATCGTACTCCGCGTAAATTATGGCGTAACAATAGCCAAGCTGGAAGATAAAGTGAAGCGCTGGATACAACTACCGCTGTCTCTGGCAGACCGTATTGCAATAGTTAAGATGAATATATTGCCCAAACTACTGTATTTATTCACTAACATCCCCATTACTCCTCCGGTAGAAGTATTTTGTCGCATCAAATCCCTGGTGTTGCAGCTTATTTGGGCGGGTAAGCAGGCGAGGATCGATCTTCAAACATTGACGCTCCCCTATGCAAAAGGCGGATTTGGAGTGCCAGATTTTAAACTGTATTATCTATGTGCGCAGGCACAATATGCGGCTTACTGGTTCCACAGGGTGCAGTATCTAACACACACAGCAATAGAAGAAGGAGATGCGCATCCGGTTCCTCTTACCGCCATCCTCTCACACAAACGACCACCACTACACGCCCGCGATATAAATACAGTCGACACAACTGTCAAGGCGTGGCATGAACTTGGAAGAATGGTGCACAAAACACCGCTTTACGCACAAAACATGCCACTGCACAACCACTCAGCGCTATCCGTCACGCACGAGAGGGTGGGAATGTCGCTATTGCAACAGGTGGGTATTACGCAGATGGGAGACTTATTTCACGAGGGCAGGTTCGTGGATGTGACGGAACTCCAGTACATACACAACAAATCACAGATGTTCCACTTCACACATTATAGACTGAAAAGAGCCATGATGGAACTTTACCCTACTTTTCCTGAAGAACCAGCCACTCTGGACACCCTACAACTCATAATCACAACACAAGACCTATTGCACCTCACATCACGACTATACTCTTCTGCACAAGCTGAACTCCCACAGTCTACAGATAGGGCCAAGGCTAGATGGGACCTGGTGTTGGATAGCCCATTGACGGAGAAAGAATGGGAACAGACATGCGCGCTTACACAGATTCTGACTCCTAACGGTAATCTCAAACTCACTCATTTCAAATATATACACCAGGCATACTACACCCCTGCGAGAATGTGTAGATATGGCATGCAGGATGACGACAGGTGCAAGAGGTATGGGCGGAGGGTGCTGATTTTGTCCACCTGGCCTGGTACTGCCCCAAAATTCAGGATTACTGGGGAGAGGTTCTATCTAAACTGTCCACGATGTTGGGGGTTGAGGTGGACTGTACAATTTGTTGATGCTTATTGGGTGTTGTGCCACATCTCAAGTCCTCTAAGCGTAAGCTCTGCGCGATCGCCTTGTTGTTGGCCAAGAGACAGATCTCGAGGTGTTGGCACTCTACGCAGGTGCCCACCACCCTGAAATGGCTACAAGACATGCCCAGCTGTAGGGACAAACTACTGACTTACGAGGAGAGCCTACCACTGCGATCTAGACCGAAAGGCTTTTGGCTGTATTTCACTGAATATTTGGCAATGGTGGACAATGACACGGAGTGACGCCGGAGGTTGCCGGTGCTATGAATAGAATGTGTTGGCAGGGATAAGGGGTGGGAGACGAGGTGTTCAGGAAAAATGGCATGATATATCTGCAATTGTACTTCTAGAGGTGTACAACTGACGGTGAAGGTCTCGTTGTTGGGGTTAATGGTTTGTTTTCCTTCTTTGAATGGTTCTATCTGTGTATGTTTTAATACACCAACAAAATTTGTAAAAAACAAGGCCTAATTAATGTGCTTTACGCCGCCGGACAGATGTTGTCGGCTATATGGCTGTGTACTATTCGCACTGAACCACGCATTCACAATAATGCAGCCGGCCTCAGGGTTGTAGGCTCCCGGCTGTGTATCCTTTTTCTTTGGTATGAATAAAGGTCTTACAAAAAAAATAATAATAATAATTTCCATCTATCTTACATAATTTGCAACTTTTTCAATAGAGAGAGGTATAACGTTTTTTTACCCTCCGTGTTGGTATTTTGTGCAGTGGTGGCTCCATATCCACAGCCGGGGTAGTCCTCTTTCTGTGGTGATAGTCTCGAACCACCACAATGCTGTCCCGGTGGATGCACCGGAAGTTGTTAACGCTTGAGTCGGGAAGTTGACCGTTTTATATATCAGTAGCGCAAATCCATCACTGCGCTACTCCGGAAATTGATCCCGTGATGATTACTACAGTACGCCTTGGATAGAATCCCTGTATAAAGTAGGATAGCACATAGAACACCGCTATCGAGTTTGAGACCATGTAACACGCACCTGGCTAATACGACTTTTTTCCATGTAGGAAACTGTTTTGTTTGAACGTCTGTGACAACGGCTCTCTATTTCTCTTAATGTGAAACTTCCTCGAGATTAGGTATGTTTTTATGGCATGCGCTTAACACAGGGTGTATACTATCTAAAGTCGCGTTACTCACCCGCATTCCCTTGTGCTATTTTTCCAAAGGTCCAGAGGTTGTTTGCAGTCCCGATTGAATGGTCTTTACGGGTCTTATGAACAGTCTACCTATCTGAAGGTAGGAACATCACCGTAACAATTGTGTTTTTTAATGGGACATTTCTTTGAGATCCTTTGGCACATAAACACAAAATATTGTGTGTGTTACTGCCTATAGGGATGATATACCCCTTTGATTATGTCTTTATTGGTTGTATTGGGTCTTGGTGTGTCGCGTGTTCAGGACCCAATTTTGATTTGTGAACACCCGAATGCTATAAATACCATGTACAAGTACAGAATGTCTCTTGCACTCTAGTTTTTCAAATATAACATAATGTCAGGAGTGACATGTGTACTTCGCTTTATACCATACTGTGTTGGTAGAGGGTTGGTCTACTATTTATCCTGTGTTGTTGTTTTTAGAAACATTTTGATGAATGCCTTAGAAGGTACACTCATGTATTTTTTGTTAAGTATTGATAATGACCAAGTGGAAATTAATTATCCTGATTGGGACTTCATTTTTTCAGAGATTTGACGACCATGGCAATATCTATATGGCAACGAAGCTACTCGATTGATTGAACTGATGCTTTGGTTTATTATCCCGTGGCAATTATATATTCCACCCACCATGGTAAAAATCCTTCTGTGTTCCAGGTGATTTAACGTGATGTTCACATACTCTCTTAAAATTTGATTGTGAGAGCATTACTAATATATGACTCAATTTACTTTTATAGAATTCCTAGTGTACCCTTGGGTTTCACGTTTTTTGCCCTGATGAAGACCCCGGTGTAAGGTTTCAACCACTCCTACAGTTGTAGTTTTGGGGTTGAAACGTCGACGGCTACTCTCTTATACATCAGTTGACGCCACCGATACTTCGGATATTGAGTATCAGCGTCATATACATGATTATTGATGAACTTTTGGAAATCAGTTATTCCATCTCTTGGCTCAGGGATCTGAAGCCAATTTAGTTTTGTATGCTAATTTTGAAATAATCTGTGGTCACATTAATTATCCTTTCTTACACATCTTCCTTTCTTCTTCACAGCATCACGCTACCCTCTCTTTCCTTGGGGCACTATGATGAATGTATTGTTATCATTTTCTTCTAATGTATTGTAGTTGTAGCTCATTGTGATTAAGTGGCCATGCGCTCTGATGAGTGTATGTATTTATTGTTATTGTGAATAAATGTGATTAATGTTTAATGGTTCACTGGGACCCCTTTTTGTATACTGCAGGAGCCTCGAGCAGCCTAGAAAGGCACTTGTCGGATGCCTGGGAAGTCTTCCTCAATGTCTGTTGTCTGGCGACACTTTGTGGTTTTGCTGAGCTCACCCTGGGGAGCAGCTGCACTTGGTTTTGTTGGGTCGGAGACCTCATCATGCAGCGCGGAGGGAGGCACCTCGGTCGCTGCTCACCTTAGTGGAAGGGGATAAATCACGAGGGATCCTCAGTCCTGGTGGCCCAAAGAGGCTTCCCCAAGCAAATGAGTACAAACGATGGCCCAAACCAGGGGTTTGTGTAATAAAGCAAAAGCACCAGGATGGTGCAAAACGAAGTGCAAGCACCAGAACCTTTTAAAACAGGGTGCAAGCACCAGAACCTTCCCAGAGCAAAGTTAAAGCACGGCGAAGGAGATCCTCTTTCTTTAGATGGAAAATAAAGCGATCACCATGCGCTATTTTCAAAGTAGTGAAAGAATAGTCTAATCCTTTCTCCAGCTCCAGACAGGAGAAGCAACTGCAGGCCATCCCACCCACACACATCAAGGGCAGCACTCCTCACACAACTCCCAGCCCTCCTTCCAGGCAGGTTTCTCTTAGATCCAACCAGGTTCTTTCCTGAAGTCTTTTATCTCCCTGAGACTTCCATCAGGGGGCAAGCACACACATGCCCTTGGAGTTTCTTCACAAGCAGGATACCACAGCAGGGCAAAAAGAGTCAGTAATTTTCCCCTCCACAGACAGAAGCAGTAATTTCAGACCTACCTACCCCTCACACAGACAAGGAAGCACTCCTGACACAGCTCTTCTTCTTGGCAAGGTACTCATGTTTCTTGAAGTAATCTAAAGTCCTGGGGTTTTACGGTCAGATACGTATCCCCCATTTCGTCATTGTTCTCTTTGTAGCAGAGTCTCGGAGCTCAGTCCATAACAGTCCTGTCCTCCCTGGACCAGCATGCCCAGAGGGGGTGTAGACAACATTGTGCAAAGGAGACAAAGCCTATTCAGGGGCTAGCAAAACCACCACTCTAAATGCAGACCAGGTCTATTCAGCCCAGCGATGAGTCACTCAGGCAAGGCAGGACAAACGTCAACCCCCCCCTTGTGACTGTCTTTAGATGCTGTATACACAAACAGTCAGAGGCAAACAGAATGATAACGCAAGAAAATGTCCACTTTTTAAAAGTGGAATTCTCAAACACAATATTTAAAAAAACATCTTTACTAAAAGGTGTGTTATTAGATAGAGCCTAAATCCATTTTTTGATCTTGTTCCAATTAAAAAATGTAAAACAAGGAGAGGGGCTCATAAAGTCCAAAGGAACAGAGCACCAAAATCAACAATATAGTTGTAAAGATTCCCTTTGAACTAAAGTAATACGTTAAATATACCAATTATCATCACACTCAGTCAGCAATCGCACATTTGGAAGAGCTCCATTCAGGATACAACGGTCCTTATATTAAAAACATTTTTTTTAATCAATATATCAATGATAAGAATCACAGAAATAGATCACCATGATGAAATACAGAATAAAAAAACATATCATAGGGTAACACGGTCCCCATCAAAGATTAAAAAGCATTTAAAATACATGATTTCTACAATAGGCATCTCATAATTAAACAACAAATCACATGGAAGGAGCTAATATAGGGCAGTAAAAAATGTGCCTTTACACAGTGAACTTGAAACAATTGTAAACAAGGCAAAGTACTGTTAGTTCTGGTCTCAATGCTTCTTGTTGAAACACAACTTTCTGCGTTGACGAGTTTCTGTGAGACTAAGTGGATAAGACCACCTTCTTCAGGACTAACAAGGATAATTATTTCTTATTCTGTATCATTCAATGTATCTTCTTTCAGTTTGTGGTATTGTACACAACGGGAAGCATCTGATTACCCGAAGTTGAGTCTCTGTTTAATGACCCAAGCCTTGATAAACCAGGGGAGCAACCTTGGGACATACAATTCTTTCCTCATTTGCACAGTGGATCTTAAATGTCCAAAATTGCAGAGCCGGATATCAGTCTTTCTATAAATTAAAACTCTGTGTTTTACTCGTATAAACAGGGAATTATAATCCTTAGCACGATTCTTTTTCTTTTAAACAAAGTTTTCTCAATGGTCTTTTAATACCTCATCTCGTTTCATGAAGCTTGTAAAAAAGGGCTCTATAGCTCCGAAAAGCCTATTGTGCGGAAGCCACACTCAATGACCGGCAGTGAGACATATTTACAGGGCTACTAATGTGGCTTGCAAAATAAGTGCAGCATGCCCACTAGTAGCATTTGATTTACATGCCCTGGCACACACCATGCATTTTACTTGGGCAATACAAGTAAATCAAATATGCAATCATCGATAACAAATCAAATTCACAATTCACACAGAGAGCATGTGCACTTTAGCAATGATCAGCAGTGTTAAAGTGCCCAGAATACTATAGCCAATGCAAACTGGCTCTCACAAATAGAATGCAAAAGGCAAAAGGATTGGGGATAAACCTGCAAAAAGGGCCAGGTCTAACAATGGCTCAGTTTAAATCACAGTTGAACTCTTTTGTAGGTTTTGGCAAGTGTGACATCTAATAGCTCTTAGAAGAATACATTGATATGTCACTATATTCAGAAATGGAACAACCATTATGCTATGCTTAGCATTTTACATACTCTTAATAAAACAAGGGAACCCAAACAGTTGGCTGAGAACCGTGGGGAGCTATGCTTTAGGAGACAAAGGTCCTTAGCTTATCAAAATAAAAAGTGTGAATGAAATATAGGCCATGATACAAATGTTTATTTATCGTGGTTAATAAATACCCTGTCTGGCTGGACAGAGGACAAATATAGTTTCCTATCATGGCCTATATTTCATTCACACTTTTTATTTTGATAAGCTAAAGACCTTTGTCTCCTAAAGCATAGCATTTTACATACTTCATGTAAAATTCTTCACCAACTAGTATACCTTCTGTATATTCTGACAAGTGCCATTGTTGAACAACTATTTCATGGCTACTTTGAGCAAATACAGATGCCATCTCCCACTAGGATGTATTCAGTGATTTACATAACCTCTACATTTTCTTTCCACAGAACAAATCCATATCCCTCATCTTTTAGATGTGTGCCTGGTGTACAATGCCATCTGTTGGGCAACTGTTATGTGTTTTCCCTGCAGATATACAGATATAAACACACCTTAGCCTGCATTCAGCAATTAGCATTCCCATGTACAGCCTTAATATTCACTTAGATTGAACCCCTTATTAATCATGGTAATTATATTGGATTACATGGCCTTTGTGTATTATAGATAGATATAGATTATATGTTCACAGAAATAGAGAAATAGAGTTATTGATATCTTGAGTTGCTGAACCTTCATGCTCTTTTCTATAGGTTTCCATTGCTTTTTGGCTGTTTTTACAATGAATGATTATAAAATATACATGCAGACTTACCCTTGTGTTGGGACAGGCAGTTCTTTCAAGGGTGATGTGTCTGCTCTCTCACTGGTAAACATAAGTTATGTGAACATTTTTGTCTCACTGTAGATACATGGGCTGATCTGTTGCTTGCATGCACAGATACTAGAAGCCATATGAAACAGTGCCCAGCATCTGGGAGTCCCACAGTATTTGACTGACTTGGAGTGAAGATTTGCTGACTCATCCACTAGAGGTGGACCTGCTGAAGGACTCCAGTGTGAGACACTTCTCTTGACCACTGATAACAAGGTGCACTCTGATCATGCTATGCTGTTGAGGTGGACTATTCTGTGCCTTCAGAGGAGCTGCCACCATGTGGCTCCTCTGAAGGCCCTGGAGCTTTTCTGTATGGGTGTAATGTTAAATGCACCCACACCACAAGGCTTTTTGCTTTTCAAAAACAAACAGTCAAATTAGGAGTTTGTTTAAAATAAAAAACAATAATGAAATGTCTCTGATAGGCTGGGAGTTTTCTCCCAGCATGTTCGGGTAATTTATATTCCCCCCTGATAGTCCCAACCAGGACAAAATATCAATCAGTCAATATTATTGTACTTGTATAGTGCTCCTTATCACTTGTGAGAGTACCCAGATGCTGGGCTGCGGGTTTCAGTTGAAGGGCCAGGTCTTGAGTTGTTTCCTGAAGTCTGTCATTGAGGGTGATGTTTGGAGGGGGAGGGAGTTCCAGGAGTGGTCAGCGAGGTGGGATATGGAGCATCCTCCGGAGTGGCAGCTGTGGAAGCACAGAGTATGTGCAAGGGCGAGGTGGGCGGAGCTGAGGTGTCTGGATGGTTGGTGGAAGTTCAAGCAGTGGTTCATGTATGCAGGTTCTTGGCCATGGAGAGGTTTGTAGGCATGGGTCAGTGGCTTGAACAGGCATCTTTTTTGTATGGGGATCCAGTGGAGGTCTCTCATGTGCTGGATGATGTGGGTCCTTTTAGGCAGGTTGAGGGTTATTCTGGCTGCTGCGGTCTGTATAATATGGTATCTTCTCATACGTTCGCTGGTAGTGCCTCAATAGAGTTTGTTGTGGTAGTCAAGAGGGCTTGTGATGAGGGCCTGTGTCAATGTTTTTCTGTTGCTGAAGGGGAGCTATTCGAAAATTCTGTGGAGCATGAGGAGAGTGTGGAAGCAGGCTGAGGAGACAGTGTTGACCTGTCATTTCATGGAGAGTTCGCTGTCCAGGATGATGCTGACATTCCAGGCATGGTCTTTCTGTGAGGGCGTTGGTCCGAATAATATGGGCACACGGTGCCAATCCAAGGAGAGAGGTGGGTGCCGAAAATCAGCTTTTTGGGTTTGTGAGATTCATGCTGTTGTCCCTCATCCAGGCGGAGACATGTTTCATGCATTGGTGGTAGTTGAACTTCGTGCTGGTGGGGTCTGCTGACACCGAGAGGACAAGCTGGGTGTCGTCGGCGTAGGAAATTATGTTGATGTTGTAGGTTCTGATGATGTCAGCTAGCTGCGTAGTGTAGATGTTGATGAGGGTTGGACTGAGGGATGAACTTTGAGGGAAAAATGCAGATGGTACATTTGGGTTGTGAGGTGAAGGAAGGGACAGAATTTCAGGGTGCATCCCATGAGAAAAGATGGCGTCATCTTGAATTCCGATCTGGTGTAGTCGATTGATGAGTGTGTGGTGAGAGACTCTGTTGAAGGCTGCGGAGGGGTCGAGAAAGATCAGGGTAGCAGATTCCCTTCTGTCGAATAGGGAGCAGATATCATCTGTCACAGCGATCAGGGTAATCTCAGTGCTGTGAATATGTCACAACAACCACCCTGCATAGGGCATTTGGTCTGAAGTACTTGACTAATAGACCAAAGTCAATTGAGAGGAACATTGAGTTTCCCCCGGCTCTAAGTGGAACAGGGGATGTGAAAGCTTAATGGACAGGATACTCCACCACTCTGCCAGACTGAGACACTCCTTGCAGTTTCTAGCAGATCGTGGGGTTTCTTAGGTAACCATGTGAGAACTGCTTGAGAAAACATTGCTCATTAGAAAAGAATATATTATATAGTAGAATGAGTGGGACCTTTAATGCCAGCTAATTGTGGGCCTGTGGAGGTCTGACTCAGAAGAGTACTTTTAATTAAATATTGAGTTTTTTAGACCACTTTTGGACTGCTATTTTAATCTGTGGTCTAACCCTGAATTCCTTTATATGCTCACATTATGTTATCGGTGCTGTGCTCAGTAGGATAGTTGGATATTTTTACTGTATTTTAGGCACATTTTTGTAACCAACGATTTTCAAAAATGTACAGCACCCAGTCATTTGGAACCTAGTGTATATGGTGAAACTTTTCAGAAGGAATATATACAGATATACTAAGTTTACGCGGATTGTTGAATCGTTTACAAAAATATAAAATGCACGGTCACAAAGTCAAAGAAAGCATGCCTTCTGATTATATATTATTATACATTTTCTGCTTTGAAGACTTCAGGTTTTTAAGATTTGCTGTATGCTAACCTTCTGGTTTTTTTTCTTCCGGTGTTAGAATTGTTGTTTTAAGAAGTATTTTAAAAGAGAAAGAGGTAAAAACAAATTGGCACTTGTGAATCCATTGTAGTTTTTTGCAATAATAAAAGGTTTGAATATTAATACCATCTTGAATAGGGAGTTGTGTAACAGTAAATTAGGAGTTAAAATGTGCATAATAAAACAATCACCATTCAGTCCACATTGTAATGTCGTTTCCCTCGTCAACAACGTATAGCCTATGATTCACGCATTCGTTTTCTTCCAGGACAGCACATTGCTGAATCTTTAATGCCTAATTAATGCATTGACATTGATGTTTGGTTGATTTCTCCTCTCCAATTCAGCAGAACTTTATAATCGTGACAATTCTCAGAAACACTTAAATCTAATTCATTAAGGGGCCCTGGCTTGGCTGGCATCAAAATGTTTACCCTCAACTCAAAGGAATCTCTTCTCCGTACATTGTACTTTCAAATTTGTGAAATGTACACATTTCTTTATGTTCCACTCGGGCACAAGTACTGAATAAACTTTTCCTCCAACACTGTCAAATCAAAATGGAAGCATAGTAAGCAATTTCAATGTATGTAAGAAACGTCATGCTTCTTCCTCACTTGCCTGCTAACCACACCACAACTACTCTCACCTCCTCACTTGCAAGACAATACCGCCCCTCTATGATGCTTTGTTCTTTTTCTTCTGTGTCCTTTACTTTGGAGCTCTGTCTACACATAACTGAAGTCCATATACCCCATTCAGTCTTGAAATGTGCCGGGGAAACACAGTTACAAAACATGAACGCCTAGCCCTCTGATCCACCTGTGTACTTTCTTTCTACTGCATTCTACAACTGCTTCTCAAAGGGTTAAAGCTTTCTGGAGAGAGGAAATGACTAAAGGAGCTGTGGTAGGAAAGTGCAGCAGGAACCTGCGATGGACCACTGCAGAAACCTGAAGTGAGGCAAACGCTACAGGAACCTGCAAAGAGGGATGCACTGTAGGAAGTATACAAGAGAAAGCGGTTGGCAATTAATGTTGGGACCTCGTGGCTAAGAAACACTGCAGAATCCTGAAAGGAAAGAGAATAGTGCAGTAGAAACTCAGAGGGAGGAAAGAGATGTAAAAACCTAAAACGAGCGAAGCAATGAAACAGTGAGGAGGACCACGCTACTGCAGGAACTAGAAGACAGCATGCATATGCAGCAATCCCAGCATACAGGGATGCACTGAAGGAACCTAAAGCAAGTGATGCAATGCAGGAGCCAGAAGGGAGGAAAGCAGTGCAGACTTGTCTGGAAAGAGACGTTCCTCAACAACCAAGAGAGAAATAGTGACACAGAAGCCTGCATCATGTGGAGCCAGTTACATGTTTGTTAATGCTCTGGGAACACCATCAAATGCATGCAACTGCATTGTGTTCCATGTAAAAATTGTAAAGCAAACACAAGGAGATGATGGACGGAGTGCTGAAACTTTTCAGACACGCACCCCCAGTCACAGATCTGGATTGAATCCATCATCATTCTTTAGCTCATTTCGCCACCCCATTTCAGACACAGCTATATGCAAATCAGTTTTGACCCTGTGCCCCTTGGGAACAGTCCAGCCCGAGCTGCCAAGCTAAGCCTTCCCTGGACCAGAGAGAAGCATCCCGGGGCTGGTTTAGTGCTAACAGCCCTCATCAGCCAGGCTAGCTTGAATCCAGTGGGAAAGTGAGCAAGGGACCCACGTCTGGGCATACCCTGCCAACTTAGGGTGAACAAAGCAAACAGAAGGAGATGATGGAAGGAGCGCTGACACTTTTCATACACTCACCCCCAGTCACAGATTTGGGTTGAATCCATTATCGTTCTTTAGCTCACTTCGCGACACCAGTTCAGACACAGCTATGTGTAAATCAGTCTTCACCCATTGCCCCATGGGAACAGTCAGCCAGAACTGCCAAGCCATGTCTTCCCTGGAATGCAAACAAGCATCCTGGGAATGGTTTCAGCAAAAAGCCCTCATCAGCCAGGCTAACTTGAATCCAGTGGCAAAGTGAGCAAGGGAACGACGTCTGGGCATACCCTTGCCAACTTAGGGCGAACAAAGCAAACACAAGGAGATGATGGACAGAGACACTCACCCCCAGTCTCAGATCTGGGTTGAATCATCCATCATTGTTCTTTAGCTCACTTCGCCACCCCAGTTCAGACACAGCTATATACAAAGCGGTCTTGACCCTGTGCCCCATGGGAACAGTCCAGCCCGAACTGCCAAGCCATGTCTTCCCTGGACCGGAAACAAGCATCCTGTGACCGGTTTCGAGCTAACAGCCCTCATCAGCTTGAATCCAGTGGCAAAGTGAGCAAGGGTCCCATATCTGGTAATACACTGCCAACTTTGGGCGAACAAAGCAAACACAAGGAGATGATGGATGGAAAGCTGAAACTTTTCGGACACTCACCCTGTGCGCAGGGTCAAGACTGATTTGCATATGGCTGGGTCCAAACTGGAAATGCATGGTGAGCAATACAACAATGGATTTAGGCCCAGATCTCTGTAGTGGGGTGAATGTATGGCATTGTTCTGCATTCTGTCCGTCAATTGTTCTTTTTGCATGTAAAAATTATAGGCACTGCTATTGCTGTTCCCATGAATAGGATAGTGATAGAGGCTCCATGTATGTTCAATCATGGGAGGATTCCACAGCAAGTTGAAAACGAGGATAGATAGAAACGATAACTAATGGGACTTGAAGACATTGGCAACAGTGCGTAATCTCTGATATGATCATTGGCAACTGAGATATGTGGGTTCTATTTATGATATGCTGCATTTACCGCATTAAGGATAGTGATGTAGTTAATAAATATCCTTATGAAGGAGACTCACCATGAGATGATGTCACGAAATTGAAACATAAAAGCCCTAATGGACCTATAAATAGGCTATTATGGTATGGTGCTCTTGATTCATAAGCATTGGTCCAGGATTTAGATTGTGAGATTCAGTCCAGACTTTTGCAACCCAAAGGCATTTTATATTGGTGTTTGTAGCCTTGGGATTGATCAATTTTGAACAAGTAGATACATGGCCCTATAGGAAACCTTATAAGTACCTAGAAAATTAGGGTTTTAAAATATATTTAAATATTTGTTCTACATATATTTATCAAAGATTAGCAAATGAAAGAAATATATTTTTGTACTGTCAACTAAAAGGCTTTTATCTCTATATTTGTGTGACATGAACATTCATAAGAAGAAAAAAATAACTTTCCTCAAATATCCCACAGAAGAAGCGATTAATTTGCATTACGATATCAAATTTATTTTGAATACCTAAACACAGTGAGCCCTGCAATAACACAGCTCTTCTTCTTGGCAGAGTCCTCTTGTTTCTTGAAGTAATTTTAAGTCCTGGCTTTTAAGGTCCAATACCTACACCCCATTGTTCTCTTTAGTGCAGAGTCTCTGAGCTCAGTCCATAACAGATTACCCAGCTGCCATCGATTTGACACCCCAATGTTAAATACTTCTTTACAGATCTGTTTGAGCCACATGTAACACTTTGGCACATTTGAAAGAGAGCAAACAAGATGCCAGCACAATTCTTATTTATCTTCTCTGGGTGCTGCAGCACCCTGTCTTTGTCCTACCAGACTTCTGTTCCCTAGTGTGCTGTGTGCAAAACTCTTGATTCAAACTGGAGTTTAGGGATGGATGTGGAAGGGCACTAGTAGAAAAGATCAGAAAAGATCAGTGTGGCAATAAGACAAACAGGAACTATTTGTAAAAATGGGTAGGTATACCTCTGAAAACATTAATTGGTTAGGGAAGAGCCAGAGTAGGCCCACCTACTAGCTACCGCCATGTAAAGATTTGCCATCCCATGGCACCTCCTTAGCACAATGTCTAAACTTGCAGATTATCAGAAGAAGACCTCTCCTGCTGCCTATGGCCTTGAAGGAACACTGAAGGACTGGACCCCCCATGCTTGTACCCAGAACAAAGAAGTGGACTCCAAGGGTCATTTGGTTGACTACCTATGTGGCCCACAGGAACACAACAAGGATCAAAGTTATTTTTTGTTAAAATGTCCAGATGACCAGTGGCAACTGAATTTGAATTGGACTTTGGTGGTGGCATTTGCCTGATACATTAAGAGTCTCTAAGTGCCCTCCTGAGATCCTGAGGGCCTCAGAAGTGCACTCTTGTGGAGTATGGACACCAGAGGATAGTTTAGAAACTTTTGTTCTACAGCTTCAGCTGTGCCCGCTGTGAAAAAGTATCCAACCGGCAGTTCAACTGCATCGTAATTTCAGATTTGTCCTGCATGGAGATTTCCGCGTGTCCAAAAAAGCAACAAAATCCCTTTGTGCATTGGGACTTACAAGATTTTTTTTATTAAGAAAGTATCAAAGAGTAAAAACACAAGTACACAACTCATTAAACAGACAAATTATCATACATTGAGGTGGAAATATTACATAATTAATATAGGTCCATGCATTAATAATACCTTATATGAGCTGCCACCGTCAGGACTGAATTGAAATTTCCAGGCTACAAAGAAATACATTCCTACAACCAATTGCATAATCTGGTGGAACCTTTGGAAGCCAGAATTGAACAGTCCTGATAGTGATACTGATAGTAAAAAATATAATACCTTGCTTTCAGGCAGGAATATCAGCAGAACGACCAAATATTACAATTGTATAATTCCAAAGATTATGTGTCTCTGGAAGGCGATACGATTGCCAGAATACCTTTAACCAGTAGGATGAAATAATAGGGCATAAAGTAAAAATGTGTTTAGTGTCTGCATTGTTTGGAATGACAGTAAAACACCTGGAAGTGCCCCTTAGTCCCCATTTATGTTATTGATATGGAGTATAATATAGATCAAAACTTATTTTAAAATGTGAGCTTTAAGGTGAAAAGCATTAAGAATCGCTTGTGCTAACAGAATACAAACTCATATATTCTGGTGTAATTCTGCTACAATTTTACTTGGCCATTTATATGCCAGTCGATCGAAGCTGTGTTCTGTAGTATTATTGAAATATTGATAAAAATGATGATATAGATGTCATGAGGGCTTAACAGAAATTTTCAAAAATTCATCATGTCATATGTTCATAAATACTGTAGAGAGGGCGCTGGCAATGCCGTAAAAGCGGGGGAATGGAGGCCGCCTCCCGCTCCACCCTTCGTACGCCACTGACTATCATGAGTCTCTCCGGCATCAGCCTCACTGGGCCCCTTTTGCCTCGTGTGGACCATTTGAGGGAAGACCTCGACCTCCCTTGCACCCCGTCTGATCTACAAGAAAGAAAGGAGGCTCTGAGACCTGGAAGTGCAGGCAGAAGGGTGTTCTTGTGGATAGTGGTGGAGGGGCACATCAGCCAGAGAGGGGCATCGGTTCCAAACAGGAGCACGGCCCGGAGAGAGAACACGCTGGTGACTGCACTCGGTTGCAAAAGAGTTTAAGCGCTCTCGTAACAGACTGAAGTCGTACCCGACTGCAGGCTTCCGTGTGTTTGATTGTACACTCGGGTTTTGATTGTAGAACACTTCTAAGGAAGCAATCGATTTTGAAACAGTGTCAAGAACAAAGGAAGTTTCTCTTCACATTCACCTCATATTGGGTGTGGAGACCATTTGTCTTGCAATTCCGCCACTGATGGTCACGGGCCCAGCTGGGTCGGAATTATCACCGGCTGTGCGACCTACTAGTCTCAATATAGCCTTATTAGCCCTGAGGATTCGAAATAGCGATGAAACAAGTGTCGGCTGGCTGTTTTACACAATAAAGGACTCCAACGGACAACTCTCCCTCTGGAGATTCCTAGATTTCTTCTGTCGCTTTGTCTTTTTGTACTGAATCGGTTTTTGTTACCTAACAAATGTTTCACTGTTTTGAGTGCATTGGGTAGCCCCGTTATTTCTGCAGTTGGTAGTTGTAACCACTCACTTTTGAGTGGTTCTAAGGGCTCTCCACTCACCCTTTGCACCACCTAATATAAGCCACCTAATATCAAGTGTGTTGATTGTCAGGCTGTGCACCTTTGTTTCTCTGACTACAAGCCCTTCGGTATTCCCACATTAGGCGCATTCACGTGTGCTGATCCTACCGGGTATAGCAACAGGAAGGGGTGCATCTCTGGCTGGCCGTGCTGTTGGTTTCCTGGGGGAAGAACCCAATATGGGAGAAGCCAGTACATGGCACAGAGACCGAAGTACAACCTTTGGAACCCGCAACACAAGCGGTGGTAGCAGTCCTATACAGCTGTGCCAAAAAGGAGATCATAGAGCAGGCGGCCACCGGAACCTCCACAGTTGGAGGAAAATCATGCATAACAAAAATAATTTAAATTCAAGAGGAGCCTTGGACTGTAACAATGCAGAATAAAGGTACACTCTAGCTGTACAGAGCCATCTCTACCGGATCACTTGTTCCATTTGTGGCAGAATGGATGAGGAATCACAAAGACGCCGGGCAGCCCAAACCATACTTGCAAGGGCACCAGGTAAGATACAGACCAGTGCAGCAATTCCAAGGAATAATGACAACACTTTAACCATGCAGTTAAGAAAATATTAGAAACTTAAAAAAGCAGAAACCTCCAAGTGGTGGGAGGCAGTCTCCCTCCAGGACTATGTAGATAAGAACATGGTCCTATGGGGACTGTGCATCTACTCCAAACCTTCATATGAATCGCCCAATACATGCATGTTGGAGGAACTGGCATAAAATTCTGCAACAAGCTCAAGAAATATGCTATGTATCCTAATCAAGTATGCATGCGAAGACCGGGACACGATCATGAAGGAAATTGCAGAGCTTGAAGAGAAATTTAAGAAGAACACTGACCAGACAATAATATTAAAATTCAAAGATGAGTTGAAAAAAAGAATGACACAATATTCGGATGATATTAACCCCTTCCTGTGGGGATAATTCCCCCACGGTGCGGGAGTGAGGAGGGCCGTGCGCGGCGCCGCGTTGTTCGTGACGAGCTGAACTTGTCACGCTGCACGGTGGCACTGTGCTCATGACGAGCTGAATCCGTCATGACCACACCTGTTTCTTAGAACGCTCAGCACAGCAGGGGAATTATCCCCACATGGGAGCGCCACAGCGGTCATGATGAGCTCAGCTTGTCATGAGCACAGCGCCACTGTGTCTCATGGCAAGCTGAGCTTGTCATGAGCACCGAAAGTGTTAAACTGAGAAAGCAATGGAAACTCCACCGCAATTGCGCAGACTACAAGAGTGGGCCAATCCTAACTTACAGCAGGAAATATGATCACCTGTACGAATTTCAACCTAAAGTAACCACTGCCACTCAAGAAGAAGGAGAGAACAGCACACCAGCACCTACCCTCCTGACAAGTGATTCAGAAACAGACATTTCAGTACATACTTAAAGTACAACTTCGGAAGTAGAAGTTATAACTTGTCAGGCATTTTTTTTAGACGAATACCGAACGGTGAGGAGGGGGCGACAATCGGTGAACACAACCCCCAACCGACGCAGAGAGGGAGACAACAACGGGGAAGAGGAGGAGGAAGTGGAAAAGGCAGGGGTGAAGCAAACAATTACGCAGTCGGCGAAAACACCAGATAGAGAAAAGAAAACGAAACAAAGTCAGTGGGAACTGGACGGGGCATGAGAAAAAGAAAGTAACTATGATGGACACAGCCATGGTAAACAAAACTATTATTTACCTGACTAGTCGTACTCTTTCCTTTCTGGAAAAGAAAGCCTTATGTTTAGGATTATCATTCTGTCCCACGGAAATGTTTGACTATTCCTACACCAGAATAGACATTTTTAAATTTGATAGGAAACTGAAATTGACTAAATGGCATACTCTCAAAGGCAACACACCTCCTCCCCAACAAAGCATCAACCCCACCAATCTCACAGTGGGGGATATTGAAGTAATAACTACCATGCAAGAACTCAAACGCAGCAACAACTTAGAAATCAAAGAGGTTGTCCTAGATAGGGGCGCCAAAACCCTCTTCAAACATCGTTCCATCTTTTTCCCAAATCTCCCACATGATAACGTGGATACATTCCACTTGGTGGTCACCAAAGCACTCATTAAGCACAAACATACGGTATCCGCAAATAACTTTGTGCAGGGAACCTGACTATGAAACAAAGAGCCATCATTTCATCATTGGCTAATGATAAAGACATTGTTATCCGCCCCGCGGATAAAGGAGGGAACAGGGAACTATTGAGTAAAACCATGTATATTACAGAAGCACGTAGACAATTAAATTACGTCAGATTTTACGAAAAAACAGATACTAAGACCTATAATGACAGTATTATTACTACATGGAACAAACTTACCAAATGGCAAGAAGAATGCGTTATTACATGGGAAGATAATTTATCCTTGAAAAAAGATGACACCAAATTACCAATCATTAATTTCTTTCCGAAAGTGCATAAAAATCCCCTTGTGCCTCCAGGAAGACCTATTGTAGCCACTTGGGGAAGTGTTTTCGAAAAAAAATCCAAATATGTCGACCATTTTCTTCAGAGTTATGTTACCACACTTCCTTCATATATCAAGGACACAAAGGACTTTTTGTGTAAAATTGATGGTGTGCAATGGACATCGAATTACATGTGTATTACTATGGATGTTTCAGGTTTTACACAATTATTGACCATGACCAAGGCATTCGTACTGGTACTCACTTTCTCAATACTAGAAACATCATGTATTTAGAACATACCAAAATGTTGATTGAGATTATGTATCTGTCCTTACACAACAATATCTTTATTTTTGATGGAGTACTGTTAAAGCAAATCCTGGGGACTGCTATGGGTAAATGTTTTGCCCCCAGTTTTGCAGGTCTCTTCTTAGGCCTGTGGGAACCAGAGATCAGGAATGACATAGGCCTCTCCCAATATTTCAAAAAGGTCAAATCCTGGATGCGTAACATCCATAACATGTTCCTAAAATGGGAATGAAGCAAAGAAGAGGCCAAGGAATTTATAAAAAAACTTAACACCAATGCACACAATATAGTACTTACACAGAACATTAACAGAGAAGACATATAGTTTCTTGACGTTAAAGTCAAAGCAGTTAACAACACGCGAGAGGCAAGACTATTTCGCAAAGAAACGGATGGTAAAAGCATCCTTCACGCTCTCAGTCACCACCTAGACACGCTCAAATGAAGCATCGCATACAGGGAGTTGCTGAGAGCAAGAAGGAACTGTAGTACAGAAGCCAACTACCAAATAGAAGAAAAATCATGATCAAACGCTTCAGGGAAAGGGGGTACCCAGAATGTGGATATAATGGAGCAGTCAATAAATTGAAGAACATTGACAGGATGAGCACTCTCTGCAACAAGGAGAAAGAACACCAACTCCCATGAGACAAGGGTAATCCTGACATATAACAACAGTTCACATAAAATACAAAAAACTCTGAATGATAATTGGAACATCTTGAAAAGCAACAATATAGTCGGACCCACTATCAGTGATAGGCCCAGAATCACATACCGAAAAAGTCACAATCTCAGGGATAGGCTCATGCAAGGGGACATCACTGAACGACAAAATATCAGCATGCATAATCTCAAGGGTACTTACCCTTGCAGCCATTGCAAGGCGTGCAGAGCTAGCCACATGGTTAAGGAATTCAGTATGCCACACTCCGAAAAAAAGAAGACCATTTCTCAATTCTTGACATTTAGCACCACATATGCAATCTACATCTTGACATGCCCTTGCAAAATCTGTTACGTAGGGAAAACCACACATTTGGCCAAGAAAAGGGTACTTGAACACCTCAGACCCATAAATAACAAGAACCCTCAGTGCCCGGTCGACAGACATTTTGCAGAATGCCATCTATCCAACAGCTCACTCCTCACCTACTTTGTCATCGAACAAGTGCTAGGCAGCCCAAGATGCGAAATAGGGAGTTCCAACTCAGGAAAAAAGAATCAAAATGGATCCTTGAACTTGAGACAATATACCCGTTTGGTCATAATGTTGACGAGGAATTAGCTATACATTTGATTGAGGAGTAGTGTTAGCTGCTCATGAATCCACTGTCTTTTGAGAAAATATACAGATGATCCATGCTGTTTGATGTATCAATATAACTCTTTTCTGTATGTATTTGTTACTATGTATTACTAGATGTTAAGCCAGAGTTATATTTTAATGTTTTAATCTAATTTGTGTCTTTTACTTTATTCACAGGAAGAAAGGAAGGGGCCCACCGAACATTTCCGGGAACTTCACGGGCCGCCTACCCTTTTCTTCAAACTCAATGACGAGTGCACCACCACTGTATAGTTAAGACTTTTTCTTTTTCATTTTTAGTCTCTGTTTATGTTTTTGTCCTTGGACAGTACCTAGTAGTCATTATTAAGCCACTATGCGCATGTATAGAATTTCCTTCATGGAATCTGAAAGGAATTATAATTATTAAAACGGATTTCTTTGTACCTCTCTGCCACTAGCCCGCTCACACTGCCCAAGTAGAATATAGCCATATTGGCAAACTCACTTTGCCACCTTGTCACTTTAGCCATTGCATGAACAAATGTACAATTGCATGATGTTATGCCTTTGATGACACTAGAGCACGTGTATATTGGAATATACCTAGCTGGGCACATCTCCGTGTAGCATCATGCCATATAGCGTTACGCGGAATATGACACTGTAACATGCTCTTAGAGAGAAATAATTTGGTTTGCCGCTTGGGTATGAAGCGCGAACTCCGCCTTTGAATTTAGGAGGTTTTTGTTCCTTTTCTGTTGCATGCACTGCCTAATCTACGGATTCAGCGGCTCCAATTCAGTACTACATATCAATGTGAATCCATAGCTTAGGATGAGCATGCACCAATGCAACTGCACTTGAGTAATTTACTTTTTAATTCAGCCATACATTTATGTCACAAAATGTACTGCATTGATTCATAGCAGGATATATACACAGAAATATATACATACTTATGTCAATTTGCAATGTTTAGGGTGCTCTAAGATGGCCGCCAAATTGAATTTTTCCTGTCCTCTTTTGACTACGCTGACTGTCGCTATGTTAACTTACCATAGACACTGGGTTCCTCGTGTGAAACACGTTACCTTATATCAGAATAAATCTTTTGTTATACGAGAATCCAAGAGCATGTGTTACTTGCAAAATTGGATGAATATATATATATATATATATATATATATATATATATATATATATATATATATATATATATATATATATATATATATATATATATATATATATATATATATATATATATATATATATATATATAGATGTAACACTGCCATGATCAGGAACGACAGGTTGAAACGCATAGGAGTTAATCACAATCTGAAATGAACCATCGCAACATTACCAAAAGGTGTGCGGCGATAATTCTTTTTGTGTGGAATATATATATATATGGGCGTGTCAAGATGCATATTAATGGAAGAGAAGGTTCGCTGGAGCACGCACCTTGCACAAAGCCTCTGAGGAAGATTGATTCGAAATGCATCAGGCTGCAACAAGGCTGTTTGAAACCACTGGCTGATTGAACTGGTCTATACCTTGAATAAAGGCTGGTAACCTTTCATCCTACTTCGTGTGCGACTCTAATTGGGCTACCAATCATACGTGCATATATATATATATATATGTATATATATATATATATATATATATATATATATATATATATATATATATATATATATATATATATATATATATATATATATATATATATATATATATATATATATATATATATATATGTATGTATATATATATTACCTACTGGCGGTCGCCAGTAGGTAGTTATGGTTCGGACCTAGTTTTCATAGGAAATCCACAACATTCTATTTGGAATAACTTTGGCGTTGGTGGACGAATCTTCGTGAATTTCTCCAAGAAAATGGCCTGCTCAGTTCCGCTCCTTCCCTGAAAGTTTGGGGGTGATTGGTCAAGTGGGGGCCAAGAAAAAATGAGGATCCCAAAACATGTTTTCCGCATGCATTTTTTTCATAGGGACCTTTAGCCAGGGCTACAGCCTGAACGGCTGAACGGAATTACAGCAAATTTGGCAGAGAGGTAGAGTTCTGTTCGCAAATTGTGCTTTTTGTTAAATGGTGTAATTACGTTCAGTAGTTTTTGAGAAAATTAGAAGTAAAATCATAGCGCTATCTAGAGACGGAGTTCTGCACGCGTACGGAAATTTGCACAATTACGAGCACGAGCTGCATGCTGATTGGCTGTCACCTGTCTGTCAACACTCCAAACCAGGAAGTGTTGGTAGCCATCTTGTTCGTCGCTAGAACCGAGTCACAAGAAAACAGTAAAACAAAGTTGAGAAAAAAGGAAAGAGGGCAGGGTAGAAAAATCCTGACCCTGTAGGCTTGCTCAGGGGTCCGGTTATGAATTTTTAGGCTTTTTTTTTGTTTTTGTATAAATAGAAAAATTCACACAATTTCAAGCACGAGCTGCATTCTGATTGGCTGTCACTTGTCTGTCAACACTCCAAACCAGGAAGTGTTGGCAGCCATCTTGTTTATTGCAGGAACCGAGTCACAAGAAAACAGTAAAACAAAGTTGTGAAATAAGGAAAGGGGGCAGGGTAGAAGAATCCTGACTCTCTAGGCTTGCTCAGAGGTTCTGTTATGAATGTTTAGGCTATTTTTTTTGTTTGTTTTTTTTTAATAGAAAAATCGCGGGTTACGTGTACAGAAATTCGTATAATTTTGAGGACGAGCTTCATGCTGGTTGGCTGTCAACTGTTTGTTAACACTCCAAACCAGGAAGTGTTGGCAGCCGTGTTGTTGGTTGCTAGAACCGAGACACAAGAAAACAGTAAAAGAAAGTTGGGAAATAAGGAAAGGGGGGCAGGGTAGAAACATCCTGATCCTCTAAGCTTGGTCAGGGGGTCGTTTATGGATTTTTATGCTATATATTTTTTTTTATTTTAAAGAATGGAAAAATCGCAGTGTACGCGTACGGAAATTTGTACAATCTGTACAATAAGGAGGTGAGTGCTGGTTGGCTGTCAACGCTTTAAACTAGGAAGTGTTGGCAGCCATCTTTTATTTTGAAGTATGCGGAGGGGCTCATGGCTCTCGTACATGCGCCAGGGACCGCGACCTTACTGGGGCAGTAATATTTAAAATAGGGGGGGTATGTGACAGCACGGAGCTCCCAGCCCTGGAGATTACCACTTTTTGGGGCTTTTTAATGTTGGGAGAGGGTTGCGCAGCCTCCGTCATGGACCTCTTGATTGTTCGGGGGTGCACTATGTCTCAGGGCCGACTCCTGCAGTGTTCTGGGGTGTCTACCCCCGGGACACTGCTGTTTGGTATGGTAGGGTGGGAGCTTCGCGGCTCCCTCTTGAGCACAGCAAACTGGTTTCCTATTTGAGAGAGAGAGCAAGTTAAACTGCTGTGTCTTTCAAACAGGAAAGTAGATTGCTTTTCGTTAGAGAGCAGCATATAAACTGCTCTCTCTGACAAAGCAATGCCGGCTCTCGAAGGACGTGGGGAACCGGCTGGGACCGTGGGGGTATTGGTGTTCCCCACACGTTCCCTAATGATATTTTTTGAATCCCGGGGAATGGATTCTTTTGCAGCTCCTTAAATATTCGTACATATAATTTTTCCAAAATCCTTTTTTGTGTTGGGGAACAGAGTATTACTCCAGTGACTTTGTCATCCATGTATGTGTTTTTCTATTTTTTTTACTTGAATTCCATTTTATTTACAGTATGTTTCTAACTCTCTTCAGAATGAGTTCCACAGCATATCGTCCGTTGCAGTGTTGTTAGCTTTTTTGTTCTCTTGTCTACTTACCAGTTTGCTTTTAAGATTCGGTGTCCTATTTCTGTTGCTTTCGTGTGTGTAACTTTTGTGCAGCCTTCTTTTGTGTATGTTTATTCAGTGTTTCATCCAGTGTTGTGAATATAGCAGTACATCTGTAGACATGTATTTTACTACTTTTCTTTGCCTTCCTGCACACTAATTGACAACGTAATGGGGTGAGTCAAAGTAAGGCAGTGCTGTTGTCACTTTTTAAAGTTTGCAACACAGCAGGTAGGATAAATAAATAAAGCACTTGACACAATGCAGAGTGACACTATTTATTGTATTTAATTGTTGCAATGTTTTTAAAATAGAATACACTCATGTACAAAATATTGTTTTATTTGAAAAATAAATATTTAATATAATTCATATGAATCACCACATATGCTGATATTGCAGTAAAGATAAAATGAAGTGTTTATGTACAAGCAGCTACAACATAAGAAATTCAGAATGGAAAATCAACAAAACAATTTAGAAGACACTTTAGAAATTAGTAACATTGTCAAAGATGAGCTGAAAATACTTTTTACAAGTAGCGATAATGAAAAGGAAGATATAAATGCTGCAGATATTAGGTGTAATTTCTCAGAGTTAAGCTTGGGTATTGATTTTCTGTAACCATTGGGTGGCATCGAGTATGATCATATGACTTTTAAAATTGATAATGAGGCATATGGAATACATGATGAAATTATTTTAGAAGCTCTATTAAGTTATGAGATGTTATAAGTATACATTTATTGAAATGATTTGAGACATTCTTCTTTCAGAATTGTAATCATTTAGGTAGTACAGAAGTAGTCATGTTGCAAAGTGGGAATTGGTGCATGGACTGCTTCAAACCCTTATAGACTGCATATGCACTCTTCTATGTACCGGCAAATTTGTCTTTTATATCTGTAATTGCCCAGTCTATATCCTTAAAGTTCCAGGAAACAGTAACACAGTTCTAGAAAGACAGCAATTCTGCAAATGTCTTACTGTCTTAGGCTGGGGTAGTTGTAACATCAAAAAGGCTTGATAAAGGGCCTGCATTTTGAGTACGAATATGATATAGAATAGTTGATAACCAATGCCAAGAAAGGCAGCAAGTAGGTGTGTACTTATAGATGGTGTTTTGATTGAGTGGAAGATGAATAAGAGGAAAAATAATAAAGGCAGCAGACTCGCACAATACCCACTGCCTTGTGAGGGAAGTGGATGTTTGGATTGCCAGTCCAATACGCAGACTGTGAGTCGGATTCTGCAGTGGGAGGCTGAGAACATACACACACTGTGAGGTGGAAAGGACGCAAGAAAGGACGCAAGTGTGCAAATTACTCACTGCCATTCATGGTTAGTAGTTACCAAGAAGGCTGAATGAAGGGTCTGCATTTTGAATTTGAATTAATGTGAGAATCATTTATAAGTCCATCAAGTTTGCACATTTACCACTGCCTTCGGCAGCGGTAGTAGCTACAAAAAAAAGGTTCAGAAAAGGGCCATGAGTTTGAATTAGAATATGGAATTCAAGAATAATTGATAACCCCAGACAAAAACGGTAGCAAGTTGGTGTGTGTTATGTGTAGATGATGTGTTAATTGAGTGGAAGATAAAAAAGGTGAAAAATTAGAAAGGTTGCAGACGTGCAAAGTATCCAGTGTTGTGTCAGGGAAGTGAATCTTTGGATTTCCACCTCATTATACGGATAGGGCTTTGAATTTTGCAGTGTGATGCTAAGAAATGGCTACCACATTGACGGAAGCAATGTGAGTGCATTAAGTTACCACTGTGGGTGGTAGGGCTGAAAAATTACAACACCGGGCCCATTTTAGGGACTGTAGTTCAAATTAGAATAGTACTTGGCAAAGGCTGCAATAAAATTAGCAGGTAGGTGTGTTTGAGGTAGTGTATGCAGAATAAGGTGAAAAGGAAGAAAGGTAGCAGATGCGGAAAGAACCCACTGTCTTGTTAAGAAAATCGGTGTTTAGTTTAGTTTTAATTTTCTAGTGCATTACAGACTGAGTCGGATTCTGCAGTGGGAGCCTGAGAAATGGGTATCTCATCTAAGCAGTTAAGCAAGTGCACAAAGTGCACTTACTGTGTGGTGGAAAGGACGCAAGTGTTTAAATTACCCACTGTCATTCACGGGTAGTAGTTACCAAGAAGGGTTAATAAAGGATCTTAATTTTGAATTACTTGAAGAATAATGGATAACCTCAGCCATGAAAAGCAGCAAGTGTGAAAATTTCTTACTGCTTTCGGTTGGGGGATTAGCTACAACAAAAAGGCTTGATAAAGGGCTTTGACTTTTAATCAAAATATGAAATTGAAGAATTGAGGAATTGAATTGATAAGCTCAGCAAAGAAAGAGAGGAAGTGTGCCAATATCCCACTGTGTTTGGCTGGGGTAGTAGCTAGAACAGTAAGGCTTGCTAAAGGGCTTTGACTTTTAATGAGAATATGACACTCAAGAATAATTGATAACCCCAGCTTTCGCACATGGTGAACGTAATTCTAAAACAGGGGTGTGGAATTTAATAAAATATCTACTTGTCCATTGGATAGGTTGCTTAATTCCTATAGAGCCCATGTTCTGGTGTTAACATGGGCTTCTATGGGAATTCGCAAGGGCATATTATTAAGCCCATTATCGCGGCTTTAGTGGCAGTTTTCTGTCACTAAAGCGGCGATAATTTTAACACTCTTCTTGATAATATGCCCTGCAGTTCAGAAATATTTTCTAGGAGTATCTTGTCTTACTTCTGTAAAATGTGTGGGAATTCATGAAAGCTGTATAGCTGTACCTAATGCAAGGACATAAACCATGGGTGCACTTTTGACACTTGGGCCCCAAATTGGGTCTGGCATTTACTGTGACCTTTTGTGTTTATTAAAATTCTGTTTCTCTCTGTATCGGCTGGCTTCACTGTGAGCGACAGCTTTCTTGTGTTTCAAAAAGACCATACCAGCATGCAAAGTAGCTTTGTTCAGTGCCAGTAAGTACTGCGGCAGTCTGTGCTTTTTGAGACAAAAACTAGTTTTGCTTTTGCTCGTGTTTGTTATATTGGCGAGGGCGCAGCAGCTCCCACACCAATAAGGTTTTAGAAAAACGAAGGCAAAACAATTCACACTTTGAGAAAACTAAAAAGCTAATCACCAATTTCAGACCTACTGGCTTTGTCAATGCTTGTTTATTTTTGTTTCCCATAATTGTATTGAAACTGGTTACATTGATTTTCTATAATAAATATTTTTGAGAATACTAGCATGCATCAACAAACACATGTTACTAAATGATGCTGAAAAGAAATGGTACCTGAAATTTTGCAGTAGTTTAGGTAAATGTTGTTTTCCTGCTTTCATTTTTAGATGAACATTTTATTTTGAAAGTAAAGAATCATTAATCTTGCTTTCAAAGTTCTGCAAATATTTGTATCAAATCAGAGAGTATTGTGGGAGCATTATCTATAGCCTCATATTGCTATACTTTAAAAACCTTTGTACACATTTTTATACTGGAACCACTGTCAGTAGTGCAGTCTCAGAGCTCACAACATTTACTTAGAGCGTTCACCCTAATAATAACGCTTTCAATTAATAAACTATGAATACAAGTTTGAACAGCATCAACATATGGACAAAAATGTTACCTTAACTGCAGACAGGGCCCTTCTTTGATCCATAATGTGGTGCTGCACACTGGTAGCCAAAGAGTTTGTTCTGCAGGGGGTTGGGCCTACTTGTCCCAAGGACAAAATACACATAAAAACATGTTGCCCTTGACCCCAAACAATATGTTTTGGGCGTCGGGCTATAGGAATTCCACATCCCTGCACTAAAAAGACCCTTGATAATGCCTCAGTTATTTGAGGGAGAGTTACATACTCCCTGTATTAGCAAATGCGAACTGGGGAGTTAATGCGTTCCAAAGACTCCAAGGACTTTTAATAATTATAATGTTGTCTATTTACACTCATTGACGGTACTTACCATTAACTTTTGGACGTATGTTGTTGAAGTACCTTGGTTGCAGACAACAATTATTTTCAACAGACTGTAAATGTAAAATAAGATGTACATTAGGACATCGTAACAGCAATGCTAACAATTGAAAACTTAGTTTGCAATATATTATGTATGAGTCTAGGTCTTTTCAGATCCAGGATTAGAGACAGTTACAACTGTTGCAAATATATTTAAAATGCTTTACTACAAACAAGATTGAAAATTCACAACTATAATGACATTATCTTACTATACTTTGTTAAAAAGTGATGATATGTCTTCGTCTATGAAAAAAGAAAATAAAGAAGGATCCAATGTTCAGGACAACACTAGAGTGTGAGACTTTATTTATCATTGAAATGTTAAAGTCAAACCAATTTTTTGCACCTACACCAGAGGGCACTGTCATTATATCTGTAATCCTAAACATAACCCAGGTCAGTCCACAGAACAGAGATCACTGTGGGGCAGTCTCCCACCAGTACACTTCTGGTGGGAGACTGCCACAAAGTGATATCTGTTCTCTGCACTGAACCTGGGTTGTCTTAAGGATTACAGATATAATGATAGAGTGTGCTCTGGTGTAGCTGTAATAATTTTGCGTTCTGGGCCTTTTTTGGTCTTGAATATTATCGTTACCCTGGTGGATGGGTACGTAAACACCATCTTTTCAGTACCTCCAACCAATAGGATTATACAGTGGATATATAGCCGTGATGGCGGCGTAGCTGCAGAGCTCCGTGGGAGAAGGGCCCTTAACCATCAATCCGAACCTTAATCTGCTACAGTAAAGGCCCCCGAGGCTACAGCCAAGGTCCGGAACCGAGCAGGAGAGATCGGTGAAGTCCGTAGGCGCTCCGACGCTATGATCCGGAGGCGGCAGATGACGGGCTCCGAAGTCCTACACACCAGCCGCAAGCCGCGACCTGCAGTAATTCAAGAGCCGGGCGGAAGTGAGAGAGAGCGGACTCCGTGAAACCGGAAGGGCACCCTGACTCGAATGAAACGAGAGGCGTCAGCCTAAGAGAAACCTCGTTGATGGACCACGCATAGTGCCACGGTTCCAGGAGCTCCCGGATACCGCAACGAGACTAGCCACTCACGGAGCCCCGAGAAAGGACATTGGGCCCCAAGTAAGCGGTGAACATCAGGTACCGCGATCGTAACACCCGGTGTCTCCCTCACATAGTGACCCCCCACAGCGAAACAACACCAGTGGGGAGCACGGGGAAGACTCCAGTAACTGCCTGCGCCCCGCTCGAAGAACGCAATCACCACATCTCACAGGCATAAGAACCAAGGTGGGAGAATAAGGCATAACGGACACTCCAGGCCGCCGACTCAATACACCACGAGAGGGGAGACAAGTAGGTGCCAACATAAGGGGCGAGAGTGATTGGTCAACAGTGGGAACCCATTCCAAGAACCAGTGGATACACGAGGCCGGGCTGCCCGGCTGACGTTGGAGACAGTGGAGAGGAGATCGGGAGCTGCCCTCCTTTAAGCATGGGCTGCAAATTTGTTCCGCTCGCGGAATTCGCGGATTTTCCGCAATTTTGCGCTCCACGAATCTCGCAAAAACGCTGTAAAATCCGCAAATCAGCGGGACGAATTTTCAGCCAAGTACTTACAGGGTTACAGCAGCAGGTGCAAAAATTGAAGCTAATTTTTTGTAACCTTTTACAAAAGGGTTACAAAGAAATTAACTTCAACTTGGGCACCTGCTGCTGTAAGCCTGTAAGTGCTTCCTGGCGCCTCGTTGCCTATTGCAACTATTCTCTGACCCTGCTCTGACCTTTGAAGCAGGGTCAGAGAATAGTTACAAGTAGGTAATGAGGTGCCTGTCACGAAAATTAAACCTCAACAGGAAGGACTGACAGATATAAAAACAAGCATTTGCAATGCAATAGGTCTCGCATTAGGAAAGTTTGAGCTATTGGTCTTGTTAATGTCAATTTTTTTATTTATGTGTTGGTTTTGAAAATAGCTAAATTAATAGCTTTGTCATTTACAATGCCAATAGTTATAACTTTCGCAAATGTGACACCTATAGCATTTGTAATGCAACATGTTTTGTATTTACGTGACTTAGATGTATTGATATTACTAATTACAATGGCTTATACATTTTTTAAATAATTAATACTTAAATAAAAGTGATTTTAATTTATAATGGCAATAGCTTAAACTGTTGTACATAACTTTTGTGTAGATTATGTTCAGTGTATTTTATTGTGACGAAAATCCAAGAACAGAAGTGAAATATTAACATCTTTTTGTGACATTTGTAATAAAGCTTGAAACATTGCGAGAACATATTTGAACCAGTTGTTGTTGAATGGTTGCGCAGATTGATGCTGGGTTGGAGCTGAGTGGTGTTGTGGTGGTGCTGAGTGGTGCTGTGGTGATGCTGAGTGGTGCTGTGGTGTTGCTGAGTGATACTGGGATGGTGCTGAGTGATGCTGGGGTGGTGCTGAGTGGTGCTGTGGTGGTGCTGAGTGATGCTGTGGTGGTGCTGAGTGATGCTGTGGTGGTGCTGAGTGGTGCGTTGGTGGTGCAGAGTGATAATGTGGTGGTGCTGAGTGATGCTGTGGTGGTGCTGAGTGATAATGTGGTGGCGCTGAGTGGTGCTGTGGTGGTGCTGAGTGGTGCTGTAGTGGTGCTGAGTGATGCTGTGTTGATGCTGAGTGATGCTGTGGTGGTGCTGAGTGGTGCTGTGTTGATGCTGAGTGATAATGTGGTGGCGCTGAGTGATGCTGTGGTGGGGCTGAGTGATGCTGTGATGGCGCTGAGTTGTGTTGTGGTGGTGCTGAGTGGTGCTGTGGTGGTGCTGAGTGATGCTGTGGTGGTGCTGAGTGATGCTGTGGTGGTGCCGAGTGATAATGTGGTGGTGCTGAGTGATAATGTGGTGGTGCTGAGTGATGCTGGGGTAGCGCTGCGTGATGATGTGGTGATGCAGAGGGTAGAAAGGCACAAAAAGCAGCCTAACAAAGGGCAGAAGGGCAGAAAAACAATGGAAAAACGAGTCTAACAGAGGGCAGAAGGGCACAAAAAAGGAGTCTAACAGGGGGCAGAAAGGCACAAAAACGAGTATAACAGAGGGCAGAAGGGCACAAAAACGAGTCTAGCAGAGGGCAGAAAAACAAGGGAATAACAGAGGGCAGAAGGGCACAAAAACAAGTCTAACAGAGGGCAGAAGGGCAGAAAAACAAGGGAAAATTTGTCTAACAAAGGGCAGAAAGGCACAAATAACGAGTCTAACAGAGGGCCGAAGGGCAGAAAAACAAGAGAAAAACGAGTCTAACAGAGGGCAGTAGGGCACAAAAAAAAAGTCTAACAGAAGACAGAAGGGCATAAAAACAAGGGAAAAACGAGTCTAACAGAGGGCAGAAGGGCACAAAAAACGAGTATAACAGGGGGCAGAAAGGCACAAAACGAGTCTAACAGAGGGCAGAAGGGCACAAAAAACGAGTCTAACAGAGGGCAGAAGGGCAGAAAAACAAGGGAATAACAGAGAGCAGAAGGGCACAAAAACAAGTGTAACAGAGGGCAGAAGGGCAGAAAAACAAGGGAAAAACGAGTCTAACAGAATGCAGAAGGGCAGAAAAACAAGGGAAAAACGAGTCTAACAGAGGGCAGATGGGCACAAAAAACGAGTCTAACAGGGGGCAGAATGAATCCCGCCCTGCGTGTTTGTCCACGAAGATGCCACCGTTTTGGGCAATACCTCTACTCAAGTGGAGTACTTTCTACTGTCTGATCAGTAAGTGCTCCCTTGTTGGCTAAATGTATGAAGGCAGATTTACTATAACTGGCGCATTGCCAGGGATGCACCAATAATTGTGCGCCGCAGCTCCGCCACCCATGGTCCGCCGCATTTACAATGCGGCGCACCATGTGGCAAAAACGGCACAGATGCGTGATGCATTTCTGGAGCTGCATCACAAGCGCAACGCAGCTCCAGCAATGCTCTGGGGGGGCCCTATCTCCCCAATGCTGCATCAAGCCTTGCACCTGCTTCATGCAGGCGCAGGGTTTTGACGCAGCATTGCCCTAAAAGTGACTGAGTGAAATCTTGTAGATTTCACTCAGCCACATTTAGGAGGCGTTCCTGCGCAGGAACGCCCTCCCCTGCGCCGAAACGCTTCCTGATGGCGCAGGGCTTTACAATGTGATGCATCTCTCAGATGCGTCACGTTGTTAATACCCAGCACCATGGCGCATCTTTTGTGCTGCCGCTGCGTTACAAAAGTGATGCAACTGCGGCGCAAAAGAGGCGCAAGCGGCTTGTAAATCTGCCCCCTTTGCTTTTACTACACTGTAGCTGCATAAAGGGCCAAAAGATGTGTCTCCAGTGACCATGTGTGCCTGTGCCTGTGTTACAGGCACACATGGTCACTGGAGACACATCTTATGGCCCTTTATGCAGCTGCAGTGTTGTAAAATAACTATACATTTACCCATTGAGAGAGCACTTACTGGATTAGCCAGTAGAAAGTACTCCAGGGCAAATCACCAAAAAATCTGCGATTTCGCAGGAAAATTCTTGGATTTTTTTTGCGAATTTGCAGGGAAATCCACGCATTTGCGGAACGTGAATTCGCAAATTTTGCCCATGCTTACCCCCCTTCCCGTCCTTAACCCTGTATGCCCTACAAACTTCGGAGACCTTACAGGTATCACCTCACTGTGAGATTGAGCTCCGTCCCTGATCGCAGTGTCACCATCACGTCCGCGAGGTGTGTACAAGTCAGCCCCTCGAGGCGAAACACAAAGACTAAAACATCCTAAATTGGAACCGATCACCCATCAAGTGAGACAAGAAAGCCACCACTGTGACAACTGCGCCACACCGTCGCATATACAGATTCGGCCCTAACGGATATTTCACGTCAATCCAGCTTTGCCACAGCAGAACTCCTGAAAGGGACAAAATGGCGGGCAGAGGCCAGAGGAACCAATCGGCACAGGCTAAACTGGACAAATATGAGCATGACAAAAATGGCTAGCAAGCGACGGAGGAACGCCCCTCCACGGGGAAAACACCTGAAGGGGACGGGGCAAAGAAAGTCATGTTAGAAGGCATCATGAAAACATTATCAACGGTTCAAACATTGGTGGGGACGATCTCAACAGACGTTTCTCTGCTGCGGGCGGACTTCCACAAAATGACTGAACGGATTAAGGAAGTGGAAATAGTCACGAAGTCGTGGTGGAGGACACGTCAGAACTACAGAGAGCAATGGAGAGGATCGAGACCGAAAAAAAACACCTGAAGGAGAAGCTGGATGACCAGGAAGGAAGATCAAGACAGAATAATGTACGAATTCTTGGAATTCCCGAAACTGAAGGGGTCCAAGCCATGGACCTGTACATAGAGGACTTAATCAAAACCAAATTGCAACCTAAGGGTCTATTCCACTTCTTCTCAGTTGAAAAAGCTCATAGAGTCCCAGGTGGCAAACCAAAGCCAGGGGCTCCCCCGAGACCGGTACTGGCCAGATTATTCAATTTCAGGGACAGGGACGCAATCTTACAAACGGCTAGAACATCCAAACCAATCCGGGTAAACAACGCAACGATAGCCTTCTTTCAAGACTATACGGCGGAGGTGGCCCGTCGCATATGTAGTTCCGTGGAAGTTAAAAAAGAGATGAGGCCGCGTGAACTACCCTACTCCATGCTGTTCCCGGCCCGGCTTCGAGTAGTAGCTGATAGTAAAACATGGTTCTTTGGCACACCAGAAACAGCATACGACTGGTTGGAAGGTTAGCGGCAAGTAGGAGCGCATCGGTGTACCAACGGAAATCACCGGCACCCACAAAAAGATGACCACGTCAGTTCTCAAGAGCAAAGGCGGAAGGAGCCGAATCGCTCACCGCGAATAGGAACAGAAGAACATGGACAAGGACCGGAGCATTGACCCCTTGGCTCTCACCGGCACTACTACTGTATTGACAAATGTAACTCACGCTGCCTCTGGTTTCTGGACTAAGGCGAGCCTAAGGGGGCGAAGAGGGGCACTGGCCCTACGGACCGTAACCCCGACAAGCAAGTACTATGGTTTGGGAGGGAAAGAAGCACTCTGTTCTATGTCCGTTAATCAGGGAGGCAAGGAGGGGGGTGGGGTGGGATGGGATTGTTATTGTTTTTTCAAAGTTATATGTTGTGGCGAGAATTGACAACAGGCACACACTGAGAACACGAAGAGAAGTCAGCTCCATCGAGATGGGGAGGGGAGGGTAACACATAGCGGGTCCACGACTGCACCATAGACGCATTGATGTCAACACACGGAAGCGACTCAGAGGAGTTCAATAGGTCCTTCATGGCGCATAATTCACAGGGCAACATCCGTTGTAGCACAACGCAAGAGACCCCAGTATCACCCTTATGGATACTAACGTGGAATGTAAGAGGATTGGGCGATAAAATTAAAAGAGGCCTGGTACTGCAGGCCTTAAAGAGACATAGCCCAACAGTGGTCCTCCTACAAGAGACACACCTCACAGGGAAGGCATGCCAAGCACTAGACAGAAGAGGGTATAAGATGGCTGCACATGCTGAGTTTACTTCAGGCTCGAGGGGGACAGGTATACCGATCAAAAAAAACTCATCACTTATGCTATTTCAGACTAAAACAGATGACCAGGTTTGCTTCGCAGCGATTCAGGGTCAATGGGAGGGAAAACTTCTGAACATAGTCTCAGTATATGTACCCCCGGCACTACAGTCGGTGGTAATGCCCGCATAAGGAGCATTTATCTTAACCCTCCTAGAAGGAGATCTCATAATAGGAGGTGACTTCAACACAACCTTAGATGCAGCACTAGACAGATTTCCGACACTACCACGAACATCGGGACCCTCCCGATTCCAGGGATTCCTAGAAGCAATTGGACTGATAGGCGTCTGGCGTCACACACACCCAACAGCACAACAATACACATACCATTCCATGGTACATAACAGCCTATCGAGAATTGACTACTTCTTAATGATGGGATCGAGGCTCCAAAATGTCGAAGAAGTGGAAATCAAAACTAGGGGTATTTCCAATTACTCCCGATGCTATTGACTCTCTCTTGCAGGGAGAAATCTCGCAAGAGAATATACCCAATTTACCCTAATTATCTAAAAATCCCCAGCATTAGGAAAGAAATCAAAAAAGTGACTAAACATTTCTTTGAAGAAAATACCACTTCCGTAGACTCCCCATCCATACTTTAGGAAGCCTACAAGACGGTCCTCCGAGGGCAGGCTATAGCCTCTATCACAGGGTAAAAACGATCACAACAAAAAGAACTGACTGAACTGGAGCTCACCCTGCACACGGCGAACATGGCACACATGGCAGAATCTGCTTAAGCACGGCACACAACTTACATCTGCAACAACAGTGCTACAGAGATCACCTGAAACACCAAAGCATAGACCACATCACGGCAACGACACACAAGGTTTATGACGTGGGAGATAAAGGAGGGAAAATGTTGGCATGGCTGGATAAAAAGGAGGGAGGACGTAGGGGGGTACAACAGTTGTGTTCAAAGGCAGGCGCACTACAGACACATCGTGAAGAGATAGTGCACACACTGGCTGAACATTTCCAGGAAATATACACTCCGGACCGCGAAGTACTAGATTCCGAAGTGCTCACCTCGCTCAGCCACATAGAAACCCGCACCCTCACTCCTGAGGTGGCCACGGAACTAGAGGTAGACCTTACGACTGATGAGCTACAGACGGCCATAGGAGCGATACAGTCTGGGAAGGCACTAGGCCCCAACAGAATCCACATAGAATGGTACAAGCTCATGTCCAGTACGCTAAGCGCACCGCTGCTGGCAATGTATAACGACAGCCTAGGGACAGCTATCCTCCCATTGGAAAAGCGCACAGTGACAATCGTGGCAATCCCCAAACCAAATAAGCCCCCAACGGATTGCGCCTCATATCGCCCGCTATCACTGCTAAACGCGGAAGCAAACATTCTGGCAAAAATACTGGCTAACAGACTAATAGTTCACCTACCCCAGCTAATTCATCCGGACCAATCGGGTTTTATGCCACACAGAAACATTGCTCTTAACGTCAGACGAGTTCACGGAATTCTGGCACGGGCTCAGATGCTTACCGACAGTAATAATGTCATTAGACGCAAAAATGGCTTTTGACATGGTAGAACGTCACGGTCCTATGTCATATGGGCTTTGGACCTAAGTTTCGGGCCTGGATACGACTCCTATACACTGAACCGGGCGCCCGGGTCACAGCCAGCGGCGACATATCGCATACTATACGGCTGACAAGGGGGACACGCTAGGGCTGTCCGCTGTCACCGTTATTGTTTGCATTGGTGCTGAGTATACCAAAGCTCCTCGAGATTTGCAATGCACACGGGAAAACATCAGGATACACAATAAACTGGTCCAAATAGGTTATCTACGTTCTAAAAGGTCCGGACCCGTTGCTGGGCACAGACTGCCCGATCGTGATAACAAGGGATTCCTTTAAATATATAGGTATACATATCACTAAAGATGAGACAGAATTCTTTGGCAAAAACCTGGCGCCCCCTTTAGAGCGGCTGAAGCACAATGTAAAACATTGCTCCTAACACTACTGGGGAGAGCTGCACAATATAAGAGGATGGCGCTGCCAAGATTTCTCTATGCCCTCGACAACACAATATACCCGATACCACCACTGTATTTTAAACAAGTTGCAGCACAGGTCTCGAACTTTATGTGGGGCAACCTACCGGTGCGTGTAGCACAAATTAAACTGAATAGGAGCTGGTATGATGGTGGGATTGCATTGCCAAACCTACAGTTATACTATCGGGCGACGCAACTTAAGACCATCAACCACTGGATTCACACGCCCCCGGACGATCCAGCATACAGAATCGACAGGCTACAATTGGGCACGAACAGCATGCTGGGGGTGCTTTATAACAGAAGTTTGGCGACAAAACTAATAGGGCCCACAAAACAAACAGTGGCATTGTGGTACGCAGCATAGGCAAAACTGGGGTGGAAAGGGATCACCAAACTCACCCCACTCGGCGACACAAAGGCATTTGGGACAATTGAGAAACAGCAAGGGCTTTACGCAGTGGGACAATATCGGAATTTCCACGGTGGGTGACATGTGGTATAAGGGGACAGTGATTCCCTTTACTCAGCTCCAACAACAACATGACTTGGGTCAAACAGAAACATATAGATACGCGCAAATCCGACATGCTCTGCTAACGGCACTCCCAGCTGAAACAGACATCCCAGAGGCCTCACCACTGGAGGACCGTCGATTCAGTGATTTTATCCAACAACGCACAACGTCCCTAACATATCAAAAGCAACTTAATAACATGCCGGACCCTACACTTAAACTCCGGGAAAAATGGGTGGAAGACATGGAAGAAATGGATGATACAGACTGGTTAGCGGAGTTAGCTTCTTCTAGAGAAGTGGGCATATCTGCCAAGTTCCGACCGGTGCAGCTCGAAATAGTACATCGGGTGTACTACACTAGAACCACCTTGCACAGGATACAAAGGGCGGAACATCCCTTCTGCCTTGGGAGGTGCGGAGAGGAAGGCACACTTTTCCATACGCTGTGGGAATGTCCACTTATAATAGAATACTGGCGACAGGTCCGACGCACTATCTCCCAAACACTAGAGGTTTCCCTCCTGCCTGAACCACGAAAATTTATTCTGAACATATGAGACCCCACAGATCTCACCTGGCATGGTCAAACCTGTAGTACACTAGGCATCATGGTTGCAAAGAGGGACAAAGCGCAGAAATGGGGCGTGGCTGACCCCCCACATTAGCGTTGTGTTGCAGGAATATGGACCTGATTATGGTAACAGAGCAGACAGTGTACGCCAACAGGTGTAGTCCGCGTAAATGGAACAAAATCTGGGCACCCTGGAATACCTTCAGAGGGGAATTATGTGAATTGCTGCCTGAAGAAGACATTGATAGTTCAGAAGACGAAGACGAGGAGATCTAATGGTGCAGTGCTTATGTGGACATGTTCAGTTAGAAGGGAAAGATATGATGTAGCTGCTATCTTTAATAATGTTGAAATGCCTAAGTCTCACAACTCGAGGGTAACTGTAAACGTAATCATTGTCGAAAATGCCACTGTTTTATTCAATAAAAACATTTAAAAAAAAAAAATTGAGACAACACTCTATAGAAAGCCCGCAGCTGGGAATAGCATTTTACACGCAAACAGCTTTCATCCCCAAAGTGTAATCAATGGGATTCCCTATGGGGAGCTAATGCGATTAAGACGGAATTGTTCACTTGATGAAGACTTTAAAAATGAAAATACAAAGGCATTTAAGCGTTTTACTAGGAAAGGATACAAGCAAGGAATCCTCCAGAAAGCCAGTGAAAAAATGAAGCAAGTAGTGAGGTAAAATCTTATATCCACTACGAGTAACACTAGGACAAGTCAAATAAGGATGATTACTGAGTATTCAACAGGGTGCACTTAGTTGTTTCAGATTTTCAGAAGAAATTGGAGAGTATTGAGGGCAGACCATTGATTCTAGAAACCCCTTTGAATACTTACAGGAGAGGTCTGGTAAGAAGCCATTTTTCTAAAACAACAAGAAAAAAGAGCACGATTACTGGCTTCTATCCCTGAATGGCCTGCAAGGCCTGCAGGAATAGTACCAAGGTTAAGGAATATGCAGTACCAGGAAGGAAGGAAGAGAATGAATAAAATCAATAAACTCATAAACTGCAACTCAGACTATACTGTATACTGTCTCATATGTCCCTGTAACAAGAAATATGTGGGAAGTACCATTAATCCAACAAAAAAAAGGATATTGGAACATATACGCGCTATAAAGAATCATGATGTGGCATGTCCTGTGTCCTGTGGCAAGGCATTTCGAGGAATTACACAAATCAAATGCCAATCTGTTTAAATTTTTCTGGATCAGGTTATCAGAAATTAAAGAGGAGGGGACAGAGTTAGGACACTACGCAAACTCGAATCCCGCTACATTGTTGAGTTGCAGACTAAAGCACTGCAAGGCTTAAATAACGATGAGAAACTCTGGGTTCACATAGAATGAAATAGATGGGAAGTAACCATAGAGCATAAAATCACAATCAGAGGTCTCCGTCAGATGAACTGTGACCACCATAAAGACCATCTAGGGCACAATTATGCAAGGCGATCATAAACGACTAGGATGATGCTAGCAGCAGAAAGACTGTAAACTTTAAAATTGATGAACTAGACAAGTGATATTTAACATGAGGTAACTGACAGAATTATTGATTTATTGGTTAAATGAATTATAAAGCTTGTATATATGTTAATACTGTATATATATCAAATGAGCTATGCATCTCCCAATAGACTTTCAACTGATGAATGGTTAAATAGATTTAAAGATGGCTGCCATAATGAATATGTAGGCATTTGGGTCCAGATGTAGGTAAATCTGATTTACTGACTCTAGAATACCGAATTTTACCGATTCGTTATTCTAGATTGGGTAAATCAGATGTAGGTAAAAATTCAGTAATTTTTACCAAATCCGTATGATTCGGTAATTACCGAATCGGTATTTACCAATTTGGAAATTGACATTGATTCCCATGATAGAATTACATGGTAAATAACAAATCGGTAATGGCCTGTGGCACTGTTTTCAGTGCCACCTACATCTGGATTTACCGATTTGGTATATTTACCGATTCGGTATTTTACAGAATTGGTAAATTTACCGAATCAGTACATTTACAGATTCTGTATATTTGAAGGCCCCTACATCTCCATTTGCAAATACCGGTCAGTAACGGTGCCGGTATTTGCTGACCTACATCTGGCCCTTAGCCCCTCGTTTATGTTGCCACACTAAAAGTTTTGTTGTCCTGTCTTGATTATCAGGATTTTTTGATATTGTTTGTATAAAGTTGCATCACAGTGGATTGAAAATCTATGACATTGAGGAAGGCGTAGTCGAAACGCGTCTGTCCATATGAACGAATAACGATTAAATAACTTAAAAGACAAAAAAAAAAGTAATATTACATTAGTACAAATCTGGGCTACTGGCTGACGAGTTGGGTAGCATTCTGCTAACTGAATAACATAATAACAAATGTGTATGTTGAGCAAACATCGAACCTGACTGTTAAACCAATCATAGGTTTCAGAGTAGAGAATTTCAGTACACATTTATGGCTAATTATTAGTTAAAGATAAGTAACTGTAATAGGAATGAATATATATATATATATATATATATATATATATATATATATATATTTGGTGTTGAGAGACATATGTTTGAGGGGACGGCATCGATTAGTTATAAAAATATATGAAAGCACACGAGGTTCTAAAGAGGAAGAAATATGTACATCATACGCTATTAGCTATACTATACACTATTTACAAGTAGCAGAACGTGGTGTACCTGGTACAGGTTGTGAAGATCGGACAGGTTGTGAAGATGGTACAGTTGCTGGTGAATTATCACTGGTTATGCTTCCTGCAAATTAATTTTGAAAAAGTAACATTTGTTGAAGAAGAAATTATTTAACAACCTAACACAAACGTTTCTTAAACATAAAATGTTAATGCAAAATAAAAAAAATGTATGAATGTAGGTTAAAAAATATGTTGTGTGTAGAAAGTTTAAGCGAGGGATATAGAGTACAGTCTACACAAATACAGAGGTAAGGCCTGTGAAATGGATGCAGTTTCAAAACATGACAGTTTAACAAAAGGGCGCTCAGGCCGTGCAGTGATAGGCGTGATTTTTATATTTAGAGTTTCTTGTGTGGGTGGCAGAGTTACTGCTGTAGGCCCAGTAGTAGCATTTATATGAGCAGCTTTGGTATACTTTACTATCAAGATTAACATTTTAATCATAGAGAAACAATTACCATTACAGTTTCAAAAAAGGGAGCAATTGCACTTGAAGACTGATCATGAAGTGGTGAAGTGTCGAAAACATGTATTTTGGTGAAAGTATGTCATAAAAAGATGTACGATAGAGGTAAAAATAGTTAGGTAACCTAAGCCAAATAAAGGGCTAGTACAACACCGTAGTGTCAAAGATATAAATCCAACAATTATTATGAATTAAATGTATGCTAGTCAGAGGAGGCAAAAGTTTAGTAGGCCAACTACAGCACAGAAAAAAGAACTATAGGTCACGTGGGGAAACAAGAAATGTTAAGTCTGGGGAGGATTAAAAGGAAGCAAATATGATGATTAAGAGAGTATGTATGTTGAAACACAAGGCACGTGGCATAGCACAAAAATACCAATATGAATGCACAAATTGGACCAATACAGGCTAAAACTCGGGGCACAATTCAAAAATACGTCACAGAAGTTCATGCACGCACAATTTATTTAACCATTGATTGTGCTGTCGGCCGCTGAACGTTCGGAGCAGTACCTGGCTGGTGCTGCAAACGCTCAATGTCCGACGGGGCCTAACCCACTGTTCAGAACCCGCACACTGCACCGAAAGAACGGTCGCAGTAAATGGATTAATTACGATAAATGATATATGATCAATAAGAATAGAGGCCTGGGAAGACTATGCGAGGTAGCAATGAAGATAAAAGGTTAAGGGAGGAGTAGGAGGGAGCAAATACGATGAAGCACAGAGCATCTTCCGCAGAAAAGTAAAGCAAAACGGCTGGGAGGGGCACGTGATATAGTAAAAAATACCAATATGAAAGCACAAATTGAACCAATACAGGCTAAAACCCGGGGCACAATTTAAAAATACGACACAGAAATTCATGCACGCACAATTTATTTAACCATTGATGGGTGCCGTTGGCCGCTGATTGTTCGGAGCAGTACCTGACTTGTGGTGCAGACGCTCAACTCCTACGGGGCCTAGCCCACTGTTCAGAACCCACACACTGCGCCGAAAAAACGGTCGCAGTAAATGGGTTAATTATGATAAACAATATATATTCAATAAGAGTAGAGGCCTGGAAAGGCCACGTGAGGTAGCAATAAACATTAAAAGTGAAGGGAGGATTATGAGGGAACAAATACAATGAAGTAGAAAGCAAATGGAACACAAAACTAAAGCAAAGCAAAACAGAGCTGGGAAGGGTACATTACTCAGTCAAAAAATAATTCTATTATGAATGCACAATTTATAAGAATGCAGGCCAAACCATGTGACACTTTAAAAAATACGATACAGAAATTCATGTACGCACAATGTACAGCGGAGGCTGATGCTAACGGCTTCTCCTACCTTTACTTCTGTTCTCTCTTGTCTTGACTTCAAAGGATGGGGCTTTGGCTGGGCCTGGGTGGGTGGGCGCGGGCGACGCCGACACTGCGGCTATGGTGGCCTCACTGGACGGCTGCAGCAGTGACACCACGTCGAGTGTCATGAGTCCTTCTGCTCTTGAGCAAACAATTTGTAGTACAATCGACGACGATGACAGTCTGTCTGTCACCGCAGCGCAGGCAAAAGAGAGCATGCTTACGTTAATATCCGCTTTATATGGGAACCGCGGGGGTTGATCAAACTAAGTTCAGGGCCGTCATTGGTGGCGTTTTCGCGGTCTAGAATAATGACGTCCCTGGGGGACCTCCTATTGGCTAATGTATTGGTTTCCAGGCTTAGTAATAGCAAGAAAGCAACGTGGTGATATCTAGGAAAGTGTGGGCGGGCATGTACTGCTCATGTGCAAGTGTGAGTGTGTGGACCAATAGTTACCAACAGAGAGAGAAATGGGTGGGGTTTTCATGCGCACAGAGGCAGGGCCTGAATCAGATCTCCAATGAGTGACCACTTGTAACCATTCTCGTAGCGCGCCCTGTGCTCTGATTTGACAGTGAGAAAGTGATTGCATCATAGTTTGTACTGGTAATCATTCTCAGTGCGTACTCTCGCATAGGCTACGAATACGTTTGGACGTTACGTGTTGCATCCATGTTTCTGTGTGACATCATGTACGGCGCCTCATACGCGAAAGGCGCAAATGTTTTTAATTGTTTAAAAAGATATACTTATATATTTAATTAACATTGTAATAGAATACATTATCTAGAGCACTTACGAAAATTGTTTTTTAAAAGTTTGGACAATCGTATATTACTTTTAAAAGCCATTATAGAAATCGCGGTGGAACGTCATGCGTACTCGCTTCAGAAGAGCACATGAAGCTCAGCGTAAGCGTACCGAAAGCCATGTGACTTTAAAAGAAGAGATTTGATTGGTTCATAATAGTTGCTATTGCAAATGTTGAAAGTTCCGTCCCATTTTAATCATTTAGTTTGACTTTCTAAGAAGAAGCGTTTCTTCTGAGAATCCTGTAAAATAAAAGGAAAACCTCCATAATATCAGCAATGGACTCATCTACCAACCATTCTTCAGATGGAGAGTTCATTCCTAAAGAACCTCCAAAGAAGAGGAAAGCAGCTGCAATGTGGAAGTTGTTTTTTACTTTTCCAGAAGGGCAAAAAAAGGGTAATGCTCCAAAAGTAACCTATAAAATTTGCCAAACAACTCTTTCTAGGGGTGATCCATGTAAAAAATACTCCTTTGGCACAGCAAATATGGTGCGACCCGTGAAGAACTTGCATCCCAGCAACTTTGCTCGAGCTGTAAGACAGAGCTTGCAGGACAACCCACCTGCCAGTGCACCAAGTACATCAACTGCTGCACCAGCATTTCCAGCAAGCAGTCCACACCCTCATATTGATCCTGACTTTGCTGCTGTTAAAATTGTATGCATTCATTGCGATAAACTTTTGTGTTATGGGGAAAAGTCTATTGACCTGATGAAACGCAGGATGCAGGAGCACCGCTTTCCTCAACATTAGCTTTTTTATTATTCTTTTGTTCGTGTTGGATACTTTTTCAGTTCTTGTTCAACTTTTTGGGTTTAAAAAAAATTTGTTGAAAAAACACAAAAAAATTGAAAACTAAAAACAGAAAAAAACCAGTTCTTTTTAGAACTACCTTCATTGGTCAAAGAAAGAACTATATTTCTATGTGTGTATAAAAGTTTGTCAGAATGAATGTGCAGTTTATAGGTGAATTAATGAATACAGTGCTAGTGTATGGTGAATGTGAAAGTGCAGAACTGTAAGGAAGTGCTACAGTATAAATCTATAAGCAGTTTAACTATAGTATACTGTAATACCTCCGAAGCACTTGAATGTAACATATGCACATAAATATGTTACAAGTCTCTGCTTCAATTTGCACTGCTGGTGAAACTGCCTGGATGAATTTGTATGTGTTAGGCGTGGATTTACGACTCCCTTTTGTCTCTTTTACAAAGGTGTTGCGTCACTTTTGTGATGCACTGGCGGTGTAAAAGATGTGCCATGATATGTGATATTTACAATGTGACGCATTTGGAAATTGCATCACATTATAAAGCCCTGAGCTACTAGGAGGTGATGTCACAGTGTACAATATGTGGCATATCTCTGGGGATGTAGCACTTATTGTACATCTGCTGATTAGTGTTTTAATGTAGTAAATGGATTCTTTTAGAACAGTGTATAGATAAACACATAGTCCTGTATGGTCACTACAATACTGAAACAGAAGTACAATAGTGTTTACTTAAAGGGTAAGAATACAGATTGGGGAATTGAAGGTATAAAAGAGAAGTTTGTTGGTGGATAGAACACTGGATGCATAGTGTGTGGGTGTTTGAAGCAGTTAATGCCCTAAGACACACTTTCACCATGAATACTTGGGTAGTGGCTGAATGATTACAATTCTGCAAGGAGAGTGTAACGTCAAAGCGTATCCGTAACGTGTGCGTGTGAACGCGCAGAGCACGATTTATTGTACAATGGACGGTGCGATCATTGTACGCTTATGGTACAAATACGGAGAAAAAAACTATGAAAAAGGAATTATATAGAATTTAATTTTAATTTATTATTAAAAATATTAATTAATGAAAAAATATTTTGGGATTTAGTTTTGTTATTATTTTACATTAAGAATATGAAATATTATTTAAAAAATAAAATAAGTATCAATATAATAAAAATGTAGGAAATTAGTATAAAAAGAAAGAAATATAATAATGCATTTTAGAATTATCATTTACAAAACCTTTGAAATTCACTGAAAAAAACATATGTTTCACACACGTTATAGTTAGGAATTAGCATTTAAAAAACCTTGCAAATTCACTGAATAAACCATAGGTTTCAGCCACGTTATAATTAGGAATTAGCATTTAAAAAGTCTTGCAAATTCACTGAAAAAAAACATAGGTTTCACACATGTTATAGTTAGCTGGACATTTCACTCATACAAAACAATTGAAATTCTCCCGTTATAATAGTTAGTTCAGCTAACTATAAATTGTGCGCCCGCAATCCACTGCTGAAGATGTCACATATTACATCATTCATGACATGGTCAGTGACATTACTGTTGACATCACTGATGACATCTCAAATGACATCACTGATGACATCAATGATGACATCATCTATGTGATAATATAATGCACCTCCTCACACTCTAATCTAATCTTTGATACATACAGTGTTAAATACAAACTACCATTCCTGAAATTATTGACACACCAATACCAGTAACTACACACACACTCACTGATTTCTAAGTCTACATACACATCCACTCATTCACCCATACAATCAATCATACATACAGTCACTCATTAATAGAACACTATCATATCCAGTCATATACCTATACAGACACTTATACACTGACACTCATTCACAGAGTTACTCAAACACCTAGTCAGTTATGCAGAGAATCAATCACACTCTCATTTCCTCAACTACAAAGTTATACACACTAAACCTTACTTATTCAAATATATAGTAACACATACTTACTCTCTTTTACAATTACTGAAACAAGTACACATTGAACCATACAGTCACTTATGCAATCACAGGCTCTCATCTATAGTCATTTATATATGGCAACTCTCACATGCACTCTGTTTTACATATGTACCTACTTTGACATGAAGCACTGAGATAGCCATTCACTCACCAACACATTCATGCAGACAGTAAACCCCCCATACAGCTCTTTCCACATGCACTCTTGAACCCATATAGCAAGAGAAACAACTGCTCACATATAATAATAATCACTCACTTATACAGTCATTCACGCACTTACTAAATCCTTCATCCAGACACTCATACATCCACTCATTCGTCAATATGTAAATTATTAACTTTAATTGTATTTTTATTTTTCCAGAAACACACAGTCACTGGATGATGTCATCAGTGATGTCATCAGTGATGTCATTTGAGATGTCATCAGTGATGTCATCAGTGATGTCACTGACCATGTCATGAATGATCTAATATGTGACATCATCAGCAGTGGATTGCGGGCGTGCGAGTTATAGTGAGTCACTAACTATAACGTGGGAATTTCAATGGTTTTGTATGAGAAACATGTCCAGCTAACTATAACTAGTGTTAAACCTATGGTTTTTTCAGTGAATTTCAAAGGTTTTTTAAATGCTAATTCCTAACTATAACAAATGTGAAACCTATGGTTTTTCAGTGAATTTCAATGGTGGACTTCTATTTACAACCGTTAGTGCAAGGCCTTCCATCTTATTTGAAAGATACTGTTGACTTTTTAGATAAACTGAAAGTCACAGGATGGAAACAAGGACAGCTACTAATGGAAAGGGGCGACCACTCGGTCCCCCCGCACGTATGGCAGAGTACCACGATCCCCCCGGGAAGCCATCTTGGGCGGGAAGCGTGTCTCGGCTGGTATGCCCGAAGCGGCGTAGCCGGGGCGCGCTTTTTCCCGCCCTAGAGTGGGCTGGCCTAGACACTGACGCGGCTGGCCACGCCCTCGGGGCAGGCAGGGGCGGGTTTACGCCCGCCCTGAAGACGGATAAAAGGGGACGCAAGACCAGAAGGCATCCTCTTGTTCCTGTGCTCTGAAGCTGCACCTCCTCGCTGCACGTGAGCTCGAGACGGAACGAAGAGCCAATTTTGAGCGTTGTAATCTTTCTTTTGTCTTACAGATACTCTGTCGGAGAAATGCCCAAGAAAGGCGGAAAGAGAATGACGACTGAACAGATGCTTCGGGTCCTCATGAAGGAGATGACCGAGCTGAAGAAGCGGGTGGCGGAGAGAGAGGGGGAAGGGGGGCCGGAACGTCCTTCGGCTGGAGCAGCCCCAGGAGGGAGAGCCAAGCGGCCAAGGAGGGGACCAGCTGGGGGAGACGTCCCGGTTCCCCGTACCCCGCTCGAAGCGCCAACCCCAGTACCCGTGGAGGGGAATCCGATTCCCGTGGTGGTCACCCCGGTGTCCAATGAAGATATGCCGCCCAAGCTGGCAGCACAACTTACAGCGTGGTTGGGCGAAAGTAGTGAGGGCGCCACGGCTGTCGACGCGCAGGCGCTGATGAAGCAATTGCGCGAGAAACGGGATGCAGCCAAGGTGTCCGCGCCGGCTGCAGTAGTTGACAAGCCACAAGGGACGATTACGACCGCAGAGGCAGCGTCCGGTGCAGGTAAGCGGCCATTGCCGATTGCGAGGGATGAGTCAGCACCCTCTCGTAGAGAAAGGTTGGGTCAACATGTGCCTTTGGCAATTAAAGAGAAGATTTGGGCGGGGGAATATGTGAACATCTTCTCGTTGCTTGTTGATCATTACGAAGTGGAGCATGTTAAGGGCCAGAAAGACCTCATGCATCCGAGTGTTTGGCGCGCAAAAATGGCCGCCTTTAAAGTGAATGAGAATATTGGCAATTGGGGCAAAGCATGGGGGGTTTTTACGTCGATCTTGGGGGAACGTAGGCCCGAGTTGCTTTCCGAGTTGCCGACCTATCAGTCGCGAATCATGGGGTACTCGACGTCACACCAGGGTAACCATTGGTTCTGCTACGATAATCTTTTTAGAAAGGCTAAAGAGCATGATAAAAGCTTAACCTGGGATTGTTACGATTCTTTGACATGGGATAAAATGAAGGAGACAGGTATGTTGAAAATGCCATTGGTAGGGAGTAATGTTGGCGAATCCTCCCGCCAATATGCGGGGACGCCCTTTCGATCAGGTACGGGTACCGACGATTACTCGAGACCTGCCAGCAACACAGGGAAAAGGGGGTTCTGCTGGAATTTCAACAGAGGTAAATGTACTAGGCCCCAGGGATCGTGTAAATTTAAACACGAATGTAGTGGGTGCGGGTCGTCCCATCCTGAGTCCACGTGCAGAGCCAAAACGGGTGATTACGGGGGTAGAGGAGGCGCCAAACAGGTCTAACATAGTCCGAGGGGCGCCTTTACCTACCCCGATTGATACCTTGGCGATGATTCCCTGACTCAGTGAATACCCGGATCGTACTTCTGCTGGGGTGCTGCGGAACGGGTTTTCGTATGGTTTCCGCATCCCAGTAGGGGACTTTCAGGGTGTGGAGAAGTGTAAAAATCAACTTTCGGTCCTGCAGCATACGACCGTGGTACTGGATAAGATCCGGAAAGAGGTTACTCGAGGTCGGGTTGCCGGCCCGTTTAGTGTACCCCCGGTGCAGGGTTTTGTTTGTTCTCCTTTAGGGGTGGTCCCCAAGAAGGACCCGGGTGAGTTCCGACTGATTCATAATTTATCAGCTCCACGTGGTCTTTCTGTAAACGATGCAATAGACCCAGAAGTGTGTTCGGTGCGGTACGCATCCTTCGATGAGGCCGTAGCCATTTTGAATCGCCTGGGGCCCGGGGCGCTGATGGCGAAGTCAGATATCGAGTCAGCGTTCCGATTGCTCCCGGTACACCCAGACGACCAGCGTCTCCTAGGTTTCATGTTTCAGGGTCATTATTACATGCATAGGTGTATGCCGATGGGGTGCTCTATATCTTGTGCCTATTTCGAGAAATTCAGTAGTTTTCTACAATGGGTCTTCACAAGGAGGACGGGTTTCCAACATGTAATGCATTACCTTGATGATTTTCTGTTCCTTGGGGCAGCCGGGGATCCCGAATGTGGCCAGGCCTTGGCCGAATTTTGTGTGTTAATGAAGCAGTTTGGTGTGCCATTGGCACCAGGTAAGACGGTGGGTCCTGCGACTTGCCTCGAGTTTCTGGGGATCGAGTTAGACTCCAGTGAGGGTTGTTTTCGTTTACCAGCTGACAAAGTGGGGAAGTTCAGGGCAGCCCTGCAAATGTGTATAAATGGATCTAAAGTTACGCTGCATCAATTACAGCAGTTGGTGGGACAGTTGAATTTTGCCCTGAGGGTTATACCGATGGCCCGCCCCTTTTCCCGTTCAATTGCCCAAGCTATGGTCGGCCTAAAGGAGGGTCATCATCGCACGAGACTATCGGCTGAGGTCCGCCAGGACATGCGCATTTGGTTAGCATTTCTGGCGGATTTTAATGGTCGAGTCGTCTGGAACAAACCGGCCGTGTCCTCTGAAGAGCTGGGGCTATGGACAGATTCGGCAGGTAGCATAGGTTTTGGTGCCATTTTCGGCGCAAAATGGTCGGCACAAAGATGGCCGGCATGGTGGCATGACAATGGACTGACAAGTAATATTGCTTTCCTGGAACTTTTCCCCATTTTGGTGGCCCTGAGAACCTGGCCCGAAGGGTTCAAAGATCACTCTGTGGTATTTTGGTCTGACAATATGACCGTGGTCGAGTGCATCAATAGCCAGGCAGCACGATGTAAACTGATTTTAAGACTGTTCAAAGAAATTGTTTTACTATGTATGCAACTGAATGTGCTATTCAGGGCTAAACATGTCCCGGGGGTAATGAATCAGGCGGCTGATGCACTGTCTCGTTTTCATATGCAGGCTTTCTCGGGTTTCCTTCCCACAGCGGACCCAGAGCCGGCACCCTTTCCCGAAGCTCTCTGGTCTCTCGGTGCCCCGAACTTCGTCACCTCGTGGGAGAGAGCCTAGCACCAAGGACAAGGAAGGCATATGAAGGGGCGTTTCGGTCCTATTTAGCCTTTTTGGGGACTGGTAGAGAGGGGCTTTGGGGCCACGAGGAATGGGTAGTGAATTTTCTGATGTCCTTACGTAGGGCTGGGAAATCGGTGACTACGGCCCAGAGGCATCGTGCTGCCATTTCCTTTGTAGCCAGGGCTCATGGTATCCAGGACCCGACAGCGTCTTTCGTGGTACAGAAAGCGCTGCGTGGGTGGCAACGCCTTGAGGGTCGCAGAGTAGATGAGAGGCGCCCGATAGGTTTGGATAGGTTGGCCCAGTTGTTGGCCACACTCCCTGCCACATGTTCATCTCAGTTTGAGACGGTGTTGTTCCGAGCCGCTTTTACGCTGGCATTTCATGGAGCGATGCGGGTAAGCGAACTGGTGGCAAGGAACAAACGGGATGTGACAGGGGGTTTGTGCCAGGAACACGTTCAGATCAGAGGAGAGACAATGACTGTCTCCTTTGTCAGGTCCAAGACCGATCAAGATGGGATGGGTGACTGCATAATCATACGCAGGATTCCCGGGTCCTCCATGTGTCCGGTAAAGTGTTTAGAAGACTACCTAGCACGAAGGGTGGCATCATGGGGGGGGACCTTGTTGAGACACGCGGACGCCACCCCACTGACGAAATTTCAGTTTCAGCGGGTGCTTGCGATGTCAATTGCCGCTGCGGGCTTGAACCCGGGCGAGTTTGGGACCCATTCCTTTCGGATAGGGGCTGCTACGGAAGCTACAGCTAGGGGTCTTAATGTTGAACAAGTGAAACGAGTGGGGCGTTGGTCCTCCAATTGTTATAAGAGGTATGTGCGGTTGCACATGTTGTGAAGCTGTAATGATGTACTCACGCTTCTTGTTTTTGTTTGGTTTTCAGTTACGCAAGCCTACGAGGCGGGGCGGACTATGCAGTCGACCCAACACCGGGCCAGCGGTCAGACATCACCGGCTGTGAAAAAGGAGGTGTGGGTCGTGGGCCACTCATACGTGAGGCGTGCCGCGGACGTATTCAAAGCAGGTGACATGATTCACGTAGCTGGGGAATACGGGTACAGTGTGTCCTTCTACGGAAGAGGCGGTCTCTGTATTGACCAGTTTCAAGCATTTTTTGAGGGTTTGTTAGGGCGGACGAGGTCACCGCCGTCTATAGTCATAGTACATCTAGGGGGCAATGATTTGGTCACCACCGGTAGACGACTTCTCCTGGAGGCAATGCTTTCCACTGTAAGTTGGTTGGCGAGGAGAGTTCCGGGGTGCACAATTGGGTGGTCCCATATGATCCCACGAAAGGTGTGGCGAGGGGCTATTTCTGTTCCTGCTTTAAATCACTCTGTGAGAAAGCTTAATAACAAAGTGAGTAGGTTGTTCCGTTCCAGGACATTGCATTCTATTTCGCATGGCTGTATTAATGATGACAGTATGTATTTGGGGGATGGTGTGCATTTGTCTCGGGTGGGGAATGAGTTACTCATAGGAGACTTCTTAGCATGGTTAAAAACGTTAAAACATGACCTTTAGGTAGGAGCTTTGTGGGGGGTCCGGATAGCCGGTCAACTATCCGGCCTGTGGCGGTAAGGTCATGATCGGTGAGCACTAATTGGAAGATCCCTATGAGTGGGCGTCACCCAACACGGATGGGAGCGCTCGGGAGAGGTGGCCATTGGCCCCTCAACGGGGAGGCGGTCCCTTCTAAGGATGGGTCGCCGAAAGAAAAGGAAAGGCGGTCAAGGCCCCTTCCTGTGTAGGAGGGGTTACAGCCCCCTCCTGGGGAATTTCCCGGGGCCAGTGACGTCTGCGACGGCAGATGTGGTAAGTTGTGCGGGGTTTAGGGGGGGGTCTACGCTACCTTCTAGATACCTCACACGAGTCCTCGAACGACCTTTAAGTGGCGTCGAGTTTTATTGGTGCCCCCGTCAAGTCAAAGGGAAATTGGTAGTTGCACTTGAGGTACGCCTCAGTGCTGTCGCCCCTCACAAGTGGGGGGGGTATTTCTGGTTAGGGATCTTGACACCGGTTACGACCTTGCCGTTGGCCCTTAAACGTTAGGATGTACAATTTCATAATTTCAAGTAAATGTTTGTAGGATGTTAGTTCGGCTAGGAGAACCTCTGTATTAGAGAATCTGTTAAGGTTAGCCAAACATCGCAATGTGGTAATGAAATTGTACATTAATATGAAACTGTTGATTTAATGTTTTAATTTTGTTTTAATAAATACGGCCGGGAGGGTCACTCCCTCCCTCTTCCAAAAACTTCAAGAACTGTTTCCGGTTTCCCTCCTTTGGGGATTGTGTTGAGAGGGGGTGGCGGGTATCTCAGCCATATGGAAAGGGGCGACCACTCGGTCCCCCCGCACGTATGGCAGAGTACCACGATCCCCCCGGGAAGCCATCTTGGGCGGGAAGCGTGTCTCGGCTGGTATGCCCGAAGCGGCGTAGCCGGGGCGCGCTTTTTCCGGCCCTAGAGTGGGCTGGCCTAGACACTGACGCGGCTGGCCACGCCCTCGGGGCAGGCAGGGGCGGGTTTACGCCCGCCCTGAAGACGGATAAAAGGGGACGCAAGACCAGAAGGCATCCTCTTGTTCCTGTGCTCTGAAGCTGCACCTCCTCGCTGCACGTGAGCTCGAGACGGAACGAAGAGCCAATTTTGACCCACCCACCAGCCCCTGAAGACAGCCAGTTGTTTTGAATAAAAGTTGATGGATAATTCTAATTTTGTTTACAGGTTGTGGTATTATTGTGTTGATTTTGACTGTGTAATAAAGAATGGTCTATTTCATTTATGTTTTGTGATTAAAGAAATTCAGCTTTAGTGTTCATGGATAAGCATGCTTTTGATACGGTTGTAGTAGCCAATGTATTTTTAGTTTAGTAGGTTAGTTAGCATTGTCGTATTTATTTTGGTCGGGCGGTAAGGTCATGATCGGTGAGCACTAATTGGAAGATCCCTATGAGTGGGTGTCACCCAACACGGATGGGAGCGCTCGGGAGAGGTGGCCATTGGCCCCTCAACGGGGAGGCGGTCCCTTCTAAGGATGGGTCGCCGAAAGAAAAGGAAAGGCGGTCAAGGCCCCTTCCTGTGTAGGAGGGGTTACAGCCCCCTCCTGGGGAATTTCCCGGGGCCAGTGACGTCTGCGACGGCAGATGTGGTAAGTTGTGCGGGGTTTAGGGGGGGGTCTACGCTACCTTCTAGATACCTCACACGAGTCCTCGAACGACCTTTAAGTGGCGTCGAGTTTTATTGGTGCCCCCGTCAAGTCAAAGGGAAATTGGTAGTTGCACTTGAGGTACGCCTCAGTGCTGTCGCCCCTCACAAGTGGGGGGGGTATTTCTGGTTAGGGATCTTGACACCGGTTACGACCTTGCCGTTGGCCCTTAAACGTTAGGATGTACAATTTCATAATTTCAAGTAAATGTTTGTAGGATGTTAGTTCGGCTAGGAGAACCTCTGTATTAGAGAATCTGTTAAGGTTAGCCAAACATCGCAATGTGGTAATGAAATTGTACATTAATATGAAACTGTTGATTTAATGTTTTAATTTTGTTTTAATAAATACGGCCGGGAGGGTCACTCCCTCCCTCTTCCAAAAACTTCAAGAACTGTTTCCGGTTTCCCTCCTTTGGGGATTGTGTTGAGAGGGGGTGGCGGGTATCTCAGCCATATCACTCTTGACATTGAAACGCTGTATACCAGCATTGACCAACAGACTGATATAGCAGCGGTCAAACATTTTCTGGACACAAGACCACTTAATTTTTACTCTCATAATCTGATGCTTTTGGAACTCAATAAGTGGTGTTTGTTCAACAATTATTTTATCTTTTGCAAAGAGCTGTTTTTACAAAAACGTGGTGTAGCCATGGGATCATGCTTCTCCCCAAGCTACGCATGCTTGCAAGTCAGCTTGTGGAAGGAGCAGGTTCTCAAAGGAAGTCATGGTGTGATTTTCAATACCACAATTATCCAATGGTATAGATTTATCGACGACATGTTTTCAATTTGGGATGGCATTGTTGAAAGTGCACAGGAATTCATTGAATTAATGAATGATAATGTTCTCAATCTTAAATTTACATTGCAAATCAGTGAGACAAGTGTAGAATTCCTGGATACCAAAGTATATATCGAGGGTAATAGCATTCAGATGACGTTGCATAGAAAAGTGACAGCAGGCAACACAACCCTCCACGCCACCAGTAGCCACCCTCAACACGTCATAAACAGTATTCCCAACAATGATCTCCTCAGGGTAAAAAGAATTTGCAGGACAATAGAGGAATGTGAAAAATGGTCGGCTGACCTTTTTCACAGATTTGAAAAGATGGGGTACAGTGAAAAAGTACTCAAAGAAGCTGGCAGGAAAGCAAACATCAAGTCCCGAGAGTCTCTTCTAATGGGGAAAGTCATCTCCAATGAGGCAGTTTCAGTACCGTCTAACACATCTACAGTTCATATGACTCCCAGATGTATTACTACTTTTAGCAAACAACATAAACAAATCAGGGGGATCATGAAAAAAAATTGGCCAGTCCTACAAACAGATGGCATTCTGGCTCCTATTCTAGTTACCAGACCCACCATTGCATTTAGAAAGGCCAAATCAATGAAAACAGACCTCAAAAAGGAGAGCACATGTGATATGAGCAAGAGTACCTGGCTCAAACCCAGGATTTTTCAATTGCTCCACCTGCAGGGCTTGTAAGTTTGGTGTTAACAAAAGCAAATACAGAGTCCCTTTTAGTCCAAACGAAAGACCCATTACAGGACATTTTACGTGTCACACTGAATTTGCGATATATGTCCTGTCCTGCACATGCGGTCTTTCTATATTGGAATAACTAAATTGCAAGCCCCTGCGCGTATTTTACAGCATCTTCGGGACATTGTCAAAAGTGACTCCAGCTATTCGGTGGCAAGGCATTTTAAAAACATACATGCCAATACTCTCAATTGTTTAAAGTATTTTGTGATAGATGCCATTTCCCCCCTTCACAGAGGAGGAATCAGAGAAAAACTTCTAAGACAGCTGTAATCTCAATACATTTTGGAATTTGACAAAAGGCCTCTAATGTTCTTAATAATACGGAACACCTACACAACTTTTTATGAATCAATATGGTTAGATGTACTTACTGCTGATTCCTAGAGAATAAACATGCTTACTTTCTTACTTTGAATTAGAGACATCTATTAAATCCATTTTTCTAACTTTAACCGCATCGCTGCGGCGGCTTTTCCCGCTGTGCGCGGCAAATTCAAAATTACCGCGTTACGTGACGAGCTGGCCTTGTCATCCGCGCAGGACAGGTAAGCGCGATGACGAGCCCAGCTCGTCAATAGCCTCGAAGGGGTTAAGCTAGACCTGGAGCAGATATGTCCGACGTTTGCACATGTGCCTTTTATTGTGGAATCTGTAAACTTAAACTGTTAACTTATATTTTAAACTACGAAACAAATGCAATACTTTTTATCTTTTGTAGATGTGATCTCCACTCCAGAAGTTTTTTCTGAAGTTTATCGATCGTATCTCCGGACAGGATAAATTTCATTGGTCAAATGACTTTAATTTAACAGCCTACTAGACCTCTCGATTCTGATATTGTTTTGTCCTATAAATATTTTTTCTTGCACTTTATATCACAATTTTTAACATGATTTTATTGTAATGTGCATAACATTTAAATTGCATTCCGGTCAGGGCTCATGACTATGGATTGTCTGGGTGCTCTTTTCCTGGTTTTAAACTGAGGACTGCATATTTTTCAAACTCGCAATTGTTTACACTGGCGTAATTTGCACTAACCAAAATTTATTTTGTACTGTAATTTAGCAAAAAGCTTTGACAGCTGTTTGACCATTACGTTTTGCACTGCATTTGCGTATTTTGCACAAATTTGTTTAACTTTGCTCATTGGAAACGTGTCCTTTCATATGTTGAGTCTGACGGGTACCACGACACTGGCATACTCACAGTAGTTTGTACTGGTTACGACTTGTAATCAGTATATATATATATATATATATATATATATATATATATATATATATATATATATATATATATATATATATATATATATATATATATATATATATAAATATATATAAATATATATATGTATATATATATATATATTTTTTATATAACAAACAGTATGCCAGCTAATGTAGAGCCATTTGAAGCATACATTTCTCTTTGAATGTGGATAGTGGTAGATTTCTGCAAAATGCTTCTTCTATGTCTATCTTTGAACCATGTGACACTGGTTAGGTGTGCATTTAAAGGTCAAATCTCGCATTGGTTTAACTACATGTAATTGGCTGGCCGAAACGCGTAATGGCAGGTTGTGGGATCCCAGGAAGCAGAAAATGAAAAATCACTGAATCACAGCAACTGTAGTTCGTGTGTCTATCCATTGCCGTTTGGAGGTTGGGGAGTCTTTGGATTCCGTGAAATATATATATATGTATGTATATATATATATATATATATATATATATACATATATATATATATATATATCCAGTGAAAAAGTCGGTGATGAAGCATGGATGGTCACTAGCAGCGGCGGCCCAGGACGGGATCGCCAGTCCCCCTATTCCAACGAAATCGTTTAAACCTTATTCAAAGAACGACGTCCAGGCCAACAACTCGGTTCAAACAACTGGTGTTTTATTCACAGCCCACTCAATGCGTTTCGGGAACAACTTCCCTTGCTCACGAGTAAATGTGCCTGTTTACATTCCAGTTTAAAAGCATATCATGTGATCAGGGTTGCAAAAAACATAATCAACAGACTACCGATGCATTAGTCATTTGGAGCTATGAAGACAGATTCACCTCATGTCGTCAGCAAATTACGGCGTAATTGAATACATGTCTTTAACTATCACTGTTGCAAGATCTTAGTACATTCAAACATTATTTCACAAAATAATACATTCGATCGCATGCACATATTTGTGATTCAGCAAAAAATAAAATAACATTGAAATTAAAGTGAGGTATAGGCAGGACTCAGATCTTTTATACAGCCTAATCGGTGCCTTAGCGTCATACGCCATCTCGGCACTGTACTTGGTTTTGGCCCTGGTAGGCTAAGTGAATAAGGTTTCTGGAGTTGTAACATCATTGTGCCCCAGTGGGCATGAAGTCTTAGTGCTTGATTTGAGTTAACTTTCATTGTAAATTTTCAGCCCTAGTGGGCTCATGCCAATTCCCGTGGCAATCTCAATCAACATACTTCATGCGTCTTGGTTCACACACTCCTTTGCTTGACCGCCTCCTCATTGTCTCAGTAAATCTACCTTGATTCATGCATTGTCTGCTGGTCACAACATTCGTTTCATTGGCTCAAGTTTTATATAATGCAACACTTGATTCGACTTGCCACAGAATCTCTGTCTTGATTGTGCTGTGTCTCACATTCTCCCAGAATTAATGATATCGGTACCTGTGGTGAAAAATAAAATTATACAGTGATTATCTACCACACAACCGTGATAAATGCACATTCATACAATTAAAATAAAAAGTTTTGAAGCAGCTGCATTTTATGGGCAAATATTGTCTTAAGTCCGTTTATCCTAGATGCGCTCTAAGTGCCTCATCACAGTTATGGCCTTGGGGTTGCATGGTGGGGTATTTAATGATAAACCTAGACTCCAGGCGTCTAAGTTCCTCTAATCTATTACCACCTCTCTCTCTTAGTGGTACCTGATCTAGTACCACAAATGACAGGAGACTGCTGTTGCTCTGGTGGTGTGTGGCAAAGTGCCTTGCCACTGGGTATTGCTTGTCGAGGTTTTTTATAGCCTCAGATGTTGCAAAACTCTATCCTTTGCGGATTTGATGGTACTACCCACATAGAATTTGTTACAGGGGTATCTCAGTGCATAAACAGCGTATTCTGTGTGACATGAAACATGCTTCAGGATTTTGAAGGGCTCACAGGTTACTGACATCTTAATCTCTTTTGTATTGTGGCTAAATTTACACGCTTTGCAGCGACCACATACATAAAATCCCTGAGCAGGGTTCTCTTTTCTTTTATTGGCTACCAATGTTTGGCACACCCTGTCTTTAAGAGACCTAGGTCTCCTGTAAGTGATTTCTGGAAACTCCTGGATACCTTGTTTTATGGCTTTGTCTGTTCTAAGGGCGCTCCAGTATTTATTAATCGCTCCCCTGACCTCTTTAGACTGTGAGTTGTGGTCCGTTATGAACCTCACCCCCTCTAGGTTCTCAATGTTATCATTTTTCTCTGCTGATATTTCTGTTAATTCTCTGTCCTTCACTTTCTGTACAGCAGTAGCGATGCATTTTTTACTGTACCCTCTGACTCTGAATCTTTCACACATAGTCGCTCTTTCTTTTTCATAATCTTCAGGTTTTGTACAATTTCTTTTAGCTCTGAGAAGCTCACCAAAAGGGATAGAGTTAATTAAATTCCGGGGGTGACAGCTCTGTGCGTGGAGAAGGCTGTTGCCAGCCCTCTCTTTCCTATACAAACTGTCACGAGACTGTTGTTCTCTATTGTGACTCTGAGATCTAAGAAATCCACTGTTGTATTACTAATGTGGCTGGTGAAGGAGAGGTTGAAATCCTTTGTATTAAGGATTTCAACAAAATCTTCAGCTTCCCTCACAGTGCCTTCCCATATGACGAAGATATCATCAATGTACCGGAGCCATTTACGAACTCCGGTACGGTATTGGTCCATCGGTCTGACTACCTGCTCCTCCCACCAGCCAAGGTATAACCCTGCAAAACTGGGGGCGAAGCAAGTACCCATCGAAGTACCAAGCACCTGGTGGTAGATGGTGTCATTGAACAGAAAATAATTCTGGGTGAGACAGGTGTGTATCATATCTAGCAGCATTTCAGTGTGGAATAGGTAGGACACTGATCTACTGCTTAAAAAATGTCTAAAGCCTTTAATTCCCATCTCATGTGGGATGTCGGTATACAAGCTGTTTACGTCAAGGGTCATCAGCAAACAACCTGTATTCAACTTAACATTGGTAATTTTTTCTAAAAAGTCCCCAGAATCTCTCAAGTACGCGGGGAGGCCCTGCACTAGTGGCTGCAGACGTGTTTTCCAGGCAGCTATTCCTGGATGAAACTATAGGACTTCCCGGGGGGTTTGTGGGGTTTTTGTGCAGTTTAGGCAGTAGGTAAAGGGCTGGTAATTTGGGAAATTTACATCTCAAAAAACTTAAACTCGTCTGTCTCAATCAAACCCTGGTTTCTCCATTCACTTAGCCGATCTTGGTATATTTTGGTTCTTAGTATCGTAAATTTTTCTGTTACTTTTCTCGTATTTTTCAACATCATTAAGTTGGTTCATACCTTCATTAATGTACATTTCTCGGGACATAATCACAATATTACCCCCCTTGTCGAATTTCTTCACAACAATACGTGTATTATTTCTTAAACTGTCAATAGCTAGTCTTTGTGCTTGACTGAGATTGCTTCTTCCCCAGCTTTTTTTCTTAGCTAGTTCTTTAAGTTCAGCTACCACTCCTCGTTCGAAAACATCAATGGCATCATTCGTTATCATTGGTAAAAAGATTGATTTTGGTTTGAACCCACTGTTACTGTTTAGGTCCAACCGTATGTTTTTGTTGATTAAGTTGAGGGTGGGGTTTTCAATAACTTCTGGGTTCCCCCCTAGGTCAACCTCCAGAAACCTTATTCACTTAGCCTACCAGGGCCAAAAACAAGTACAGTGCCGAGATGGCGTACGACGCTAAGGCACCGATTAGGCTATATAAAAGATCTGAGGACGAGAGTTCTAATCCACCAGTCCTGCCTATACCTCACTTTAATTTCAATTTTATTTTATTTTTTGCTGAATCACAAATATGTGCATGCGATCGAATGTATTATTTTGTGAAATAATGTTTAAATGTACTAAGATCTTGTAACAGTGATAGTTAAAGACATGTATTCAATTACGCCGTAATTTGCTGACGACATGAGGTGAATCTGTCTTCATAGCTCCAAATGAATAATGCATCGGTAGTCTGTTGATTATGTTTTTTGCAACCCTGATCACATGATATGCTTTTAAACTGGAATGTAAACAGGCACATTTACTCATGAGCAAGGGAAGTTGTTCCCGAAACGCTTTGAGTGGGCTGTGAATAAAACACCAGTTGTTTGAACTGAGTTGTTGGCCTGGATGTCGTTCTTTGAATAAGGTTTGAACGATTTCGTTGGAATACGGGGGAGTGGCGATACCGTCCTGGCTCGCCGCTGCTAGTGGCCATCCATACTTCATCGTCGACTTTTTCGTTGGATTTAATTTTTGAAGCTTTGGCCCGCCTTTGCTGCCAGAAATCAGGATTTGATTCCCAGGAGAGACTGCCCTTGACAGTAATACCAAGACTGACTTCGCCTGATACACGAGAGGTAGACGTGACACGCTGAACAACAAGCGGAGAGAACACGTTAAATCCTCCACAAACAGAAGGTGAGCGGAGACGGGAGTCCCGGGATAAGTAACTGACAAGCAAAGGGCGAGCGGAGGTCCGTTTTTTGTGTATACGGAAAACAAAGTACACTGACGGATCTTCATAACTAAGGGGCGCATAGTTCTAATATAGCGCCGGCAAATCATTTAACAATATACTACATTCAGAGCCATGGCTTCATCCAGAAACACGGAAAGGAATGAGGCAGCAAGGCAAATGTTTGACATCCAGACAACACTGTCGAACACAGAAACAGCGTCGAGCATGGGCAATTGTGGTGAGGCAAAGACCAGGCAAGATAACTGGACAAAACTTTGGAAACTGTTAAAGCTAGAACAGACTAAATGGTGGGAGGCCACTACACTGGCAAAATATATCGAGGTGGGTCGAGTTCCAAGAGGCTTGAGGATCTACACGACACCTACCTTTAACGACCCAGACCCCGAGCTAGTGGAGGAATGGTCAACAAACAGCCATGAGTGCTCAATAATTATGTTGAAACTCCTAGTCAAATATGCCAACAAAGACTGTGAGAAATGTGCTGTGGAGATTGAAAAGTTGATTGGAGAACTAAAATCAATGTGAAGCAAAGATGAGTTTGAAACCAATATGGCAAAAATTGAAAAAAGATTGGAAATTATTGAAAAAGAAATTAAGGAAAAGAAACAAAGAAAATTTCTAAGAGACCATGTTGACTATGAAAAAGGACAGGCCCTAACATTCTCTAAAAAATTGGATTAAGTCCCCTTGAATCCTGAGGGACCCTTGGGTCCAACTAGCCCACCAGATACCTCCAGTAAGCACTATTGCTTTGCGTTGCAGAGAGGTGTAAAAAGGGGCTTGGCCTTGGACCACCTCTCGGCAACACACCTCTGTGGCACTTACTGGAGGTACCTGTTGGGCTAGTTGGGCCCCAGGGACACTCAGGATTTGATGATAATTAATCACCCAACTTAAAACCTGCCAGGGGCGTGTTTGCACAGTTGTGAAGGGAGGTGGGTGGGACTGATGTGACATGTGTGTACTTATCCAATCACTCCGCCAAAACTCAAGCAATTATCAATTCACCATGCACTCTCCTTGTAGTACTGTAATCATCCAGTCAGTACACATACACTCATGCAATGACTCATGCACAAACTCATGCACTGCTAAAATACCCCGAGCACTACCCATGCAGTCTAGCCATCGCCCTGCCAGTACCCAAGCACTCCTTCAATCACCCAGCCAGCACCATGCACTTATCCAATCACTCTGCCAAAACCTAAGCAGTTATAAAATCACCATGCAGTGTCCTTGCAGCACTCTAATTATCCAGTCACTACCCATGTATTCATGCAATGCCCCAGTCACTAACACATGCACTACTGTAAACCATTGAGGACTACCTATGCAGTCCAGTAATCTCCTTGCTACTACCTATGCAGTCCTCCAATCACCCAGCCAGTCCTATGTCCTTATCCAATCACTGCGCCAAAACCCAAGCACTTATAAATTCACCTTGCACTCTCCTCGTAGTACTCTAATCATACAGTCACTACCCGTGTAGTCATGCAATGATCCAGGCACTAACGAATGCACTGCTACAATCCCTGTGTATTACCCATGCAGTCCTCTAACCACCTACACACTTCTCATTTGCTCCTTCAATTCCTCTGGTAGTACCCATGCAGTCCAGCAATCGCCCTGTCACTCCATATGCAGTCCTCCAGTCACCTAGCCACTACCATGTACTGATCCAAACACTCTGCCAATACCAAACCACTTTTAAATTTACTCAGGCACTCTCCTTGCACTATTCTAATCTTTCAGTCAATAGCTATGTGCTAATGCAATGATCCAGGCACTAACTTTTCACTGTTACAATCCGATATGTCCTACCCATTCAGTCTTGTACCCACATTTGCTCCTTCAATTCCCCAGGTAGTACCCATGCAGTCCCGCAATCACACTGTCACTCCCTGTGCAATCCTATGTGCTTATCTGATCACTGTGCCAAAACCCAAGCACTTATAAAATCACCATGCACTCTCCTTGTAGCATTCTAATCATCCAGTCACTACTCATGTACTCATGCAATGACCCAGGCATGAACTCATGGCAAATATAGAGGAGGTCATGCTAATCTCAGGGAAACCCCAACGCCTACTGTTCCCTAGTGTATATAGGTATTTTCACTGTATTCTAAGTGTCTTTTAGCATGCACTGGCTCTAGGTCTGGTTAGTCAGAGTCAGTTACCACAAGTACCCATCCACAAAAAGTTGGGGACACAGGAGGACTTTCTGCTCCTCTGTTGGATCTTTCTTCACAGCTCTTCTTCTTCCTGCACTTTTCTTCATCTTTCTGGACTTCTGTTGCCTCTTTCTGCATTTGTCTTGTCCTGTCTGCACTTTTCTTCCTCTTTCTTCACATGGCCTACCTTTATAGGCATAATTAGAAATTGGCATTTAAAAAACCTTAGAAATTCACTGAAAAAAACATAGGTTTCAGAGACTTTATAGTTCGAAATTTTCATTTAAAAAACCTTCGAAATTCACTGTAACAAAACAATGGTTTCAAGGACTTTATAGTTAGAAATTAGCATTTAAAAAACCTTAGAAATTCACTGGAAAAAACATAGGTTTCAGGGACTTTATAGTTCGAAATTTTCATTTAAAAAACCATAGAAATTCACAGAAAAAAATTGGTTTCAGGGACGTTATAGTTAGTTGAAGATTTCACTCATACAAAACCATAGAAATGCGGCCGTTATAGTTAGTAGACCAAACAACAACTCGCGCCCCCACAATGCACTGCTGATGATGTCACATATTACATCACTCATGACATGCTCAGTGACATCACTGATGACATCTCAAATGACATCACTCATGACATTATCCATGTGATCATCTGATGCACCTCCATATACCCTCATAAAACCTTTCACACACCCACTCTAAAATACAGACCACCAATATTGAAACCATAGATAGGCCAATGGCAGTTAGTACATACCTGCTCATTGACTCATATGTCTACACACACATCCACCCACTAACCCATACAGTCACTCATACACACAGTCATTCATCTATACAGCCACTGACATATCCACCCATACACCCATATAGACACTCACACACTGGTCACTCACCAAAGAGTTACCCATACACCTAGTTAGTCATGAAAAGAAACTATCACACACCCATTTCCTTGCTTAAACAGTCATGCACACACCACTGCACTTATTTATACAGATACTAAGACATACTTACTCTCTTGTACAATCACTCATAGAAACACACACTCATCCATACAGATACTCTTGCAATTACTCACTCTCACATATAGTCATTTATATACTCCAAAACTCACATATACTGCTTTAAAACATATGTAGCTACTTACACGTGCACCACTGAGACATCCAATCACTAACCAACACACCCATACAGACACTCACCCACCCATACAGCTGTTTCCATATGCACTTTTGAACATATACACCCAGTGAAACAACCACTCACATATCTATGCACAGAGTCACCTACCCCCCACCCACCCACACAGACACTCAGGCACCTATACAAATACTCAGACAACCAATAAAATAACCCATATAGACGCTCATGTAGCTACTCACCAAGCCATGCAGCCGCTTTCACACCAACTAACTGACTAATAAAAACATTTACACAGTTTAGTCTCTAACCCATGCATTCAGTAAGGCACATTTAATCACTCACTTATACAGGCAGTCACATAACATAACATAACATAACATGTGTATTTGTAAAGCGCACGTTCACCCAGCGGTTTCTTGGCGCTGAATAACAGATGTTTATTGTTACCCAACTCAATGGTACTCATTTTATCGACCTCAGATGGATGAAAGGCTGAGTGGACCCGCCGGGATTTGAACCCGTGACCATGAGGTCGAACACAGGCCCCTGCAGTGGACGCATTAGTCCACTGAGCCACCAGACCCGACATACCGACTACATCATCCATTCAGACACTCATACACCCACTCATAGTTCAATACACCTTGGCATATATATATATATATAAAATATATTTTTATACTTTACAGAAACACACATTCACTATATGATATCATCAGTGATGTCATTTGAGATGTCATCAGTGATGTCACTTAGCATGTCATGAGTGATGTAATATGTGACGTCATCAGCAGTGCATTGCGGGGGCGCGAGTTATAGTTAGGTCTACTAACTATAACGGCCGAATTTCTATGGTTTTTCGATGCTAATTTTGAAGGATGTGACACCTATGGTTTTTTTGTGCATGGTGGTGTTTTTGAGGCGAGGTGTCAATCTAGAGTGAAGGTTCTTTGTTGAATGTACTTGGTGATTTAATTCGTGAAGAAGAGTGGCCTTGTTCAATATATCACTTTGTGGGTGATACAAAGCAGCTTGAATGTGGTTTTCCTGGCAACAGGTAACCGATGTAGGGCCTTAAAGGCAGGGGAGATGTGGGCTTGTGGCTTTATATCTTGCTGCAAAAATAGCTTCAATTTGCCAATTTACCCATTGGCCACCAAAGTTTAGTTACTTATTGCCCCTTGCCTTCATATGGTTGGGATACCCGTCACCCCCTCCCAACACACTCCCCAAGAATGGGAAGACGGAAACGGTTCTTGAACTTTTGGAAGGCGGGAGGGAGTTACCCTCCCGGCCGTATTTATTAACCCCTTCGAGGCTGATGACGAGCTGGGCTCGTCATGGTGTAGCCTCCTCAAACACTGATGACGAGCCCAGCTCGTCATGAACAATGGGTTTTTTAAAAAGTCAGCATTCCAGTAGAATCAGAGCAGCGCGCATGTGGTTAAAATATGAAACAAAATTAAAACATTAAAATAACAGTTTCATATCATGTACAATTTCATTTACACATTACGATGTTTCTTGGCTAACCTTAACACATCTCTAATACAAAGGTTCTCCTAGCCGATTCTAAAACATCCTGTAAATGCATTTCTAAAAATTCAAATTGTACATCCTAACATTACGGGCCAACGGCAAGGTCGTAACCGGTGTCAGATGCCTAAACCAGAACTCCCCCCTCACTTGTGAGGGGCGGGCGCACAGAGGACTGTCCCTCTGTGCCAACTTCCAATTTCCCTTGTCTTAACGGGGGCCCCATATTTACTCGACGCCATCTTTAGTGGTCGTCCGAGGACTCGTGTGAGGTGTCTAGAAGGTAGCGTAGACCCCCCTCCCACCCCACACTGCTTACCACATCTGCCGTCGCAGATGTCCTGGCCCCTGGAAATTCCCAGGAGGGGCCCGTAGCCCCTCCTCCCCAGGGAGGGCTCTATGACCGCCTTCCCTTTCGGCGGCCCCATCCTTATAGGGGACCGCCTCCCCGTTTGAGGGGCCAATGGCCGCCTCCCCCCGGGCGCTCCCATCCATAATGGGTGACGCCCCCACCTCTAGGGATCTTCCAATTACTGCTCACTGATCATGACCTTACCGCCACAGGCCGGATAGTTGACCGGCTATCCGGACTCCCCCACAAAACTCCTACTTAAAGGTCATGGCTGCACACTCTTTAACCAAGCTACAAAGTCTCCTATGAGTAAAGCATTCCCCTCCCGGGACAAATGGACCCCATCCTCCAGATACATATGGTCCCCCCGGATACACCCATGAGGAATACAATGCAATGTACCTGTACGAAACAACCTACCAAGTTTGTTATTTACTTTTTTCACCGACTGATTTAAAGCTGGCACAGAATTAGCCCCCCGCCACACCTTCCGCGGAATCATGTGTGACCATGCAATCGTGCACCCTGGAACCCTTCTCGCCAACCAACTTACTGTGGATAAGATTAATTCGAGAAGTACTCGCCGACCAGTGGTCACCAAATCATTGCCCCCAAGATGCATTATGATTACAGATGGCGGTGACCTTGTCCGCCCTAACAAACCCTCCATAGAATTTTGAAACTGGTCAATACAGAGCCCACCCCTTCCGTAGAAGGTCACCCTGTACCCGTATTCCCCAGCCATGTGAATCATGTCACCTGCTTTGAATACGTCTGCGGCACGCCTCACGTATGAGTGGCCGACGACCCACACCACTCTTCCCTCAGCCGGTGATCTTTGACCGCTGGTCCCCAGGTGCCGGGTCCACTGCACAGTCCGCCCCGCAAAGCCTGCTTGCGAAACTGAAAACCAAACAGAAAACAAGAAGCGTGAGTGCATGACATTAGCTTCACAACATGTGCAACCGCACATACCTCTTATAACAATTTGAGGACCAACGCCCCAACTGTTTCACTTTATCCACACTCAACCCCCTGGCTGTAGCCTCTGTAGCAGCACCTATCCGGAATGAGTGGGTCCCAAAATCGCCCGGGTTCAAGCCCGCTGCCGCGATTGCCATTGTTAACACCCGCTGGAACTGAAACCTGGTCAGTGGGGTGGTGTCGGTATGTCTCAGCAAGCTCCCCCCCCATGATGCCGCCCTTTGCGCTAAGTACTCCTCTACGCATTTCACTGGGCACATGTGGGACCCTAGCATGCGCTGAACAACCACACTGTCTCAGATCGCTCCCTGATCGGTTTTGGACTTGGCTATAATGACTACCATCGTGTCACCTTTAATCTGGATGTGTTCTCGACACAGACCCCCCCCCGTATCCTGCTTGTTCTTTGCTACCAGTTCGCTTAGCCGCATGGAACGCTAATGCAAAGGCGGCCCGGAATAGCACTGTCTCTGACTGAGATGAACAAGTCGCAGGGAGTACGGACATTAACTGGGTCAACCTTGCTAGCCCTATCGGGCGCCTCTCGTCCTCTCTACGACCCTCAAGGCGTTGCCACCCGCGCAGCGCCTTCTTTACTAGGAAGGACGCTGTGGGGTCCTGAATGCCATGAGCCTGCGCCATGAACGCAATGGCGGCTCGGTGTCTACTGGCTGTTGCCACTGATCGGCCTGCCTGATGCAATGATACAAGAAATTTCAGGACATACTCTTCCTGCCCCCAATGCTCCCCCCTAGCTGGACCCAAAAATGCCCAATAGGAACGGAACGCCCCTTCATATGCCTTCCTTGTCCTGGGGGCTAGACTCTCTCCCACGAGGTTTTGTAATCCGGGGCACCGAGAGACCAGAGAACTTTGGGAAATGGTGCCGCCACCAAGTCCGCAGAGGGCAGACGGCCCCGGAAAGCCTGCATGTGGGAACGAGAGAGTGCATCAGCCGCCTGGTTCAGTACCCCAGGCACATGTTTTGCTCTAAAGTGGACGTTTAATTTCATACATAGCAGGACAATTTCTTTCATCAATCTCAAGATCAATTTGCAGCGTGCTGCCTGAGTATTGATACATTCTACCACGGTCATATTATCCGACCAGAACACCACAGTGCGATCACGAAATCCCTCCGGCCATGTCTTCAAGGCCACTAGAATAGGGAACAGTTCAAGAAACCCAATGTTACCTGTGAGCCCACTCTCGTGCCACCATGCCGGCCATGTCTGTGCCGACCAATGATTACCAAAGATGGCGCCAAAACCCACCCTCCCTGCCGAGTCGGTCCACAAACCCAGCTCCTCGGAGGACACCGCTGGTTTGTTCCACAGGACACGACCGTTAAAACCCTCCAGGAATGCCAACCATATGCACATGTCCTGGCGAACCTCTGCCGAGAGTCTTGTGCGGTGATGCCCTTCCTTCAGGCCAACCATGGCTTGAGCAATAGAGCGTGAAAAGGGGCGAGCCTTTGGCATCACTCTAAGGACAAAATTAAGCTGACCCACAGCCTGCTGCAACTGATGCAATGTTACTTTCATCTCGTCAATACATGCCTCAAGTGAGGCCTTAAATTTCCATACCTTCTCTTTAGGCAAACGGAAGCACCCCTCTTCAGAATCGAGCTCAATACCTAGAAACTCGAGTGAAGTAGACGGCCCCACTGTTTTGCCCGGTGCCAGTGGCACGCCAAATATTCTCATGAGATCACAAAATGTACTCAAAGCCTGCGCACATTCCGTGTCCCCAGCTGCCCCCAGAAACAGAAAATCATCAAGGTAATGCATAACCAGCGTAAAGCCTGTGGCTCTGGTGAACGCCCATTGTAAAAAACTACTGAATTTTTCAAAATACGCACAAGAGATGGAGCAACCCATTGGCATACATTTATCCATGTAATAGCATCCCTGGAACACAAAACCTAACAGACGCTGATCATGTGGGTGTACCGGGAGCAACCGGAACGCTGACTCGATATCCGATTTTGCCATCAGCGCTCCGGGCCCCAGGCGATTCAACATGGCGACAGCCCCATCAAAGGAAGCGTACCGCACCGAACAAACTCCCGGGTCAATCGCATCATTCACGGAAAGACCCTTAGGAGCGGTCAAATTATGTATTAACCGAAACTCACCTGGGTCCTTCTTAGGGACTACTCCCAACGGTGAACAAACAAAATTAAGAACAGGCGGGCTCGCATATGGACCCGCAACCCGACCTCGGGCCACCTCCTTTGCAATCTTTGCCTGTACTACCACCGCATTCTGCCGAACCGACAGTTGGTTTTGACACAGTGCTTCCCCCCGAAAATCCCCCGCCGGGATGCGGAAACCACATGAGAAACCGTCCCTCAACACCCCAGCGGAGACATGATCAGGGTATTCGTTCAGCCAGGGGATCATAGCCATGATGTCGATGGGAGTAGGTAGCAGCGCCCCTCGGCCGTCATTAGACCTGTTTGGCGCCGCCTCTGCCCCCTGTCTCGCCATTCTTGGCTCTGCATGAACTCTCGGGGTGTGAAGACTGTCCGCACCCTGCACACTCATGCCTGAACTTGCACGTCCCCTGCGGTCTAGTGCATTTGCCCCTGTTGAAGCTCCAACAGACCCCTTTCTTGCCAGAGTTCCCATTACTCCTTGCATGCTGGTCACTACCGGCGCCCGCTCGAAAGGGCACCGCCGGGGAATGGCGGGAAGGCTCTGTCCCATTCCCGCCAAACGAAGACGGCTTTGTCGAGTTTGACCTGACTTGTTTCTGCCAGGAAATGGAGTCGAAACAATCCCACGTCAGGGATGAGTCGTGCTCCTTGGCCTTACGAAATTTGTTATCATAACCCAACCATTGATCACCATCGTACGATTCATAAAACTCCATTATTCGTGTCTGATAACAAGCCAACTCAGTCAATACCTCAGGCCTACGTTCCCCCATGATTGCAGTAAACATCCCAAAAGCCCTGGCCCAATTAGCGATTGTCTCGTCAACTCTGAAACCCGCCATTTTTGCTCGCCATACACTTGGATGCAACAATTCCTTCTGATTTTTAACGTGTTCTATTTCATAATGATCAGTCAACAGCGAAAATATGTTCACGTATTTATCCGCCCATATCATTTCCTTTGTGGCCAACAGTATATGTTGTACCACCTTTTCCCTTCTCGAGGGTACCGACCCCCCCCAGCCATTGGCAACGGCTTCTTACCCGAATCAGTAGTTGAACTCGCTGCTGCCGCTGTTCCAACGCCTGAAGACGGTTGTTCCGCGGGACCCTGAGGGGGAACAAAAGGACAAGGTGCCTTCGCAGCATCTCGCGACTGCCGCAACTGCTTCATTATTAATTTGGCCTCTTCGGCCGTATCCCCTGGAGCTATAGCATCCTCATTATTCTTGCCCAACCACGCCGCCAACTGGGCGGCCAACTCGGGTGGCATATCCCCCTCGTTCACAGGTGTAACTACGACCGGGATCGGCTGTCCTGCATCCGGAATCGGAACTGGGGCCTCTACTGGCCTGACCGGGCTCGCCGGAAGTGACTCGGGAACCGGAGCCTCACCCCCTGCCGCCCTGTTCCTGGCCCTTTTACCTCTCCCGGCCGGGACTATCCCCGGCAATGCTGGTCCGATGACTTTCTTAGGCTGGCCCGTACCGTTCATGGCCGCCATCTGCTTCTTCATATCCGCCATGTCCTTCACCAGCATACGAAGCATTTGGTCGGTGCTAACCCTCTTTCCGACCCTTTTTGCCCGGCATTTTCTTACAATAGTCGACCGAAAGATCCTGGAACCAAGGTTCGAAGCGCTAGAAGAGAAAACACAAGAATTACAAATTCTCAAAATTGGCTCCCTGTTCTGTCTCGAGCTCACGTGCAACGTGGAGGTGCAGCTTCCGAGCACAGGAACAAGAGGATGCTTCCTTGGATCGTCGCTCCTCTTATCCTCCTTCGTGCGGGCGTGGACCCTCCTCCAATCCGCCTACAGGGCGTGGCCAACGGTGTAGGTGTCTAGGACAACCCCTCTTGGGCGGGAAAAGGCGCGCCCCGGCTACGCCGCTTCGGGCATACCAGCCGAGACTCGCCTCCCGCCCAAAATGGCTTCCCGGGGGGATCGGGGTACTCCACCATACGTTCGGGGGGACCGAGCGGTCGCCCCTTTCCATTCTAGGAAGAAGCATTACTTTGCATCTTTGCTGCGTCCTTTATGATTCATAATCAGCTAACCACCAACAAATGCTCAAACTAGATGAATGTGTGGGTGTGACATATTGAGAAACATCACTGAAGCAAGGTTTTTTTTTTTAACAGACCAGACTATATTTAGTATCACTACATGACAGTTGCAGTCTATGTCAGTTCGGGATTTAAGAAATATTTTTCAAAGGCAAGCACCGGAAGACAAAATGATAGTCCCTTGAACCTAGCTTGTTTACATTATTTCATTGTTACATGGCATTTTTCCTCACAGTTTAATTTCAATGGAGTTGTCCTTGCTTCAAGACAATCCAATCTCAAGTTTATTGTAGCCATCCGTTTACCAAAGGACGATTCATATCCTTTTATTTGTAGCAGTATGATCATATCTAAGAAATACGTTTTGCCGACAATCAGAGCAAGCACTGTTTGCCCTTGGGTTTAAACCTTTCAAATTGGAATACAGCAATTGTCTGCTGGCTAGTTTTAAAAGCACACAAGTGTACATAAACTCCGAGAGTGGCCTTGGAGCTCTCATAAAAATGACATGACAGGTACACAATTAACTTTTTCCTCAAAGAATTGGCTCCCAAATTTGTCATTTTTCTATTTTGAAATATAACTTGGAACACACAGTTCAACACTGCATTCTCAAGGTTATAGATTTGACCTGCTGACTGGTACAGAGTGCTTATCATAAGCCATACTCTGAGTCTGCAGATCAAATTTCTTGTGTGTGCCACGTCTGCACGCCGAGAAAACTAAGAGCTCCCAGTTGGCCTTCAAAGACGCCAGTTTCCAATGCAATACTAAAAATATATAACAAAGATCTTTTGCCTAATACATTTTTAACTTGCTACCATATTGGAAGATCCGGCGTTTATAAATACATTCCGTTTTTTACGTTTGATAATGCTCTTTTTAAAAAAAAATATTTGTCAATTATGTCCGGCGTTGACACTGATCAGGAATTAATGGAAAGGGGCGACCATTCGGTCCCCCGAACGTATGGCGGAGTACCACGATCCCCCCGGGAAGCCATCTTGGGCGGGGGGCGAGTCTCGGCTGGTATGCCCGTAGCGGCGTAGCCGGGGCCCGCCTTTTTCCCGCCCTGGAGTGGGCTGGCCTAGACACTGACGCGGCCGGCCATTCCCTTGGGGCAGGCAGGGGCGGGTTTACGCCCGCCCTGAAGATGGATAAAAGGAGCGACAAGCCAAGAAAGCATCCTCTTGTTCCTGTGCTCTGAAGCTGCACCTCCTCGCTGCACGTGAGCTCGAGACGGAACGAAGAGCCAATTTTGAGCGTGGTAATCTTTCTTTTTGTCTTACAGATACTCGGTCTGAGAATGCCCAAGAAAGTCGGGAAGCGAGTCAGTACCGATCAGATGCTCCGCATGCTCATGAAAGAAGTAACCGATCTGAAGAAGCAGATGGCAGCTAAGGACGGGGAAGGGGGACCGAAACGACCTTTGTCGGGAGCAGCCCCTGGAGGGAGAGGCAAGAGGTCCAGAAGGGGGGCATCTGGGGGGGAAACCCCGGTTCCCAATATCCCGCTTGAAGAGCCAACTCCAGTACCGAAGGAGGGGAATCCGATTCCCGTGGTGGTCACTCCCGTGTCCGGGGAGGATATGCCTCCCGAGTTAGCAGCACAATTGGCAGCGTGGTTGGGGAAAGATAGTGAGGGCGCCACGGCTGACGACGCCCGGGTGTTAATGAGACAACTGCGTGAAACTAGGGAGGCGGTGAAGGCACCATCGTCAGTTACCCCGCTGTCTCCGGCGGTAGAAAAAGCAACAGGCCCAGGTCCGGCGGCAGATGCAGCTTCTGTTTCAGGTAAGCGGCCATTGACGATTGCGAGGGAGGGGTCTGCACCTTCACGAAGGGAGAAGGTGGCTCAGCATGTTCCTCTGGCAATTAAGGAAAAGATTTGGGCGGATGAGTATGTAAACATTTTTTCGTTGCTTACCGATCATTATGAGATGGAGCATGTTAAGAGCCAAAAGGAGCTCATGCATCCGAGTGTTTGGCGCGCAAAAATGGCCGCCTGTAAGGTCGACGAAAACATTGGCACTTGGGGCAGGGCATGGGGAATCTTTACCTCCATCATGGGCGAACGTAGGCCCGAGTTGTTGACCGAATTGCCTATTTATCAGTCACGGATCATGGAGTATTACGTATCATATGGGGGCAATCAGTGGTTCTGCTATGATAATATTTTTAGAAAATACCTAATACACTTTTAACTTGCTACCATATTGGAAGATCCAGCGTTTATAAATACATTCCGTTTTTTACGTTTGATAATGCTCTTTTTAAAAAAAAATATTTGTCAATTATGTCCGGAGTTGACACTGATCAGGAATTAATAAGCTTATTGCACACAAAATGCTTTTTTTCCTTTTGTAGAATCTTTTTCACATGCTTCTATCGACTTATACTTCCATCTATAGCGTAAAACCACTCATCTTGCTGGTCCTTTTCTATGTGATTTTATATCGGCACCGTTACACTCTCAATTGTAGCCAAATATGCGAATTTCAGATAGCGGAAGTTATATTTTCCACCTTCTTCATCAACCAATCAGGGTTAATAAAAATGGAAATGTGATTGATAGAATTCATGCGTTTATACAAAAAAATAAGCAATTAATAAAATATATATATATATATATATATATACAAATACATATATATATATATATACATATATATAAATATATATATATATAGAAGTAAATAAAATATATATATATATAAAATTAACCATTAAAGCCCACATGACACCTTTTTCAAATACAAATGTCTCAAAAACTACTAGATGAATTTACATTGAACCACTATGCAAATACATCTATTTTGATTTCACAGTTGGCCTACTGTGTTGCATTTCTCTGTATTTTACCTTCATTTTATCTGTATTTTACAAGTATACAAACATTATCTTTTAAACAGTAGTGAACAGAAGAAATAGGAAGAATGACAAGTATTTCTTCTATGTTTAACTATGCAGAGTCACTTTAAATAGAGGTGTGTCTCAAGACATTGTTGTCATGTGATCAAGGCAGGGATCTGCCGAAACGTGTCATGATGGATGCTGCTCGTGAAATAAACTAAAATCAACACAGAATTGGGTCGTCTTACTTGCAAGTCTGTGGTGAAGTTGTGGTGGAGGCGAGCTTTTGAAGCATAGAAAAGTGACAGCAGGCAACACAACCCTCCACGCCACCAGTAGCCACCCTCAACACGTCATAAACAGTATTCCCAACAATGATCTCCTCAGGGTAAAAAGAATTTGCAGGACAATAGAGGAATGTGAAAAATGGTCGGCTGACCTTTTTCACAGATTTGAAAAGATGGGGTACAGTGAAAAAGTACTCAAAGAAGCTGGCAGGAAAGCAAACATCAAGTCCCGAGAGTCTCTTCTAATGGGGAAAGTCATCTCCAATGAGGCAGTTTCAGTACCGTCTAACACATCTACAGTTCATATGACTCCCAGATGTATTACTACTTTTAGCAAACAACATAAACAAATCAGGGGGATCATGAAAAAAAATTGGCCAGTCCTACAAACAGATGGCATTCTGGCTCCTATTCTAGTTACCAGACCCACCATTGCATTTAGAAAGGCCAAATCAATGAAAACAGACCTCAAAAAGGAGAGCACATGTGATATGAGCAAGAGTACCTGGCTCAAACCCAGGATTTTTCAATTGCTCCACCTGCAGGGCTTGTAAGTTTGGTGTTAACAAAAGCAAATACAGAGTCCCTTTTAGTCCAAACGAAAGACCCATTACAGGACATTTTACGTGTCACACTGAATTTGCGATATATGTCCTGTCCTGCACATGCGGTCTTTCTATATTGGAATAACTAAATTGCAAGCCCCTGCGCGTATTTTACAGCATCTTCGGGACATTGTCAAAAGTGACTCCAGCTATTCGGTGGCAAGGCATTTTAAAAACATACATGCCAATACTCTCAATTGTTTAAAGTATTTTGTGATAGATGCCATTTCCCCCCTTCACAGAGGAGGAATCAGAGAAAAACTTCTAAGACAGCTGTAATCTCAATACATTTTGGAATTTGACAAAAGGCCTCTAATGTTCTTAATAATACGGAACACCTACACAACTTTTTATGAATCAATATGGTTAGATGTACTTACTGCTGATTCCTAGAGAATAAACATGCTTACTTTCTTACTTTGAATTAGAGACATCTATTAAATCCATTTTTCTAACTTTAACCGCATCGCTGCGGCGGCTTTTCCCGCTGTGCGCGGCAAATTCAAAATTACCGCGTTACGTGACGAGCTGGCCTTGTCATCCGCGCAGGACAGGTAAGCGCGATGACGAGCCCAGCTCGTCAATAGCCTCGAAGGGGTTAAGCTAGACCTGGAGCAGATATGTCCGACGTTTGCACATGTGCCTTTTATTGTGGAATCTGTAAACTTAAACTGTTAACTTATATTTTAAACTACGAAACAAATGCAATACTTTTTATCTTTTGTAGATGTGATCTCCACTCCAGAAGTTTTTTCTGAAGTTTATCGATCGTATCTCCGGACAGGATAAATTTCATTGGTCAAATGACTTTAATTTAACAGCCTACTAGACCTCTCGATTCTGATATTGTTTTGTCCTATAAATATTTTTTCTTGCACTTTATATCACAATTTTTAACATGATTTTATTGTAATGTGCATAACATTTAAATTGCATTCCGGTCAGGGCTCATGACTATGGATTGTCTGGGTGCTCTTTTCCTGGTTTTAAACTGAGGACTGCATATTTTTCAAACTCGCAATTGTTTACACTGGCGTAATTTGCACTAACCAAAATTTATTTTGTACTGTAATTTAGCAAAAAGCTTTGACAGCTGTTTGACCATTACGTTTTGCACTGCATTTGCGTATTTTGCACAAATTTGTTTAACTTTGCTCATTGGAAACGTGTCCTTTCATATGTTGAGTCTGACGGGTACCACGACACTGGCATACTCACAGTAGTTTGTACTGGTTACGACTTGTAATCAGTATATATATATATATATATATATATATATATATATATATATATATATATATATATAAATATATATAAATATATATATGTATATATATATATATTTTTTTTATATAACAAACAGTATGCCAGCTAATGTAGAGCCATTTGAAGCATACATTTCTCTTTGAATGTGGATAGTGGTAGATTTCTGCAAAATGCTTCTTCTATGTCTATCTTTGAACCATGTGACACTGGTTAGGTGTGCATTTAAAGGTCAAATCTCGCATTGGTTTAACTACATGTAATTGGCTGGCCGAAACGCGTAATGGCAGGTTGTGGGATCCCAGGAAGCAGAAAATGAAAAATCACTGAATCACAGCAACTGTAGTTCGTGTGTCTATCCATTGCCGTTTGGAGGTTGGGGAGTCTTTGGATTCCGTGATATATATATATATGTATGTATATATATATATATATATATATATATACATATATATATATATATATATCCAGTGAAAAAGTCGGTGATGAAGCATGGATGGTCACTAGCAGCGGCGGCCCAGGACGGGATCGCCAGTCCCCCTATTCCAACGAAATCGTTTAAACCTTATTCAAAGAACGACGTCCAGGCCAACAACTCGGTTCAAACAACTGGTGTTTTATTCACAGCCCACTCAATGCGTTTCGGGAACAACTTCCCTTGCTCACGAGTAAATGTGCCTGTTTACATTCCAGTTTAAAAGCATATCATGTGATCAGGGTTGCAAAAAACATAATCAACAGACTACCGATGCATTAGTCATTTGGAGCTATGAAGACAGATTCACCTCATGTCGTCAGCAAATTACGGCGTAATTGAATACATGTCTTTAACTATCACTGTTGCAAGATCTTAGTACATTCAAACATTATTTCACAAAATAATACATTCGATCGCATGCACATATTTGTGATTCAGCAAAAAATAAAATAACATTGAAATTAAAGTGAGGTATAGGCAGGACTCAGATCTTTTATACAGCCTAATCGGTGCCTTAGCGTCATACGCCATCTCGGCACTGTACTTGGTTTTGGCCCTGGTAGGCTAAGTGAATAAGGTTTCTGGAGTTGTAACATCATTGTGCCCCAGTGGGCATGAAGTCTTAGTGCTTGATTTGAGTTAACTTTCATTGTAAATTTTCAGCCCTAGTGGGCTCATGCCAATTCCCGTGGCAATCTCAATCAACATACTTCATGCGTCTTGGTTCACACACTCCTTTGCTTGACCGCCTCCTCATTGTCTCAGTAAATCTACCTTGATTCATGCATTGTCTGCTGGTCACAACATTCGTTTCATTGGCTCAAGTTTTATATAATGCAACACTTGATTCGACTCGCCACAGAATCTCTGTCTTGATTGTGCTGTGTCTCACATTCTCCCAGAATTAATGATATCGGTACCTGTGGTGAAAAATAAAATTATACAGTGATTATCTACCACACAACCGTGATAAATGCACATTCATACAATTAAAATAAAAAGTTTTGAAGCAGCTGCATTTTATGGGCAAATATTGTCTTAAGTCCGTTTATCCTAGATGCGCTCTAAGTGCCTCATCACAGTTATGGCCTTGGGGTTGCATGGTGGGGTATTTAATGATAAACCTAGACTCCAGGCGTCTAAGTTCCTCTAATCTATTACCACCTCTCTCTCTTAGTGGTACCTGATCTAGTACCACAAATGACAGGAGACTGCTGTTGCTCTGGTGGTGTGTGGCAAAGTGCCTTGCCACTGGGTATTGCTTGTCGAGGTTTTTTATAGCCTCAGATGTTGCAAAACTCTATCCTTTGCGGATTTGATGGTACTACCCACATAGAATTTGTTACAGGGGTATCTCAGTGCATAAACAGCGTATTCTGTGTGACATGAAACATGCTTCAGGATTTTGAAGGGCTCACAGGTTACTGACATCTTAATCTCTTTTGTATTGTGGCTAAATTTACACGCTTTGCAGCGACCACATACATAAAATCCCTGAGCAGGGTTCTCTTTTCTTTTATTGGCTACCAATGTTTGGCACACCCTGTCTTTAAGAGACCTAGGTCTCCTGTAAGTGATTTCTGGAAACTCCTGGATACCTTGTTTTATGGCTTTGTCTGTTCTAAGGGCGCTCCAGTATTTATTAATCGCTCCCCTGACCTCTTTAGACTGTGAGTTGTGGTCCGTTATGAACCTCACCCCCTCTAGGTTCTCAATGTTATCATTTTTCTCTGCTGATATTTCTGTTAATTCTCTGTCCTTCACTTTCTGTACAGCAGTAGCGATGCATTTTTTACTGTACCCTCTGACTCTGAATCTTTCACACATAGTCGCTCTTTCTTTTTCATAATCTTCAGGTTTTGTACAATTTCTTTTAGCTCTGAGAAGCTCACCAAAAGGGATAGAGTTAATTAAATTCCGGGGGTGACAGCTCTGTGCGTGGAGAAGGCTGTTGCCAGCCCTCTCTTTCCTATACAAACTGTCACGAGACTGTTGTTCTCTATTGTGACTCTGAGATCTAAGAAATCCACTGTTGTATTACTAATGTGGCTGGTGAAGGAGAGGTTGAAATCCTTTGTATTAAGGATTTCAACAAAATCTTCAGCTTCCCTCACAGTGCCTTCCCATATGACGAAGATATCATCAATGTACCGGAGCCATTTACGAACTCCGGTACGGTATTGGTCCATCGGTCTGACTACCTGCTCCTCCCACCAGCCAAGGTATAACCCTGCAAAACTGGGGGCGAAGCAAGTACCCATCGAAGTACCAAGCACCTGGTGGTAGATGGTGTCATTGAACAGAAAATAATTCTGGGTGAGACAGGTGTGTATCATATCTAGCAGCATTTCAGTGTGGAATAGGTAGGACACTGATCTACTGCTTAAAAAATGTCTAAAGCCTTTAATTCCCATCTCATGTGGGATGTCGGTATACAAGCTGTTTACGTCAAGGGTCATCAGCAAACAACCTGTATTCAACTTAACATTGGTAATTTTTTCTAAAAAGTCCCCAGAATCTCTCAAGTACGCGGGGAGGCCCTGCACTAGTGGCTGCAGACGTGTTTTCCAGGCAGCTATTCCTGGATGAAACTATAGGACTTCCCGGGGGGTTTGTGGGGTTTTTGTGCAGTTTAGGCAGTAGGTAAAGGGCTGGTAATTTGGGAAATTTACATCTCAAAAAACTTAAACTCGTCTGTCTCAATCAAACCCTGGTTTCTCCATTCACTTAGCCGATCTTGGTATATTTTGGTTCTTAGTATCGTAAATTTTTCTGTTACTTTTCTCGTATTTTTCAACATCATTAAGTTGGTTCATACCTTCATTAATGTACATTTCTCGGGACATAATCACAATATTACCCCCCTTGTCGAATTTCTTCACAACAATACGTGTATTATTTCTTAAACTGTCAATAGCTAGTCTTTGTGCTTGACTGAGATTGCTTCTTCCCCAGCTTTTTTTCTTAGCTAGTTCTTTAAGTTCAGCTACCACTCCTCGTTCGAAAACATCAATGGCATCATTCGTTATCATTGGTAAAAAGATTGATTTTGGTTTGAACCCACTGTTACTGTTTAGGTCCAACCGTATGTTTTTGTTGATTAAGTTGAGGGTGGGGTTTTCAATAACTTCTGGGTTCCCCCCTAGGTCAACCTCCAGAAACCTTATTCACTTAGCCTACCAGGGCCAAAAACAAGTACAGTGCCGAGATGGCGTACGACGCTAAGGCACCGATTAGGCTATATAAAAGATCTGAGGACGAGAGTTCTAATCCACCAGTCCTGCCTATACCTCACTTTAATTTCAATTTTATTTTATTTTTTGCTGAATCACAAATATGTGCATGCGATCGAATGTATTATTTTGTGAAATAATGTTTAAATGTACTAAGATCTTGTAACAGTGATAGTTAAAGACATGTATTCAATTACGCCGTAATTTGCTGACGACATGAGGTGAATCTGTCTTCATAGCTCCAAATGAATAATGCATCGGTAGTCTGTTGATTATGTTTTTTGCAACCCTGATCACATGATATGCTTTTAAACTGGAATGTAAACAGGCACATTTACTCATGAGCAAGGGAAGTTGTTCCCGAAACGCTTTGAGTGGGCTGTGAATAAAACACCAGTTGTTTGAACTGAGTTGTTGGCCTGGATGTCGTTCTTTGAATAAGGTTTGAACGATTTCGTTGGAATACGGGGGAGTGGCGATACCGTCCTGGCTCGCCGCTGCTAGTGGCCATCCATACTTCATCGTCGACTTTTTCGTTGGATTTAATTTTTGAAGCTTTGGCCCGCCTTTGCTGCCAGAAATCAGGATTTGATTCCCAGGAGAGACTGCCCTTGACAGTAATACCAAGACTGACTTCGCCTGATACACGAGAGGTAGACGTGACACGCTGAACAACAAGCGGAGAGAACACGTTAAATCCTCCACAAACAGAAGGTGAGCGGAGACGGGAGTCCCGGGATAAGTAACTGACAAGCAAAGGGCGAGCGGAGGTCCGTTTTTTGTGTATACGGAAAACAAAGTACACTGACGGATCTTCATAACTAAGGGGCGCATAGTTCTAATATAGCGCCGGCAAATCATTTAACAATATACTACATTCAGAGCCATGGCTTCATCCAGAAACACGGAAAGGAATGAGGCAGCAAGGCAAATGTTTGACATCCAGACAACACTGTCGAACACAGAAACAGCGTCGAGCATGGGCAATTGTGGTGAGGCAAAGACCAGGCAAGATAACTGGACAAAACTTTGGAAACTGTTAAAGCTAGAACAGACTAAATGGTGGGAGGCCACTACACTGGCAAAATATATCGAGGTGGGTCGAGTTCCAAGAGGCTTGAGGATCTACACGACACCTACCTTTAACGACCCAGACCCCGAGCTAGTGGAGGAATGGTCAACAAACAGCCATGAGTGCTCAATAATTATGTTGAAACTCCTAGTCAAATATGCCAACAAAGACTGTGAGAAATGTGCTGTGGAGATTGAAAAGTTGATTGGAGAACTAAAATCAATGTGAAGCAAAGAGGAGTTTGAAACCAATATGGCAAAAATTGAAAAAAGATTGGAAATTATTGAAAAAGAAATTAAGGAAAAGAAACAAAGAAAATTTCTAAGAGACCATGTTGACTATGAAAAAGGACAGGCCCTAACATTCTCTAAAAAATTGGATTAAGTCCCCTTGAATCCTGAGGGACCCTTGGGTCCAACTAGCCCACCAGATACCTCCAGTAAGCACTATTGCTTTGCGTTGCAGAGAGGTGTAAAAAGGGGCTTGGCCTTGGACCACCTCTCGGCAACACACCTCTGTGGCACTTACTGGAGGTACCTGTTGGGCTAGTTGGGCCCCAGGGACACTCAGGATTTGATGATAATTAATCACCCAACTTAAAACCTGCCAGGGGCGTGTTTGCACAGTTGTGAAGGGAGGTGGGTGGGACTGATGTGACATGTGTGTACTTATCCAATCACTCCGCCAAAACTCAAGCAATTATCAATTCACCATGCACTCTCCTTGTAGTACTGTAATCATCCAGTCAGTACACATACACTCATGCAATGACTCATGCACAAACTCATGCACTGCTAAAATACCCCGAGCACTACCCATGCAGTCTAGCCATCGCCCTGCCAGTACCCAAGCACTCCTTCAATCACCCAGCCAGCACCATGCACTTATCCAATCACTCTGCCAAAACCTAAGCAGTTATAAAATCACCATGCAGTGTCCTTGCAGCACTCTAATTATCCAGTCACTACCCATGTATTCATGCAATGCCCCAGTCACTAACACATGCACTACTGTAAACCATTGAGGACTACCTATGCAGTCCAGTAATCTCCTTGCTACTACCTATGCAGTCCTCCAATCACCCAGCCAGTCCTATGTCCTTATCCAATCACTGCGCCAAAACCCAAGCACTTATAAATTCACCTTGCACTCTCCTCGTAGTACTCTAATCATACAGTCACTACCCGTGTAGTCATGCAATGATCCAGGCACTAACGAATGCACTGCTACAATCCCTGTGTATTACCCATGCAGTCCTCTAACCACCTACACACTTCTCATTTGCTCCTTCAATTCCTCTGGTAGTACCCATGCAGTCCAGCAATCGCCCTGTCACTCCATATGCAGTCCTCCAGTCACCTAGCCACTACCATGTACTGATCCAAACACTCTGCCAATACCAAACCACTTTTAAATTTACTCAGGCACTCTCCTTGCACTATTCTAATCTTTCAGTCAATAGCTATGTGCTAATGCAATGATCCAGGCACTAACTTTTCACTGTTACAATCCGATATGTCCTACCCATTCAGTCTTGTACCCACATTTGCTCCTTCAATTCCCCAGGTAGTACCCATGTAGTCCCGCAATCACACTGTCACTCCCTGTGCAATCCTATGTGCTTATCTGATCACTGTGCCAAAACCCAAGCACTTATAAAATCACCATGCACTCTCCTTGTAGCATTCTAATCATCCAGTCACTACTCATGTACTCATGCAATGACCCAGGCATGAACTCATGGCAAATATAGAGGAGGTCATGCTAATCTCAGGGAAACCCCAACGCCTACTGTTCCCTAGTGTATATAGGTATTTTCACTGTATTCTAAGTGTCTTTTAGCATGCACTGGCTCTAGGTCTGGTTAGTCAGAGTCAGTTACCACAAGTACCCATCCACAAAAAGTTGGGGACACAGGAGGACTTTCTGCTCCTCTGTTGGATCTTTCTTCACAGCTCTTCTTCTTCCTGCACTTTTCTTCATCTTTCTGGACTTCTGTTGCCTCTTTCTGCATTTGTCTTGTCCTGTCTGCACTTTTCTTCCTCTTTCTTCACATGGCCTACCTTTATAGGCATAATTAGAAATTGGCATTTAAAAAACCTTAGAAATTCACTGAAAAAAACATAGGTTTCAGAGACTTTATAGTTCGAAATTTTCATTTAAAAAACCTTCGAAATTCACTGTAACAAAACAATGGTTTCAAGGACTTTATAGTTAGAAATTAGCATTTAAAAAACCTTAGAAATTCACTGGAAAAAAACATAGGTTTCAGGGACTTTATAGTTCGAAATTTTCATTTAAAAAACCATAGAAATTCACAGAAAAAAATTGGTTTCAGGGACGTTATAGTTAGTTGAAGATTTCACTCATACAAAACCATAGAAATGCGGCCGTTATAGTTAGTAGACCAAACAACAACTCGCGCCCCCACAATGCACTGCTGATGATGTCACATATTACATCACTCATGACATGCTCAGTGACATCACTGATGACATCTCAAATGACATCACTCATGACATTATCCATGTGATCATCTGATGCACCTCCGTATACCCTCATAAAACCTTTCACACACCCACTCTAAAATACAGACCACCAATATTGAAACCATAGATAGGCCAATGGCAGTTAGTACATACCTGCTCATTGACTCATATGTCTACACACACATCCACCCACTAACCCATACAGTCACTCATACACACAGTCATTCATCTATACAGCCACTGACATATCCACCCATACACCCATATAGACACTCACACACTGGTCACTCACCAAAGAGTTACCCATACACCTAGTTAGTCATGAAAAGAAACTATCACACACCCATTTCCTTGCTTAAACAGTCATGCACACACCACTGCACTTATTTATACAGATACTAAGACATACTTACTCTCTTGTACAATCACTCATAGAAACACACACTCATCCATACAGATACTCTTGCAATTACTCACTCTCACATATAGTCATTTATATACTCCAAAACTCACATATACTGCTTTAAAACATATGTAGCTACTTACACGTGCACCACTGAGACATCCAATCACTAACCAACACACCCATACAGACACTCACCCACCCATACAGCTGTTTCCATATGCACTTTTGAACATATACACCCAGTGAAACAACCACTCACATATCTATGCACAGAGTCACCTACCCCCCACCCACCCACACAGACACTCAGACACCTATACAAATACTCAGACAACCAATAAAATAACCCATATAGACGCTCATGTAGCTACTCACCAAGCCATGCAGCCGCTTTCACACCAACTAACTGACTAATAAAAACATTTACACAGTTTAGTCTCTAACCCATGCATTCAGTAAGGCACATTTAATCACTCACTTATACAGGCAGTCACATAACATAACATAACATAACATGTGTATTTGTAAAGCGCACGTTCACCCAGCGGTTTCTTGGCGCTGAATAACAGATGTTTATTGTTACCCAACTCAATGGTACTCATTTTATCGACCTCAGATGGATGAAAGGCTGAGTGGACCCGCCGGGATTTGAACCCGTGACCATGAGGTCGAACACAGGCCCCTGCAGTGGACGCATTAGTCCACTGAGCCACCAGACCCGACATACCGACTACATCATCCATTCAGACACTCATACACCCACTCATAGTTCAATACACCTTGGCATATATATATATATATATAAAATATATTTTTATACTTTACAGAAACACACATTCACTATATGATATCATCAGTGATGTCATTTGAGATGTCATCAGTGATGTCACTTAGCATGTCATGAGTGATGTAATATGTGACGTCATCAGCAGTGCATTGCGGGGGCGCGAGTTATAGTTAGGTCTACTAACTATAACGGCCGAATTTCTATGGTTTTTCGATGCTAATTTTGAAGGATGTGACACCTATGGTTTTTTTGTGCATGGTGGTGTTTTTGAGGCGAGGTGTCAATCTAGAGTGAAGGTTCTTTGTTGAATGTACTTGGTGATTTAATTCGTGAAGAAGAGTGGCCTTGTTCAATATATCACTTTGTGGGTGATACAAAGCAGCTTGAATGTGGTTTTCCTGGCAACAGGTAACCGATGTAGGGCCTTAAAGGCAGGGGAGATGTGGGCTTGTGGCTTTATATCTTGCTGCAAAAATAGCTTCAATTTGCCAATTTACCCATTGGCCACCAAAGTTTAGTTACTTATTGCCCCTTGCCTTCATATGGTTGGGATACCCGTCACCCCCTCCCAACACACTCCCCAAGAATGGGAAGACGGAAACGGTTCATGAACTTTTGGAAGGCGGGAGGGAGTTACCCTCCCGGCCGTATTTATTAACCCCTTCGAGGCTGATGACGAGCTGGGCTCGTCATGGTGTAGCCTCCTCAAACACTGATGACGAGCCCAGCTCGTCATGAACAATGGGTTTTTTAAAAAGTCAGCATTCCAGTAGAATCAGAGCAGCGCGCATGTGGTTAAAATATGAAACAAAATTAAAACATTAAAATAACAGTTTCATATCATGTACAATTTCATTTACACATTACGATGTTTCTTGGCTAACCTTAACACATCTCTAATACAAAGGTTCTCCTAGCCGATTCTAAAACATCCTGTAAATGCATTTCTAAAAATTCAAATTGTACATCCTAACATTACGGGCCAACGGCAAGGTCGTAACCGGTGTCAGATGCCTAAACCAGAACTCCCCCCTCACTTGTGAGGGGCGGGCGCACAGAGGACTGTCCCTCTGTGCCAACTTCCAATTTCCCTTGTCTTAACGGGGGCCCCATATTTACTCGACGCCATCTTTAGTGGTCGTCCGAGGACTCGTGTGAGGTGTCTAGAAGGTAGCGTAGACCCCCCTCCCACCCCACACTGCTTACCACATCTGCCGTCGCAGATGTCCTGGCCCCTGGAAATTCCCAGGAGGGGCCCGTAGCCCCTCCTCCCCAGGGAGGGGCCTATGACCGCCTTCCCTTTCGGCGGCCCCATCCTTAGAGGGGACCGCCTCCCCGTTTGAGGGGCCAATGGCCGCCTCCCCCCGGGCGCTCCCATCCATAATGGGTGACGCCCCCACCTCTAGGGATCTTCCAATTACTGCTCACTGATCATGACCTTACCGCCACAGGCCGGATAGTTGACCGGCTATCCGGACTCCCCCACAAAACTCCTACTTAAAGGTCATGGCTGCACACTCTTTAACCAAGCTACAAAGTCTCCTATGAGTAAAGCATTCCCCTCCCGGGACAAATGGACCCCATCCTCCAGATACATATGGTCCCCCCGGATACACCCATGAGGAATACAATGCAATGTACCTGTACGAAACAACCTACCAAGTTTGTTATTTACTTTTTTCACCGACTGATTTAAAGCTGGCACAGAATTAGCCCCCCGCCACACCTTCCGCGGAATCATGTGTGACCATGCAATCGTGCACCCTGGAACCCTTCTCGCCAACCAACTTACTGTGGATAAGATTAATTCGAGAAGTACTCGCCGACCAGTGGTCACCAAATCATTGCCCCCAAGATGCATTATGATTACAGATGGCGGTGACCTTGTCCGCCCTAACAAACCCTCCATAGAATTTTGAAACTGGTCAATACAGAGCCCACCCCTTCCGTAGAAGGTCACCCTGTACCCGTATTCCCCAGCCATGTGAATCATGTCACCTGCTTTGAATACGTCTGCGGCACGCCTCACGTATGAGTGGCCGACGACCCACACCACTCTTCCCTCAGCCGGTGATCTTTGACCGCTGGTCCCCAGGTGCCGGGTCCACTGCACAGTCCGCCCCGCAAAGCCTGCTTGCGAAACTGAAAACCAAACAGAAAACAAGAAGCGTGAGTGCATGACATTAGCTTCACAACATGTGCAACCGCACATACCTCTTATAACAATTTGAGGACCAACGCCCCAACTGTTTCACTTTATCCACACTCAACCCCCTGGCTGTAGCCTCTGTAGCAGCACCTATCCGGAATGAGTGGGTCCCAAAATCGCCCGGGTTCAAGCCCGCTGCCGCGATTGCCATTGTTAACACCCGCTGGAACTGAAACCTGGTCAGTGGGGTGGTGTCGGTATGTCTCAGCAAGCTCCCCCCCCATGATGCCGCCCTTTGCGCTAAGTACTCCTCTACGCATTTCACTGGGCACATGTGGGACCCTAGCATGCGCTGAACAACCACACTGTCTCAGATCGCTCCCTGATCGGTTTTGGACTTGGCTATAATGACTACCATCGTGTCACCTTTAATCTGGATGTGTTCTCGACACAGACCCCCCCCCGTATCCTGCTTGTTCTTTGCTACCAGTTCGCTTAGCCGCATGGAACGCTAATGCAAAGGCGGCCCGGAATAGCACTGTCTCTGACTGAGATGAACAAGTCGCAGGGAGTACGGACATTAACTGGGTCAACCTTGCTAGCCCTATCGGGCGCCTCTCGTCCTCTCTACGACCCTCAAGGCGTTGCCACCCGCGCAGCGCCTTCTTTACTAGGAAGGACGCTGTGGGGTCCTGAATGCCATGAGCCTGCGCCATGAACGCAATGGCGGCTCGGTGTCTACTGGCTGTTGCCACTGATCGGCCTGCCTGATGCAATGATACAAGAAATTTCAGGACATACTCTTCCTGCCCCCAATGCTCCCCCCTAGCTGGACCCAAAAATGCCCAATAGGAACGGAACGCCCCTTCATATGCCTTCCTTGTCCTGGGGGCTAGACTCTCTCCCACGAGGTTTTGTAATCCGGGGCACCGAGAGACCAGAGAACTTTGGGAAATGGTGCCGCCACCAAGTCCGCAGAGGGCAGACGGCCCCGGAAAGCCTGCATGTGGGAACGAGAGAGTGCATCAGCCGCCTGGTTCAGTACCCCAGGCACATGTTTTGCTCTAAAGTGGACGTTTAATTTCATACATAGCAGGACAATTTCTTTCATCAATCTCAAGATCAATTTGCAGCGTGCTGCCTGAGTATTGATACATTCTACCACGGTCATATTATCCGACCAGAACACCACAGTGCGATCACGAAATCCCTCCGGCCATGTCTTCAAGGCCACTAGAATAGGGAACAGTTCAAGAAACCCAATGTTACCTGTGAGCCCACTCTCGTGCCACCATGCCGGCCATGTCTGTGCCGACCAATGATTACCAAAGATGGCGCCAAAACCCACCCTCCCTGCCGAGTCGGTCCACAAACCCAGCTCCTCGGAGGACACCGCTGGTTTGTTCCACAGGACACGACCGTTAAAACCCTCCAGGAATGCCAACCATATGCACATGTCCTGGCGAACCTCTGCCGAGAGTCTTGTGCGGTGATGCCCTTCCTTCAGGCCAACCATGGCTTGAGCAATAGAGCGTGAAAAGGGGCGAGCCTTTGGCATCACTCTAAGGACAAAATTAAGCTGACCCACAGCCTGCTGCAACTGATGCAATGTTACTTTCATCTCGTCAATACATGCCTCAAGTGAGGCCTTAAATTTCCATACCTTCTCTTTAGGCAAACGGAAGCACCCCTCTTCAGAATCGAGCTCAATACCTAGAAACTCGAGTGAAGTAGACGGCCCCACTGTTTTGCCCGGTGCCAGTGGCACGCCAAATATTCTCATGAGATCACAAAATGTACTCAAAGCCTGCGCACATTCCGTGTCCCCAGCTGCCCCCAGAAACAGAAAATCATCAAGGTAATGCATAACCAGCGTAAAGCCTGTGGCTCTGGTGAACGCCCATTGTAAAAAACTACTGAATTTTTCAAAATACGCACAAGAGATGGAGCAACCCATTGGCATACATTTATCCATGTAATAGCATCCCTGGAACACAAAACCTAACAGACGCTGATCATGTGGGTGTACCGGGAGCAACCGGAACGCTGACTCGATATCCGATTTTGCCATCAGCGCTCCGGGCCCCAGGCGATTCAACATGGCGACAGCCCCATCAAAGGAAGCGTACCGCACCGAACAAACTCCCGGGTCAATCGCATCATTCACGGAAAGACCCTTAGGAGCGGTCAAATTATGTATTAACCGAAACTCACCTGGGTCCTTCTTAGGGACTACTCCCAACGGTGAACAAACAAAATTAAGAACAGGCGGGCTCGCATATGGACCCGCAACCCGACCTCGGGCCACCTCCTTTGCAATCTTTGCCTGTACTACCACCGCATTCTGCCGAACCGACAGTTGGTTTTGACACAGTGCTTCCCCCCGAAAATCCCCCGCCGGGATGCGGAAACCACATGAGAAACCGTCCCTCAACACCCCAGCGGAGACATGATCAGGGTATTCGTTCAGCCAGGGGATCATAGCCATGATGTCGATGGGAGTAGGTAGCAGCGCCCCTCGGCCGTCATTAGACCTGTTTGGCGCCGCCTCTGCCCCCTGTCTCGCCATTCTTGGCTCTGCATGAACTCTCGGGGTGTGAAGACTGTCCGCACCCTGCACACTCATGCCTGAACTTGCACGTCCCCTGCGGTCTAGTGCATTTGCCCCTGTTGAAGCTCCAACAGACCCCTTTCTTGCCAGAGTTCCCATTACTCCTTGCATGCTGGTCACTACCGGCGCCCGCTCGAAAGGGCACCGCCGGGGAATGGCGGGAAGGCTCTGTCCCATTCCCGCCAAACGAAGACGGCTTTGTCGAGTTTGACCTGACTTGTTTCTGCCAGGAAATGGAGTCGAAACAATCCCACGTCAGGGATGAGTCGTGCTCCTTGGCCTTACGAAATTTGTTATCATAACCCAACCATTGATCACCATCGTACGATTCATAAAACTCCATTATTCGTGTCTGATAACAAGCCAACTCAGTCAATACCTCAGGCCTACGTTCCCCCATGATTGCAGTAAACATCCCAAAAGCCCTGGCCCAATTAGCGATTGTCTCGTCAACTCTGAAACCCGCCATTTTTGCTCGCCATACACTTGGATGCAACAATTCCTTCTGATTTTTAACGTGTTCTATTTCATAATGATCAGTCAACAGCGAAAATATGTTCACGTATTTATCCGCCCATATCATTTCCTTTGTGGCCAACAGTATATGTTGTACCACCTTTTCCCTTCTCGAGGGTACCGACCCCCCCCAGCCATTGGCAACGGCTTCTTACCCGAATCAGTAGTTGAACTCGCTGCTGCCGCTGTTCCAACGCCTGAAGACGGTTGTTCCGCGGGACCCTGAGGGGGAACAAAAGGACAAGGTGCCTTCGCAGCATCTCGCGACTGCCGCAACTGCTTCATTATTAATTTGGCCTCTTCGGCCGTATCCCCTGGAGCTATAGCATCCTCATTATTCTTGCCCAACCACGCCGCCAACTGGGCGGCCAACTCGGGTGGCATATCCCCCTCGTTCACAGGTGTAACTACGACCGGGATCGGCTGTCCTGCATCCGGAATCGGAACTGGGGCCTCTACTGGCCTGACCGGGCTCGCCGGAAGTGACTCGGGAACCGGAGCCTCACCCCCTGCCGCCCTGTTCCTGGCCCTTTTACCTCTCCCGGCCGGGACTATCCCCGGCAATGCTGGTCCGATGACTTTCTTAGGCTGGCCCGTACCGTTCATGGCCGCCATCTGCTTCTTCATATCCGCCATGTCCTTCACCAGCATACGAAGCATTTGGTCGGTGCTAACCCTCTTTCCGACCCTTTTTGCCCGGCATTTTCTTACAATAGTCGACCGAAAGATCCTGGAACCAAGGTTCGAAGCGCTAGAAGAGAAAACACAAGAATTACAAATTCTCAAAATTGGCTCCCTGTTCTGTCTCGAGCTCACGTGCAACGTGGAGGTGCAGCTTCCGAGCACAGGAACAAGAGGATGCTTCCTTGGATCGTCGCTCCTCTTATCCTCCTTCGTGCGGGCGTGGACCCTCCTCCAATCCGCCTACAGGGCGTGGCCAACGGTGTAGGTGTCTAGGACAACCCCTCTTGGGCGGGAAAAGGCGCGCCCCGGCTACGCCGCTTCGGGCATACCAGCCGAGACTCGCCTCCCGCCCAAAATGGCTTCCCGGGGGGATCGGGGTACTCCACCATACGTTCGGGGGGACCGAGCGGTCGCCCCTTTCCATTCTAGGAAGAAGCATTACTTTGCATCTTTGCTGCGTCCTTTATGATTCATAATCAGCTAACCACCAACAAATGCTCAAACTAGATGAATGTGTGGGTGTGACATATTGAGAAACATCACTGAAGCAAGGTTTTTTTTTTTAACAGACCAGACTATATTTAGTATCACTACATGACAGTTGCAGTCTATGTCAGTTCGGGATTTAAGAAATATTTTTCAAAGGCAAGCACCGGAAGACAAAATGATAGTCCCTTGAACCTAGCTTGTTTACATTATTTCATTGTTACATGGCATTTTTCCTCACAGTTTAATTTCAATGGAGTTGTCCTTGCTTCAAGACAATCCAATCTCAAGTTTATTGTAGCCATCCGTTTACCAAAGGACGATTCATATCCTTTTATTTGTAGCAGTATGATCATATCTAAGAAATACGTTTTGCCGACAATCAGAGCAAGCACTGTTTGCCCTTGGGTTTAAACCTTTCAAATTGGAATACAGCAATTGTCTGCTGGCTAGTTTTAAAAGCACACAAGTGTACATAAACTCCGAGAGTGGCCTTGGAGCTCTCATAAAAATGACATGACAGGTACACAATTAACTTTTTCCTCAAAGAATTGGCTCCCAAATTTGTCATTTTTCTATTTTGAAATATAACTTGGAACACACAGTTCAACACTGCATTCTCAAGGTTATAGATTTGACCTGCTGACTGGTACAGAGTGCTTATCATAAGCCATACTCTGAGTCTGCAGATCAAATTTCTTGTGTGTGCCACGTCTGCACGCCGAGAAAACTAAGAGCTCCCAGTTGGCCTTCAAAGACGCCAGTTTCCAATGCAATACTAAAAATATATAACAAAGATCTTTTGCCTAATACATTTTTAACTTGCTACCATATTGGAAGATCCAGCGTTTATAAATACATTCCGTTTTTTACGTTTGATAATGCTCTTTTAAAAAAAAAATATTTGTCAATTATGTCCGGCGTTGACACTGATCAGGAATTAATGGAAAGGGGCGACCATTCGGTCCCCCGAACGTATGGCGGAGTACCACGATCCCCCCGGGAAGCCATCTTGGGCGGGGGGCGAGTCTCGGCTGGTATGCCCGTAGCGGCGTAGCCGGGGCCCGCCTTTTTCCCGCCCTGGAGTGGGCTGGCCTAGACACTGACGCGGCCGGCCATTCCCTTGGGGCAGGCAGGGGCGGGTTTACGCCCGCCCTGAAGACGGATAAAAGGAGCGACAAGCCAAGAAAGCATCCTCTTGTTCCTGTGCTCTGAAGCTGCACCTCCTCGCTGCACGTGAGCTCGAGACGGAACGAAGAGCCAATTTTGAGCGTGGTAATCTTTCTTTTTGTCTTACAGATACTCGGTCTGAGAATGCCCAAGAAAGTCGGGAAGCGAGTCAGTACCGATCAGATGCTCCGCATGCTCATGAAAGAAGTAACCGATCTGAAGAAGCAGATGGCAGCTAAGGACGGGGAAGGGGGACCGAAACGACCTTTGTCGGGAGCAGCCCCTGGAGGGAGAGGCAAGAGGTCCAGAAGGGGGGCATCTGGGGGGGAAACCCCGGTTCCCAATATCCCGCTTGAAGAGCCAACTCCAGTACCGAAGGAGGGGAATCCGATTCCCGTGGTGGTCACTCCCGTGTCCGGGGAGGATATGCCTCCCGAGTTAGCAGCACAATTGGCAGCGTGGTTGGGGAAAGATAGTGAGGGCGCCACGGCTGACGACGCCCGGGTGTTAATGAGACAACTGCGTGAAACTAGGGAGGCGGTGAAGGCACCATCGTCAGTTACCCCGCTGTCTCCGGCGGTAGAAAAAGCAACAGGCCCAGGTCCGGCGGCAGATGCAGCTTCTGTTTCAGGTAAGCGGCCATTGCCGATTGCGAGGGAGGGGTCTGCACCTTCACGAAGGGAGAAGGTGGCTCAGCATGTTCCTCTGGCAATTAAGGAAAAGATTTGGGCGGATGAGTATGTAAACATTTTTTCGTTGCTTACCGATCATTATGAGATGGAGCATGTTAAGAGCCAAAAGGAGCTCATGCATCCGAGTGTTTGGCGCGCAAAAATGGCCGCCTGTAAGGTCGACGAAAACATTGGCACTTGGGGCAGGGCATGGGGAATCTTTACCTCCATCATGGGCGAACGTAGGCCCGAGTTGTTGACCGAATTGCCTATTTATCAGTCACGGATCATGGAGTATTACGTATCATATGGGGGCAATCAGTGGTTCTGCTATGATAATATTTTTAGAAAATACCTAATACACTTTTAACTTGCTACCATATTGGAAGATCCAGCGTTTATAAATACATTCCGTTTTTTACGTTTGATAATGCTCTTTTTAAAAAAAAATATTTGTCAATTATGTCCGGAGTTGACACTGATCAGGAATTAATAAGCTTATTGCACACAAAATGCTTTTTTTCCTTTTGTAGAATCTTTTTCACATGCTTCTATCGACTTATACTTCCATCTATAGCGTAAAACCACTCATCTTGCTGGTCCTTTTCTATGTGATTTTATATCGGCACCGTTACACTCTCAATTGTAGCCAAATATGCGAATTTCAGATAGCGGAAGTTATATTTTCCACCTTCTTCATCAACCAATCAGGGTTAATAAAAATGGAAATGTGATTGATAGAATTCATGCGTTTATACAAAAAAATAAGCAATTAATAAAATATATATATATATATATATATATATACAAATACATATATATATATATATACATATATATAAATATATATATATATAGAAGTAAATAAAATATATATATATATAAAATTAACCATTAAAGCCCACATGACACCTTTTTCAAATACAAATGTCTCAAAAACTACTAGATGAATTTACATTGAACCACTATGCAAATACATCTATTTTGATTTCACAGTTGGCCTACTGTGTTGCATTTCTCTGTATTTTACCTTCATTTTATCTGTATTTTACAAGTATACAAACATTATCTTTTAAACAGTAGTGAACAGAAGAAATAGGAAGAATGACAAGTATTTCTTCTATGTTTAACTATGCAGAGTCACTTTAAATAGAGGTGTGTCTCAAGACATTGTTGTCATGTGATCAAGGCAGGGATATGCCGAAACGTGTCATGATGGATGCTGCTCGTGAAATAAACTAAAATCAACACAGAATTGGGTCGTCTTACTTGCAAGTCTGTGGTGAAGTTGTGGTGGAGGCGAGCTTTTGAAGCATATTGGCGCTGGTCAACTTTCCCCAGTGACGTAGACCCCCTCCTCCAAAAACGGCTCAGTGGCAAGAAGGAAAGTTACTGCTACCGGCCCTCCTGTGAAGCTTCACAGGGCAAGGTGCCATATTGGAACGCCCCGGAGACGGAAACCCACAGAGCCCCCGGCCGCAGCAGAAGCACTATCTTGCTGGGAGAAGGAAGCGTTCACTTTCCATGTAGCCGAGTGAAGCTCGGAGGAGCAGGGGCGAGGTGACAGGAGTGAGCGGCAACCCCAACCAGGTACGAGATAAGCCCGATACAGTACGGCCGGTGGGGAGGTGTGTACCGAAGTAACCCCAAACAAGAGTGTTTAGTTTGGTTACAAGCAGCACAAGCAGCGGGTGAAAGCGGCAGTAAAAGGCAGTGGAAATAGCCACCATGTCAGCGGCAACAGTACGGAACCGAGAGAGTGCAGCCGAGGGAATGTTCTCGGACGAGGCAAAACAACCCAAAGCTAAGAAAACAAGTACCGGTGATAACAGCACTACCGGCGATACAGGATTAAGGGACAAATACAAGGCGCTTGAGAAACTCACACGCAGAGAAACAGCCAAATGGTATGAGGCAAAGTCGCTTCGCAGATACTTAGAAGTTAACCGTATACCACTGGCCTCAGAATAATGATCGCCCCAAGCTACGACATGCCGAATGCTACATTAATGGCAGAATGGGCAGAATGTAATTTAGACTCCTCCAGGAGATTGGTGGAGCTATTGGTAAAACACGCAGAGATTGATCGTGAGGAAATTCTTCACAAAATTGAAAGCCTGCGCAGTGAGATCCAAGCACTTAATGACCCGCAAACCCTCAAAATAAAACTTGATGAAGAAATGGAACAGACATTACAAAAAGAGGAAGAAAAAATAAAAACACGCAAAATTTACAAATTCAGAAGAAATAAAGAGGACTATGAAAATGGAAGAATATTTACGTTCTCAAGAAAGTTCGACACCATGAGAAAAAACACTGCCAAACCAAGCAGCCAGAATGTAAAAAAAAAAACACAACCCACGGAGGAGCCTGAGCTCATCCATATCAGGATCGGGTGTTTGCACAGAAAGTGAGTCTGAGGGAGGTGATGAAACAGCCAATGCCACCAAACTGACCATGGGAGAAGAACTGGAGTACATACGCCGCAGCAGGCGGGAAACTCTTTGCTCAGCCACAGCAGTGCAACCGGCAAATAACAGCACACAAGGAGCAGGCGGGAGAGGAGGGCGTCCCATGCGACGAAACGAGGAGGCTGGGGACGGGGAGTATGGAAAAACAAACAAATAAAATAAATGCAAAAAAGCCGAATGACCAACTAAACGCCAATACTATCATCAACTTGGCGCAAATAGATTTATCGGCAGCTGAGAGGCAACTGCTATCCCTGGGTCTCTCATACTGCCCCCGAAACCAACTTGCAATACAAAAGAACACGGGCCGATGTCTTCCAATTCATAAGAAAGTTAAAATTGCAAAAATTTCACAAACTGCAGTCAACTGGCAAAATGAAACCCAATGTGGAAAAATGCAATGAAAAATCTAATTTAGTGGCTGCGGACTTTGATCTGCTGGCAGCAGCACAAAGCATACTAAATACCCCCACAAATTTGCAAAGCGACATGGAGTCACAACAAGGAGGAGGGTCTCCACCAATATTTCCTATCCTAAACACTCAAGAGGTAAAGGGTATAGGAAACAAGAAACCGGAAACACCCTTCAAGAAGAAATCTAAATTTGTACCAGTGATGATGAAGGATTCAATTGACGTATTTGATGATTTAGGGGTAGCTCAAGTTAAAAAACGAAATGTAAAAATCCAAATGACTAACACGAAGCGATCGAGTGAAGAAATAAAATATGGGTTACTGTTGGACAAATTGAAGAAGGAAAACAATGTGGTAATAAGAAATTCGGACAAGGGAGGTAACATTGTACTGTGGCCTCTCTCCCAATATTTAATGGAAGCCAACAGTCAGCTCAACGATACTCTATGTTATCATCACAGCTCTCCCATCAACTACAAACACATGCAGGATGACCTATGTAGTAAATGACTGGCATGGAAAAGTCTGGGGTTGTTAAATATAGAAAGATTTAAGTTTTAAAAAATAGAACACCCTAGGACACCAGTTTTTTATTATGTACGTAAGGTACACAAGGTCAAGGAAAAGCCTCCAGGCAGACCAATTATTGAAGCATGTGACGGCCCCCTTGAGAACTTGTCTAAATACATAGACTTCTTTTTGCAGGAACATGTGCAAGGACTAGAATCATACGTGAGAGACACCAGAGACTTTTTACAAAAAATTGGTAAAGTCGAGTGGCAGGAAGGTTACTATTTAATAACTCTCGATGTCTCATCATTGTATACTTGCATTAAGAATCCAGATGGGTTATGAGCTGTAGAATACTTCCTTGCAAAAAGGCCCATTGAGTATACTCAACATAACAAAATGCTGATGGACATGTTTGTTTAGAGTATCATTTCTTTCTTTTTAACAAACAGATGTTTCGTCAGGTTCAGGGAGTTGCCATGGGGGACAGCTTCTCCCCCAGTTACGCCTGTCTCTTTATGGGATGGTGGGAGGAGCAGGTCCTCAGAAGGCAATACAACAATATATGCAGGGACAAAATAGTATCCTGGCTAAGATAAATAGATGACCTGATAATCGTTTGGAAAGGTACATTGGAAGAGGCGGAAGCTTTAATTGAATGTATCAACGAAAACAACGTAAACTTACAATTCACATCCTACATCAGTAGTCATCAGGTATCCTTCCTTGACGTACAAGTGAATATAGACAAAGCCCAGATTAACACTACACTGTTCAGAAAAGAAACAGCCGGCAACACGTTGCTAAACGCAACGAGTGCACATCCCACACACCTTATACACAGCATCCCCTACGGGGAAATGCTGAGGCTGCGTAGAATATGCAGTGATGAGGGGGAATTATACAAACATCATCAAGAAAGTAAGATCCAATTTTTAGATTGTGGTTACAGTGCCAAAACGATTAACAGCAATCAGCAATCAGGAAATCAAGATTGCAGTCAAACTGAAGACAGTAGATACCACTTTGGAAAATGAGAAGGAAAGGATACAGACACCAGTTGACACTCCCAGGCTCATATATACCTACAGTCGACAGCATAGGGAATTGCGTAAAATCATAGAACGCAATTGGCACATAATAAAAGATGACCCGGTGATAGATACAATTCTCCCCCCAACATCCGGCAATAACGCACAGGAAGGCCACTTCCATGGCAGATACCCTGGTGAAAAGCAGCCCAGAATATAAGGACAATAAGGGATGGTCATTGGCCAGGAAGGGATTTTACAAATGTCCGAGTTGTAAAGCCTGCTCACACGGGGTCAACAAAACCACCTTTATGACAGCATTTGGTTTGAAGCCCCAGATAATAAAGCATCATCTTACGTGTAGGAGTGAGTATGTGGTTTACGTCCTACAGTGCAGTTGTAATCTACAGTACGTAGGAAGTATCAAGTTGCCAGGCCACAAAAGAGTGCTACAACATATTAGGGCAATAAACAACAATGATCCAAGCTACCCTGTAGCACAACACTTTCAGGAAACTCACGAGGGCAAACCAAAGGATCTGAGATACTTCCTCATAGACACTGTCCCAATAAAGAGAAGAGGTGGGGACAGGGAGGGATTACTAAGGCGGTTAGAGACCCACTACATATTATTATTACATACTAAGCAACCAAATGGATTAAATATGAGTGAGGATTTCTATACTTATTTGGATTAACTGATCAGGCCTATCCACAATGAAAACATGGACATAGGGCACTTAGCCAGCGGTCAATGTAGGAGGGCATATCTAAAACGGTAGACAGTCAAAATATCGAGTTGTTAATGTCGATGTACCATATTATCGAGTCCAAAATATCGATGGTAAGAAATTTCGAAAACCAAAATATCGTCGTAGAAAATATCGATTTATGTGTGTGTCAAAAATATCGAAGACATGAATGTCGAAATCAGTAATATCGATGCTGAAAATATCGATTGTCAAAAATATCGATATGTAAAAGTGATGTTTTAAAGTATGTTAAGTAATGATATAGTTAAATGTTGTTTATATATAAGGTAATTTTTACATATAATTTTATTATTTTTAGTTAGAAGTGTAGGAGCGGGATGTAGAGTTGATAGGGGATAAGGGTGGGTAGTGTATTAAAAAAGTATAGTGTAAATAATGAATAATAAATTTCGCATTTGAAGTAAAATTTTAAATTAGCAAAATTTAATTCAAATTATTTAAAAATGCGAATTTTTATATAAATTTATTGAGTATTGTTAAATTATTTGTACTTTGCTTTTGGATATATATTAATAAATTGTGTAAATATATCTAAATTTTTAATTTTTTACTAAATAATTGTATATTAATGTTAGGAGCGGGATGTAGAGTTTATAGGGGATAAGGGCGGGTAGTGTTTTAAAAAAGTATCGTGAAAGTGTTAAATTTAAAATTTCGAATTTCCTTTAGATTTCAAAATTTCGATAATTTATTAAAATATTTGTAGTACTCGAAATTTGATCGAAATTTAGGGAGTATATAAAACATTATGATTAATTTTTGGGTATGTACTAAAAAGTATTATAAATATTAAAATATTACATTATATTTTTATAATCTTTGTACAATAAATTTAGGAGCGGGATGTAGAGTTTATAGGGGAAAAGGGTGGGTAGTGTTTTAAAAATATATAGGTTAATTATATAAATCAAAATTTCGCATTTTCATATCAATTTGCGAAATTTATAAAATTAAAATTTTTTTCGAATTATGCGAAATGATATCGATTGTTATCGAATATAGTACTTATTTTTTAAGTTTGCTGTTGTGTATGTACTAAAAAAAATTGTAATTATAATATTTTTATATATTTTCTAAAAATATTTGTCTAATTATTTTATGAGTGGGATGTATAGTTTCAAGGGGATAAGGGTGGGTAGTGTATAAACAAAGTATACTCTAATTATAGAATTAAAATGTTCGCCTTGTATTTAATTTTTGTTTCGATTCGAAATTTTATATACATAATTTTTAAATACGAAATTATGAACACTATTATGTTGTTGTTCTAAATTGAGGTATTTTGTGTATGTAGTAAAAAGTATTAAAAATATATAATTTAGTAGATATTAAATAAATAAATGTATCATATTTTTAGGAGTGGGATGTCGAGTTTATAGTGGATCAGGGTGGGTAGTTTTATCAAAGGTACATTTTGTGCGTTTAGGGTCTGTTTTTTGTGTATGTGCGAAGGGGTATTTTAAGTGTTCAGGGTCAGTTTTTAGTTTGTGGGTGAAGGTGTTTTGTAAGGTTTCAGGGTCAGTTTTTAGTTTGTGGGTAAAGGTGTTTTGTAAGGTTTCAGGGTCAGTTTTTAGTTTGTGGGTGAAGGAGTTTTGTAATGTTTCAGTGTTAGTTTTTAGTTTGTGGGTGAAGGAGTTTAGTAAGGTTTCTGGGTCAGTTTTTAGTTTGTGGGTAAAGGTGTTTTGTAAGATTTCAAGGTCAGTTTTTAGTTTGTGGGTAAAGGTGTTTTGTGAGGTTTCAGAGTCAGTTTTTAGTTTGTGGGTAAAGGGGTTTTTTAGGTTTCAGGGTCAGTTTTTAGTTTGTGGGTAAAGGTGTTTTGTAAGGTTTCAAGGTCAGTTTTTAGTTTGTGGGTAAAGGGGTTTTGTGAGGTTTCACAGTCAGTTTTTAGTTTGTGGGTAAAGGGGTATTTTTAGGTTTCTGGGTCAGTTTTTAGTTTGTGGGTAAAGAGGTATTTTTAGGTTTCAGGGTCAGTTTTTAGTTTGTGTGTAAAGGGGTATTTTTAGGTTTCAGGGTCAGTTTTTAGTTTGTGGGTGAAGGGTTTTGTAAGGTTTCAGGGTCAGTTTTTAGTTTGTGGGTAAAGGGGTATTTTTAGGTTTCAGGGTCAGTTTTTAGTTTGTGGGTGAAGGGGTTTTGTAAGGTTTCTGGGTCAGTTTTTAGTTTGTGGGTAAAGGTGTTTTGTAAGGTTTCAGGGTCAGTTTTTAGTTTGTGGGTAAAGGGGTTTTGTGAGGTTTCAGAGTCAGTTTTCAGTTTGAGGGTAAAGGGATATTTTTAGGTTTCTGGGTCAGTTTTTAGTTTGTTGATGAAGGGGTTTTGTCAGGTTTCAGGGTCAGTTTTTAGTTTGTGGGTGAAGGGGTATTTTCAGGTTTCAGGGTCAGTTTTTAGTTATAGGGGTACAGGGAAAACATAAATTAAGATTCAATTTAAATTAAATTTATTATATTAAATTAAATTTAATGATATTACATTATTCATTTTTTAACATTTGATTTACTATAGTAATTTATTATTATTTAATGTCCTGCAGTTACTTAAATTAATTGTTAATTGGAGTTGGAAGAGTAAATTTAATATGTTCTGTGTCCTGCACTTACTCTAATTAAATGGTGATTGCAGTTCTAATAGTAAATTAATCACGGTTTTTGAGAAGCAATTACCTAAAGTGAATTTGTTATTGGAGTCGGAATATTTAAAAATTGTATTATGTGTCTTTCAAATATTGATATTATATGTATATGGGTGTATGAATAATAATTGTTATAACTTCAGTGTATAGTATGTTATTTATTTACATGTGGTATATAGAAATAGATAGAACATTACAGTTATAATACATTTGCAAAAATACATAAAAAATGATTTTGTCATAGGTAATACAAAATAATGACACCAGTTTTCTTTCCTGTAAATTTTTTTATTCAACACTTGAAATATATGATCACATATACATTTTAACAAGCTATCTTTGGTATACATATAAACAAAAAAGGAGGACAATGTTCTTTTATTAATCACATTTTATAGTAATTTTCTTGACAAGTACTTTTAATTTGTAGAGAAAAAATGGTTAGTTCACATAATGCAATGTATGATATTATACATACATAATACAATTATTGTTTCTTAATAAAACATCAAACATGTGTAATGAAAAACATAAGTCACATATTTTTAATACATATAGTGATATACGGATGATGATATTAACATATGAACACTTTTAAATGTATAATATAATATAAATATCCTAAATAGAACATGTACATCATCATCAATGATTCTTTTAACATTACAATATTCTTATGTATGATTATTATTATTAATAAATACGTTTTAATAATAACAATTTTCACATATTAGTCATATTGTAAACAATTAAATCTGATAAACAAATACAATATTACACATTTAGTTATATAATAATTTTAATAAATATTACATTAAATATTTTTATATTTTCATACTTAATGTAATAAATATTAAAAGTATGTAATATATAATTAATATACAGGTAAAAAGATTTTCTATTCACAATATACTATACAATTTTTTTAACATTACACATAATTTCGAGCCATATATATAACAATAATGGACATTTATAGTAGTACTTTTCACAGTTACATATAATTTGGATCATTTATTTTGTAACCACTCTTTGTCTTTTTGCGTTATTTTGGTAAAGGCAAAGTCGCGGTTGGAAGCAGGTTCACTTTTGAGTAGGTACGAATCTACTTTTATATTTTTAAAGTATTGTAAATTAAAATTAAAGGTTATATTTTGTTATTTTGGGGTTGGTAATTAAAGTATGACTATTTACATATAATGGAGTGGAATCAATACGTATTTTCGTTCACGACTTTTTGAGCCATTTAAAATAGTTGGAGTTAATGAGTATGTGGTATAATTTAATTAAAATAAAAATAAATAGGAATCTTATGTTTATATATTATGGGATACTCGTTAGTGTTATGTCGGTGGGATTGTTTAGCTGTTTTTTTTCTCGTATTTTGAAACAGCTATTTCCGTTTCCGATTATTTTTTTTGGGGGAAAGGAAGTTTGTTTCAGTTGTTAGAACGGAGATGATTTACATTCTTACTTTATATTTTGAGTTCTGTGAAATATTTTTCACACTTTAAGATAACAGTCGTTATTTTAAATGGCTTTTAAATAGTCGTTTAATTTGGATGATGGATAGTTTTAGCAGAGTTAAAGAAAACATAATTAATGATTTGTTGGATTAAGTCTTTGATATTTACACATTGTATTGTCGGTAAAGGATTATCTTTATGATGTTCTATTTAAAGGTAAGTTATAAATTTATGTTATTTTATTTGGATGGAAGCAGTTTTTAAAAACAAATATTGTGATATAATAATATATTTATTTGGAATAGTGTTAAAAAATAAATTAGACTAAATAAATATTTTTTTATTATATTAAAATATGTGTTTTATTAGATTAAGGATATTGTTTGATCTCTATCAATTAATTTAGTTATTGCAATTAGTTCAATGTTTTGGCTATCATTTTTAAATATTCCAGTCCTCTTGTTGTAGGATATAGTTGGACTTGCTGTTGAAGATATAAATACATTTGAGCAGTTTGTCTAGAGAGTTTTGGTTTCAGTTGTATGACAGATTGCTGCATACGTAGTTCCTGAAAGCTTTGCTCTTTTTGTATAGCTGTGACTAGCTTGTGTAATGTGGGTGTTGTACGTCCAGTAGAAGAGAGGAAGGCATTGTGCCAACCTTCAACAGCATTGTTCGTTTTTGCCTCTTGGTTGAGTGTTGGTAGATAGACATTCCACCAGGGAATTGCAAATTTTGGCTGGCGTCTGTGGCCTGACCTATGTAGTCTTCCTACCCAGTTGTCCTCAAAGTAATCTAAAAGTGGGGCGAGTCTTTGCTCATTTTGGGTGTAGAAAGGACTTTCAATTAACAAATTGTAATGTTCGGCCACATCAGTTACTGGTACATATGCCAGAGCAATGAGATGTTTGATTTGCATGCAAAAGTTATATTTGTTGCATACTCAACACTAAGGGCAGTTTTTTGTAAATGTCTCCAGAGACATTGATTGAAATGAAAATAACATCCTTGAATGGATGTGTGTGGGTAAGTTTTCAAAATAGAATTAATCATAGCTTGCTCGAAGTCTATGATGATTTTCATTGGGAAGTAGTCAGAAGTTTGTTCCTTTATTTTTTGTAAGATTTCTGAGTAAGTTGTGGCTTGTTTGTTTGGTAATAAACAATATATGAAGGGGATACAGGTATTATGATATTGCCCATGAATTGTGTATAACTGGTAGAAAGGTTTTGGGCATATAGAAAATGTTCCATCCATCATCCAAGTAGTACTTTCAGTTAATTTTTTTATATTGTTATATTGTTATTAGTTGCAAACATGATTATTCTTTTGTCCTTGCTATGATTATCATAAAAAATAAAAGGCTCGTCATTATGAGTAATTACAAGCTCTGGCGGAATTATGACTTCTTCAAAAGTTTTAGGAGTTGGTATATTGGGTCTACTTGCTTTTTTTGTTCTTGCTATTGTTCTTTTAATGGTAGCAATAGATGGTAGCTGACCTCTTGTTTCTTTGGGAACTTTAGGTAGTAATTCTTTCAGAATTACGTTGGTAGGTAGTTCTGATCTGGTACTTAATTCCTTGATATTTTCAAGAGTGGATCTCAGTTCTATTTCCGAGATGTTTGGTGGGTGATTATGTTCAGTGGTATTTATAACACTAGTTTCCCTTGTTGTAGCACGGCCATAGCATTTATTGGAGTAATATTTTGTACACTTCCAATTCACTTTAAGGTCTTTTTGTTTCTCCTGAGTATAAATGTAGCCCATATAGCATAACAAAAATTTGCCTTTCTGAGATGTAATAAATGTTGCATCATCAGTCATTCTTGAGTTCTGGTATCTAGAAAAGTTAATATACAAATATTAATACAATCAGAAATGTATAAAACATTTTAAATTAAGCTAGTATTCTTCTAGTAATTTACTTACCAGCAGTAATGTTCTATTTATCGAAAGTAGATGCTTGTTCAGTTTGATGTTGTTCTTCTATTGCCACGGTCTGTTGAGAAATAATTGAGTATGTTATAGGAAAAGTTACAATTTGTTTTTTGGTAACATTTTTTTTTACGTTACAACGTCTCTAAAAATAGTTTTGTTTATTTGGATTTAAAAAGAGAAATTTCCAAGATTATACTAACAGATGCATAAAAAGATTCATTTTTATTTGTAGCAAATTCTATAGAGTTTATAAAGACTACTTATGTTTTATTTATGAACTTACCAAGATAATTATAGTAGTAGCAGAATGTTTATTCTTTGATGTGAATTTTCTCTTTTCTGTATCTTTGAGTTTTGTTTAGAGAGAAAGTTGATGAAAATTACTAATGCGTTTATATGTTATATAAATAATGCACATTTGTTATAAAACATTGTTACTTATTTGCTAAAAAGAACCGGGGATGATACATGTATTATGAGTAAAAGCACAAAAAAACATATTTAAGAACAGGAAGATTATACTAACAGATGCATAAAAAGAGTCATTTTTATTTCTAGTACATTCTATAGAGTTTATAAAGACTAGTTATGTTTTATTTATGAACTTACCAAGAGAATTATAGTAGTAGCAGAATGTTTGTTCTTTGATGTGAATTATCTCTTTTCTGTACCTTTGAGTTCTGTTTAGAGAGAAAGTTGATGAAAATTACTAATGCGTTTATATGTTATATAAATAATACACATTTGTTATAAAGCATTGTTACTTATTTGCTAAAAAGAACCGAGAATGACACATGTATTATGAGTAAAAGCACATAAAAACATATTTAAGAACAGGAAGAAAACATTTTTTACACAGCATTGTTACGTTTTTTCCTCAAAACATCTCGGCTTCACACTATGTATTAAGATTTACAGGCTAAGAAACAAAGTATAGAGTTTTAAATTAGGCCAATAATTGGCAAATAACGTTAAGTAAATGTTAAACATATGTAGATACCTTTTTTAAATTTAAAGTGTCCTGTATCTTGAAGTTGAAGTATAACTTGATTTGTTTGTAGAGTCTGTTTAAAGGTAAAGTACATAAAGAAATAACAAATTAGGTTACAAATCTTGGTCTATAAGTAATAGCCAAAAAACATTAGCATTTATTAACAGAGCTATATGATTACTTACTTGTAGTTTCAGGACGAATTTTCTTGCAGAGAAGAATATAGATGGTGCTCCCAAAATTGGCAGTATGTGGTCACGAAGAATATTTCCTGCAACTTGCATGGCTGTTTGTGATTGGTTTATATAGTCTATGTGTAATTAAGTTTGCTATCTGATTGGTCAGATATGTAAAGACGAGTTATTATTGGTTAGTTTGAATTTTTTTAAGTTAAACATTTAAGATAGATCTTCTTATATAGTTTATGTTGGGGAATTGAAATGATATATTTATGTTTAAAATAACTCTTGTAATAAATAAAGATTATGTAAAATGAGTACTAAGTATTAAATAAGTATGTTTACAAAGAGTTTATATACAAATTTCGTCAGTTTGCGAAAACACAATTTTGTACACTAAATGTTATATAATAAATTGTAAATACATTAGTGAAGTCATTTGAAATGTGTGTATTACTTAGAGAATAGATTTATTGGTGTTATATATAAAAAAGGAGTATTATTTAGCTATCGATATTTTGATACAGACGAAAATATTGCTATCGAAATTTTTGTATTCAATATTATTGTAGTGTGTTATATGTAGTATTGAGTGTCGATATTATGGTATTCGATAATTATGCTAACGATATTTCTGTAGACGATATTTTTGTGCATCGATATAGTTTGCTCGATATTATTGTAGTTTTCATGTTAAGTATAGGGTGTCGATATTAGTGCTATCGATATTAGAGACTCGATGTTATAGTAGGTCGATTTTTTAGAAATCGAAATTCTGTCAGTGATTCATCTAAAACACGTCAACATGTAATCAATAATATCTGTTCCGAATATTTTGCTGCTATTCACATCAAGTATATTCATGAAATAGAACTTTTACAAGCAATAAGATGGTACTTTTATATAATAGAAGTTTTATCTTTAAATGTATAACTAGTTTTTTATGACAAAAAATCCTTTTAAGATGTTTTTATGAGGGTATTTATTATGATTTTAAACATAATTATGAATGAAACATATTTATGAATGAATTATTACCATGCTAAGACTTAAAAGTGGTGTAATTTATTGTGGGAATCATTCATGCTAAGAGAGGTTATAAAAGCAATAACAAGGTAGCCCCCCCAACAAAACTGTCTCTGAAATAGATGTTTGGAAATCAAATTTGGAGTTGTTGAAATGTTTGTAACATTTGATGGAAATCAATATAGAAGGATAGGGGGTCACAAGAGTGACACTTTATAATTCACCTATGCACTTTTTCAGAACATAAACCATGGTATTTTAAGTAAGAGGGTTCTGGGGATACACATAGCAAATGAACTTTTTAGATATACACAATTATCCTGGAAAAGATTCTGTTCATTGGCATATGCAACAATGCCACAAAACCTGTTACTGTTTACAGATAAACATGCTTGTTGAGTCGAAGGGCATCTTCTCACAATTGAAAAGTATATTATAGATAATTGGACACAATGAAACATTGTATTACACAATTATAACTGTGTCGGTTTGCAATTGCATTTAAGCAGATATGACATGAATCTAATGTATTTTACTTATATTTTACTTGCATTTTATCACCAGTAAGCGCAGTCATGCGGCGCGCCCTCGTGCGCGTACCAGTGAGCATCCCGTTAGCGCTATTGCCGCGAATGAATACATCATCGTGACGTATCGCGTAGCCGCGTCCACGTGATGCGCACGGCGTAAGCGCACCCAGAAGCACTCGAGCGCATACGAACGCGCTACGTAAGTGCCCCAGGCGTAAGCGCGTCGGGTCATGAGACCTGAAAATAACACTTTTCCTTGGTTCAGAACAGTTTTTTTTTTCCAAATGATGAAAGCCCCCACCTTTTTTCCTCATTCTCACTTTGTACTTTGACTGAGGAAGACCTGTTTGTGAGAAATGGCTACAGTAGCAGCAGCAGCAGGAGCATCTCAACCACCACCACCACCACCACAAGGACCTCCACAACACCACAATGGTGGTGAAAAAGAAGAAGAGGAGGAGGAGGAGGAGGAGGAGAGGCAGTTCCTGCCTGAAGATAATACCCCCTATAAACCAAAGGAGCACATTGTCTGGGAGTTTTTTCAAAATCCCAAAGGGCCTAAAGAAAGTTAATGCTCCCAAAGTGACATGTCTGATCTGTGGCTCTGCACTTTCCAGGGGGAACCCTGCCAATAAGTATTCATTTGGCATCAATACTATGATTCGCCATATGCAACGCAGGCATCCAAACAACTATGCTGCGGCAGAGGTCAGAGAACTGACAAGGAACCCTCCCCAATCTTCTCGCAGCACCTCCAAAAGTACACAACCGACTCCATCGGGTCCAGAGACAAGGGAGATGGTCCCAAATATCCAACCCCAGTTTGGAGATTTTAAAATTGTTTGTAAATTTTGCGGGACTACAATTTGCTATGGAGAGCAAAGTATTAAACTGATTAACCGTGCTGGAGACAACCACAACTGCAAAAACAAACCTTAATTTTTTCCTGGTTTTTTTTGCTCCAGTTGAGCCGTTTATAATTCCCTGTTTTTTGTTTGTCCCCATAAAAATTACAAAAAAATTATAAAATTGTTCAGAAAAGCCAAAAAAGTAAAAAATGTTCCAAAAAACAATAAAAAAATTAAAACAACAAAATTAATAAAAAAAACAGTTCTTTTTAGAACTACCTCAAATTTATAAAAAAATGCTACATTTTAAAAAAAATCTGTCATTCTTTTTTCCCCAAGGTACGCTCCCCGGTACGCTCCGCGGTGTGCGTACCAAGTGCTCCCCTCGCGGAAATCGAAAAAAAAAGAATTTTTTGTTGCCCCGCAGGGCCCTTTTATGGCCCCCACATCAAACCTAGGGGTCAGGGGGGTCTACCCTGCCCCCTTTTTGTCATTTCCCCCTTTGTTTTTGCCACCTCTTGTGTCTCGATCCTACCGAGACACAAGATGGCGGCCGGTCCTGACTGTTTGGAATGTTGACAGACACCCGAGAGCCAATCAGCTTTCCGCTCGCGAACTCGCGTAGCGCGCTGGAGCGCGCCCCGGTTTGCGTACAGGGGCGCGCTTATAGATATATATATTTTTTTTAACCTAAATTACTCAAAATCCACTGGAGCACATATCTTGAGACATAGCAAAGGCACATCGGGCTACCGTTCCCTACAATTTTGCCAAGTTTGGTGGAAATCCATTCAGCCGTTCGGGCTAAAAGTGAGTCCAACCGTCCTATGGAAATATGGCCGGGATGCCTGTCACCCCCTCCCAACACAATCCCCAAGGATGGGAATTCGGACACAGTTCTGAACTTTTGGAAGGCGGGAGGGAGTCACCCTCCCGGCCGTATTTATTAAAATATGAAACAAAATTAAAACATTAAATAAAAGTTTCATAATCATGTACAATTTTACATTTATTACATTTCGATGAAGACATGTTCTCTGGCTAACCTTAACAAATCTCTAATACAAAGGTTTCCTAGCCGAGTCTAACATCCTGCAAATGCATACATTCTAAATTAAAATTGTACATCCTAGCATTAAGGGCCAACGGCAAGGTCTTAACCGGTGTCAGATCCCAACTACCAAAACTGTCGCCCTCACGGTGTGAATGGCGCATGCGCAGAGGACTGTACCCTTACTGCCAACTGTAATTTCCCTTGTCTTGTTGGGGGCCCCCCTTTCCGCTCGACGCCATCTTAAAGGTCGTCCGAGCTCCCGTGTGAGGTTTCTGTAGGAAGGACAGCGTGGACTCCCCCCCATCCCCACACTCTCTATCCGCCGTCGCGGATATCCGGGCCCCGGGAAGTTCGTAGGAGGGGCATATAGCCGCCTCCTCCCCTGGAAGGGGCCTATGGCCGTCTCCCCTTAGGCGACCCATCCTTAGTGGGTTCCGCCTCCCAGTGGGAGGGGCCAATGGCCGCCTCCCCCCGGGCGCTCCCATCCATATTGGGTGGCGCCCCACTCTAGGGACCTTGAAATTACTGCTCACCGATCATGACCTTACCGCCACAGGCCGGATAGTTGACCGGCTATCCGGCCCCCCAGACTCCTCCTAAAGGTCATGCTTCCTCAAACCCCTTAGCCATGCTATGAAGTCTCCTATGAGTAAAACATTCCCCTCCCGGGTCAGGTGAACCCCATCATTTAGGTAGATGTGATCACCCCGAATACACCCATGAGGAATACTATGCAACTGTGTAGAGCGAAACAATCTACTAATTTTATTGTTAACCTTCTTCACCGAATGGTTCAGTGCTGACACCGAAAGGCCCCCCGCCATACTTTCCTGGGAATCATGTGGGACCAGGCCATCATGCACCCCGGGATTCTTTTTGCCAACCAGCTAACGGCAGACAAAACTTGCTCGAACAATATTCGTCTACCCCTAGTCACCAAGTCATTGCCCCCCAGGTGTACTATGACTACAGATGGCGGTGACCCCTGCCGCCCTAAGAGACCCTCAACAAAAGATTCGAATTGGTCAATACAGAGCCCGCCCCTTCCGTGGAAGGCCACTCTGTACCCGTATTCCCCAGCTGCGCGAGTCGCGTCACCTGCTTTGAATACGTCCCCGGCGCGCCTCACGTATGAGTGGCCCACGACCCATACCACTCTCTCCTCAGACGGTGATCCATGACCGCTGGTCTCCTGGTACTGGGTCGACTGCAAATTCCGCCCCGCATGACATGCTCGGGAAACTGTAATTCAAACAAAAAGACATGAAGCGTGAGTGCTTGTCAACTGACTTCACAACATGTGCAATCGCACATACCTTTTGAAGCAATTCGAGGACCATCGTCCCAATTGTTTTACTTCCTCTGCACTCTGACCCCTGGCTGTAGCCTCAGTAGCAGCCCCTATCCTAAAGGAGTGGGTCCCAAAATCGCACGGGTCCATGCCCGCGGCAGCGATTGTCAGTGCTAGCACCCTCTGGAACTGAAACCTCGTCAGTGGGGTGCCATCGTTGTGCCTCAGCAAACTCCCCCCCCATGTATCCGCCCTCAGTGCCAAGTATTCCTCTATACACATTATCGGGCACGTGGGGGACCCTCGCACGCGCTGCACAACAACACTGTTTCCCGTAGCTCCCTGGTCAGTCTTAGACCTCGCTATCGTGACTACCATCGAATCACCCCTAATTAGGATGTGATCCCTGCACAAGCCTCCCTTTACATCTTTCTTATTCCTTGCGACCAGTTCGCTCATCCGCATAGCTCCATGAAACGCTAATGCGAAAGCTGCCCGGAACAGAACTGCCTCGAATTGGGAGGAGCATGTCTCGACTAGTTTCGCTATGAGTTGGGCCAACCTTTCTAAGCCAATCGGGCGCCTATCATCTTGCTCGCGACCCTCGAGGCGCTGCCAGCCTCGAAGGGCTTTTTTCGCCAAAAAGGAACCTGTCGGGTCCTTGATGCCATGCACCTGCACCATGAATGAAATGGCCGCCCTGTGCCTATTGGCCGTTGCCGCTGATCGGCCTTCTCTGTGCAGTGCTACCAGGAACCCTAGGAAGGATTCCTCCTGACCCCAGTTCTGATTCCCTGTCGGGCCCAAAAAAGCACAATAGGAACGAAACGCTCCTTCGTATGCCTTCCTCGTCCTGGGGGCTAAGCTCGCTGCCACGAGGTCTTGTAATACGGGGCACCGATTAGCCAGAGTGCTTCGGGGAATGGTGCCGGCGCTAGGTCCGCTGTAGGTAGATAACCCCTGAACGCCTGCATATGTGAACGAGAGAGTGCATCAGCCGCATGATTCAGTACACCCGGCACATGTTTCGCCCTGAACTGTACATTCAGCATCATGCAAAGCAGCACAATTTCTTTCAACAATTTCAAGATCCATTTGCAGCGTGATGCCTGTTGGTTAATGCATTCGACAACAGTCATATTATCAGACCAAAATACGACTGAGCGGTCTCTGAAATCGTCTGGCCATGCCATCAGAGCGACAAAAATAGGGAACAGCTCCAGGAACCCAATGTTACTTGTCAGACCGCTGGAGTGCCACCACGCCGGCCATGTTTGCGCCGACCATTTGTTACCAAAAATGGCGCCAAATCCCATGCTCCCCGCCGAGTCAGTCCATAAACCCAGCTTGTCTGAAGACGCTGGGGGCTTGTTCCACATTACTCGACCGTTGAAGTCCGCCAGAAATGCCAACCAAACGCGCATATCCTGGCGAACCTCTGCAGACAGTCTCGTACGGTTGAGGTAATATGAATTTTATGGTCAGTTGTGTCCTCTATCGTAGACCCCACCGGCTCCATGTACGTGCTTTAAGTACATGTATGTTCCCTCCTCTTTCAGCTATGAAGACGCAAATACATTTGCGTCCAACGTTAACATGTCTTCTTTCAGATCCACCATGAATGGGTCAGATATTCCGTTCCTAAGTGTACCTTGCCAATGTCTTTATGTGGTGCACTTTCATGATTTCTAGCTCTGGCGAGTTAGGCCCTGATTTCTGCCATCGAGCCTCTTTCTGCCCCCTGTCTCTGAAAGCCGCAGTCTGCTGCTTCCTGACCCTTGACTTACTCCCTGCGCGGCGAGCTGTGCCAGGCTCGGCCTGCCTTTCCTGCCAAGACTGTATTCAACCTTCAAGTTATCTGATCCGCTCCTCGAAAATACATTCCTGTCTAAGTGGTTCACGAAAACATCCTTCCCAGCTGCAGAGCAAAGAGCCCGGTCTCACTGTCTCCATGCAAGTAATTCATAGCTTCCGTTACCATGGTAGGCCCATGGCCCCTCACATCTCATGTAGACACGTAGTCGCATATGCACGCACGCACTAGCAGTCAGTATAGAATAGCCTCTGCCCGAGAAACCTTTCTTTCTAGATAATACAGTTCCTTAAACACAAGATACCAGATATGATTTGGGATTAGGTTGTTCTGACACTCCAGACTTCTGTCTCCACTGTAGGGCTAAATATCAAGTCCCCTTCACCCTCCAGTTCCACGTCATTCCCACGTCATACTGCTGCGCGCGCATCTCTGCCACATGTTTTTGCTGACTCTGCAGGATTCTACTAGGGATCCACCCACATGTGACACCTCTATGTGACGTTTCTAGCACACACCTCCGTGTACGCCCTCATGCACGCCTTCTGCTACGTACATATGTCCTTATCTCTTTTCTCTCAGCTGTTACGCCTTCTGAACCCATCACCACTGTAATGCATTGACTATATATATGATGTACTGTTAATAAAGCATTGTAATTCCCTTCCTGAACCTTCGTGGTGATGGAATATGAATGAACCTGGTTCGAACCAATTCCTTTTTAAGGAATAAAACCCCTTTTTAAAACTCAGATGCCACGGACTCTGCCTTTTCATTTTGACTGAGTTATTCTTATTGAACTTTACCGCATAAATTAAGTATAGGTAATTTAAATTTACCACACGGTGGTGTCCCTCCTTGAGACTAACCATAGCTTGTGCAATAGAGCGTGAAAAGGGGCGGGCCATTGGTATAACCCTCAAGGCAAAGTTAAGCTGACCCACTGTTTGCTGTAACTGGTGCAGGGTCACTTTCTCCTTACCAAGGCAAAGTTCTAGGGAAGCCCTAAATTTAGCTACCTTCCCTACCGGCAAACGGAAACACCCCTCCACAGAATCGAGCTCAATTCCCAGTAACTCCAGTGACATAAATGGTCCAACCGTCTTACCTGGTGCCAATGGGACTCCAAACTCCCTCATGAGGATGCAAAAGTCCTGTAGCGCCTGCGCACATTTCGTGTCGCCGGCTGCTCCCAAGAACAGGAAGTCATCTAGATAATGCATAACGTGCCTATGCCCTGTGGCTTCGGTGAATGCCCACTCTAAAAAACAGCTGAATTTTTCAAAATAGGCACAAGAAATGGAGCAACCCATCGGCATGCATTTATCCATGTAATAACTCCCTTGGAAAGCAAAACCTAGCAAATGCTGATCCTGTAGGTGTACCGGGAGCAACCGGAACGCTGATTCGATATCTGATTTTGCCATCAGCGCCCCGGGGCCCAGGCGATTTAACATGGCGACGGCATCATCGAATGACGCGTACCGCACCGAACAAACTTCCGGGTCAATAGCCTCGTTCACCGAGAAACCCCTTGGAGCAGACAGGCTATGGATCAGCCTAAATACTCCCAGTTCCTTCTTCGGGACCACCCCTAATGGGGAACAGATGAAATCCGCCACTGGTGGGTGCTGAAAAGGCCCTGCCACTCGCCCTAGACTCACTTCTTTTGCAAGTTTTCTCTCTACCACACTTGGATTCTGCTGCGCTGATAGCTGGTTTTTACAAAAAGGTTCTCCTCGAAAATCCCCCTGCCCGGATGTGGAAGCCGTATAAGAATCCCTTCCTCAACACCCCAGCGGAGACATGATCAGGGTATTTGTTCAACCAAGGAGTCATAGCCATGATATCAACCGGTGTAGGCAATTGGTCACAACGATCAGCCTCAGTCCTGCTTGGAGCCTCCCTTTCCTCCCCCCCCGTTATTTTTGGATCTACATGAACTCTCCGGGTGTGAGGAATTCCCACAGCCCGCACACACATGCTTGAACCTACATGTTCCTTGCGGTCTGTTACAGTTACCTCGATTGAAGCCCCAACAGACCCCCGGCTTACCACCATTCCCGCCGGTCTTCGGCTGGTGATCACCACCGGCGCCTGCTCGAAAGGGCACCGCGGGTTTTTGGCGGGAAACCCCCGACCCACTCCCGCCTGGCGAGGATGTCCCTGCCGTCCCAGGCAGGAGTTGCTTATGCCAAGAAATTGAGTCGAGGCAATCCCATGTCAGGGAGGAATCATACTCTTTGGCTTTACGGAATGTCATGTCGTAACCTTTCCATTCATCCCCCTCATACATTTCATAAAAATCCATTATACGAGTTTGATAACAAGACAGTTCAGTCAATACCTCGGGCTTACGTTCACCAATAATCGCAGTAAACATAGCAAAGGCCTTCGCCCAATTCTTTATCGTCTCCTCCACCCTAAACTCGGCCATCTTGGCGCGCCAAACGCTCGGGTGCCGCAAATCTTTCTGTGTTTTAGCATATTCCATCTCTCGATGGCCAGTTAATAACGAAAACATATTGACATACTTGTCTGCCCATATCAATTCTTTCGTGGCAATTGGGATATGTTGTACTACCCTCTCCCGCCTTGAGGGAAGTCCTTAGTTACGGAACTTGGAGCGAGCATTGATTTGTGGGAGCACCCCCACATTGGAAAGCACCCGCCTGCGAGTGCCCTGCCCAGGTGTTCTTGGAGCGTTATATATATATATATATATATATATATATATATATATATATATATATATATATATATATATATATACTAGCAGCCCGTCCCAACGTTGTCCGGGAGCAATCATGGCTCAGGGCCCCCGCCCGCCCTGACGTTGTGCAGCATTATGCCTCTATGTTTACTTTGTACGCTTTTGTAAGCTGCCCACGTCCCTTTTTCCTCCTGTAATGCCCCGTTTGCTACCTTCTCCCGATAGTCATTTTAGCTTTCAGCTGACCGCTCCACTTTGTATGCTTTTGTAACCTGCACACGTTTCTTTTTCCATTTGGTACCTGTGGCTCGCTCACCGCTCCTCTCCGCTACTGCTCCTCCCTCACGTTTGCTTTGCTCACTGCTTACTTGGCGCCCTACCTCATCAGCCGCTCACCGCTCCTCCCCGCCGCCGCTCCTCACTGCCTGCCCGCCGATCCTCACCGCCTGTGCCCCGCACATGTCTGCCGCTCCTCCGCTCGTCACTGCTCTTCCCCGTGCTGATCTCCGCCGCTCCTCATCACTGCTCCTCCCCGCGCTGATCTCCGCCGCTCCTCGCGCTCGTGTGCGCCACTCCTGATGTGAGCACACACGTCCCGGCCGGCGCTACCTTGAAGGGACTACTTTTTTTTTACTTATATTTTTTTAAATAACATATTTATTTTTCATGTATATAGCCTATGTCCATCTGCCCACCCTGAGGATTACAACGATGTATCGGGTGTGTGGATTGGCGCTGTGGTTCCCGAGTTTACCCGCCTCTAAGCCTCAAAGTTCTTCCTTTATAATAGTAGTATAGATATATATATGATCAAGGGAGGGATCTCCCAAAACGCGTCATGGCGGCAGTGGCAAAAATAAACTGATTGCACTGAATCTGGGTCTGCGCTGGTCTTTGTTTGAAGGCACCGAAATTCAAGACGAGGTTGGATAATATATATATATATATGCATTTGCCTGTTGCATTGAGAATAAAAGCTGCTCCCTGGAACTTCCCCATTGTGGCTTTTATTTTCTTTTCTACAAAAGAAGTGTGCCGATATCAATTACCGTGTTTTGCCAGTGACACGGTCTAGAAGCAACCCGCAGCGCAAGTTACACCGGAACCATTGGCAGCGGCAGCTCCAGCTGGTGTGCGATTGTTTTCTGCGGTAGCAGATTTTCCGGTGTACACCTGGTGACCCCAGAAGGAAGAGATGCGATGTAGAGGCAATTCCGCCTCTCTGTGGATCGGATGCTGAGCCATTCGGAGCCTCGTAAAAACGTAACCTGGGCGTTTAAGGTAGCTGCGGCTTGGGGACTCGAGGGAGTACTATTAACTCTATAATTATTGGAATGGAGGCACGCTCTACTCTTGGACTCACCTGCCAGTCACACACTTGAATGGGATGTCGTCTCTAACCTTTAAATCCCTTCGCTGGAACGTGGCATTCTGGGACATGCAGTCCAGTAATCTGGTGAGAACTGCACGTTGGGCAGGCCCCTTCGGCCGGAGTGGGAGGAATTGAGAAAACAGCCAATCAAGACTGAGCCGGACATTCATAGTAGTCCAAGGGGAGGAGGCGTGTTCATTTCAGCAACTGTGGGCATTGAGAAAGGCCTCGCGGCCGAAATGCATTTGCCTGTTGCATTGAGAATAAAAGCTGCTCCCTGGAACTTCCCCATTGTGGCTTTTATTTTATTTTCTACAAAAGAAGTGTGCCGATATATATATATATATATATATATATATATATATATATATATATATATATATATATATATATATATATATATATATATATATATATATATATATATATATCTATGAGCAAAAGCCCTCGAGCTTTTAAAAGGGCACACGACGAACTCCCATCCATCCGGTTTTCATGCCTTGAGATGCGTGCAACTCGAACCTCCGATTTGAATAATGATGTCCGACGCGTTTCAAGGCTTCAGCGCCTTTTCATCAGGCACTGTTCACAGAGGGAAAGAGTTTCTTCACTGGGACTCCATTTCCTGCTTTTTATTGCTGGAAGGACCGCCTCAGTGGGCGTGGCTGAATGAAGGTCGCCAGCTGAGCTGGTCTTTGTAGTCCTGACCCAGTGAGGTAAGTTTGACGCCCTGAGTGGCCTCCCGCCCTCTGTCAATTGCCATAAAGTGATACCTTTAAGTAAGGCGAAAGTCTGTGCTGCGCGCATGATTTTTTATTTGCAGTTCGTGCTGGCAGACTGAACGCAGTGTTTCTTCTGCGGCCCCTTCTCCCTCATTAGCCATCAGATGCGAGAGGGAAGGTGGTGCTCCTTTTGTCACGGCCAAGGGCAGCCGTGCAGAAATGTCTATGAGCAAAAGCCCTCGAGCTTTTAAAAGGGCACACGACGAACTCCCAGCCATCCGGTTTTCATGCCTTGAGATGCGTGCAACTCGAACCTCCGATTTGAATAATGATGTCCGACGCGTTTCAAGGCTTCAGCGCCTTTTCATCAGGGACTGTGCACAGAGGGAAAGAGTTTCTTCACTGGGACTCCATTTCCTGCCTTTTATTGCTGGAAGGACCGCCTCAGTGGGCGTGGCTGAATGAAGGTCGCCAGCTGAGCTTGTCTTTGTAGTCCTGACCCAGTGAGGTAAGTTTGACGCCCTGAGTGGGCTCCCGCCCTCTGTCAATTGCCATAAAGTGATACCTTTAAGTAAGGCGAAAGTCTGTGCTGCGCGCATGATTTTTTATTGGCAGTTCGTGCTGGCAGACTGAACGCAGTGTTTCTTCTGCGGCCCCTTCTCCCTCATTAGCCATCAGATGCGAGAGGGAAGGTGGTGCTCCTTTTGTCACGGCCAAGGGCAGCCGTGCAGAAATGTCTATGAGCAAAAGCCCTCGAGCTTTTTAAAGGGCACACGACGAACTCCCAGCCATCCGGTTTTCATGCCTTGAGATGCGTGCAACTCGAACCTCCGATTTGAATAATGATGTCCGACGCGTTTCAAGGCTTCAGCGCCTTTTCATCAGGGACTGTGCACAGAGGGAAAGAGTTTCTTCACTGGGACTCCATTTCCTGCCTTTTATTGCTGGAAGGACCGCCTTAGTGGGCGTGGCTGAATGAAGGTCGCCAGCTGAGCTGGTCTTTGTAGTCCTGACCCAGTGAGGTAAGTTTGACGCCCTGAGTGGGCTCCCGCCCTCTGTCAATTGCCATAAAGTGATACCTTTAAGTAAGGCGAAAGTCTGTGCTGCGCGCATGATGTTTTATTGGCAGTTCGTGCTGGCAGACTGAACGCAGTGTTTCTTCTGCGGCCCCTTCTCCCTCATTAGCCATCAGATGCGAGAGGGAAGGTGGTGCTCCTTTTGTCACGGCCAAGGGCAGCCGTGCAGAAATGTCTATGAGCAAAAGCCCTCGAGCTTTTAAAAGGGCACACAACGAACTCCCAGCCATCCGGTTTTCATGCCTTGAGATGCGTGCAACTCGAACCTCCGATTTGAATAATGATGTCCGACGCGTTTCAAGGCTTCAGCGCCTTTTCATCAGGGACTGTGCACAGAGGGAAAGAGTTTCTTCACTGGGACTCCATTTCCTGCCTTTTATTGCTGGAAGGACCGCCTCAGTGGGCGTGGCTCAATGAAGGTCGCCAGCTGAGCTGGTCTTTGTAGTCCTGACCCAGTGAGGTGAGTTTGACGCCCTGAGTGGGCTCCCGCCCTCTGTCAATTGCCATAAAGTGATACCTTTAAGTAAGGCGAAAGTCTGTGCTGCGCGCATGATTTTTTATTGGCAGTTCGTGCTGGCAGACTGAACGCAGTGTTTCTTCTGCGGCCCCTTCTCCCTCATTAGCCATCAGATGCGAGAGGGAAGGTGGTGCTCCTTTTGTCACGGCCAAGGGCAGCCGTGCAGAAATGTCTATGAGCAAAAGCCCTCGAGCTTTTAAAAGGGCACACGACGAACTCCCAGCCATCCGGTTTTCATGCCTTGAGATGCGTGCAACTCGAACCTCCGATTTGAATAATGATGTCCGACGCGTTTCAAGGCTTCAGCGCCTTTTCATCAGGGACTGTGCACAGAGGGAAAGAGTTTCTTCACTGGGACTCCATTTCCTGCCTTTTATTGCTGGAAGGACCGCCTCAGTGGGCGTGGCTGAATGAAGGTCGCCAGCTGAGCTGGTCTTTGTAGTCCTGACCCAGTGAGGTAAGTTTGACGCCCTGAGTGGGCTCCCGCCCTCTGTCAATTGCCATAAAGTGATACCTTTAAGTAAGGCGAAAGTCTGTGCTGCGCGCATGATTATTTATTGGCAGTTCGTGCTGGCAGACTGAACGCAGTGTTTCTTCTGCGGCCCCTTCTCCCTCATTAGCCATCAGATGCGAGAGGGAAGGTGGTGCTCCTTCGGCCGGAGTGGGAGGAATTGAGAAAACAGCCAATCAAGACTGAGCCGGACATTCATAGTAGTCCAAGGGGAGGAGGCGTGTTCATTTCAGCAACTGTGGGCATTGAGAAAGGCCTCGCGGCCGAAATGCATTTGCCTGTTGCATTGAGAATAAAAGCTGCTCCCTGGAACTTCCCCATTGTGGCTTTTATTTTATTTTCTACAAAAGAAGTGTGCCGATATATATATATATATATATAAATATATATATATATATATTCACTGAAAAAACCATAGGTTATAGACCATATATAGTTAGGGATTAGCATTTAAAAAACCTTATTTTATTTGCACAAAACCATTGAAATTCCATATATAGTTAGTTGCATTAACTATATATCGCGGACCCGCAATCCACTGCTAATGATGTCACATATTACATCATTCATGACATGGTCAGTGACATCACTGATGACATCACTGATGACATCTCAAATGACATCACTGATGACATCACTGATGACATCTCAAATGACATCACTGATGACATCACTGACATCTCATTTGACATTACTGATTACATCACTGATGATATCATTTATGTGATAATACATCTTCAGACTCTAATATAACCTTTGATACACTCAGTGTAAACAGGCACTCACAGACTGTCACACATCCATGGAGTTACTCACACACCTATTCAGTCATGCAAAGAATCAATCACATCTCCATTTCCTTAACTATACAGTTATACACACCTTACTTATTCAAACATATACTAACACATATTTACTCTCTTATACAATCCTTGATACAAGTTCACAATGATTCATACAGCCACTCTCACATTCACTGACTCTTATGTTCAGTTATTTATATATGTCAACTCTCACATGGAGTGTGCTTTACATATGTACTTACTTTGACATGTAGAACTGAGATATCCATTCACTCACCAATATACTCATGCACACAGTCAACTGTCCATACAGCTGTTTCTACATGCACTTTTGAACCCATACACCTAGGGAATCAACCGCTCACACATCTATGCACAGAGTTATACACCTCCCAGCCACCCACACACACACTCAGTCTCCCATACAAATACTTGGGCAACCATTCAATAACCCATATAGTTACTGATATAGCTACTGATTTAAACATGCAGCAGTTTACAGAAGAACATAAATATTGATTGCCAAATTAAGACACTTTAATCACTAACCCATGCACTCAGTGAGACACATTTAATCATTCTCTCATACAGTCAGTCATGCACCTACTAAATCCTTCATCCAGACACTTATACATCCACTCATTCTTCAATATGTAAGACATATTTTAACTTTACAGAAACATACAGTCACTGGGTGTTGTCATCAGTGATGTCATCAGTGATGTCATTTGAGATGTCATCAGTGATGTCATCAGTGATGTCACTGACCATGTCATGAATGATGTAATATGTGACATCATTAGCAGTGGATTGCGGGTCCGCGATATATAGTTAGTGCAACTAACTATATATGGAATTTCAATGGTTTTGTGCAAATAAAATAAGGTTTTTTAAATGCTAATCCCTAACTATATATGGTCTATAACCTATGGTTTTTTCAGTGAATTTTCAAGGTTTTGTAAATGCAAATTCCTAACTATATATGGTCTATAACCTATGGTTTTTTCTGTGAATTTCATTGGTTTTTTAAAAGCTAATATCTATAGCTGTAAAATATATTCTTTATTAAGTGACGTATCACGTAGCCCGTGAGACGCCTCATGATGCATCGCATAACCGTGACGTATCGTCTCTGCAGCGCAAACCAAACCCAAAACGTAAGCGCGCCAGAACACGCTTAAAGATATATATATATTTTTTAACCTTAATTAGACAAAATCCACACGTGCACATATCACAAACGTTCAAAAAACACAATATGTCGGACTCCCGTTACGCTGCCGGTTAGCTGCCCGGTTAACGTACCAGGAAGCACCTTTACCGCGAAAATCGCAAATTTTTTTTTTTCACCCCCCAGGGAACTTTAATAGCCCCCTCATCAATCCTAGGGGTTCAGGAGGGGTCTGCCTTACCCCTTTCATTCATTTACACCTTTTTTTTTTCCACCTCTTGTCTCTCGATCCCACAGAGAGACAAGATGGCGGCCGCTCCAGACTGTTTACAATGATAACAGCCAATCAGCTTCTCCTCAGACTCCCGTTACACTGCCGATTAGCTTCCCGGTAGCTGCCCGGTTAGCTGCCCAGTTCGCGTACCAAGACGCGTCTCTACGGCGAAAAAATCGGATTTTTTTTTTTTTTTTTTTTTGGCCCCACGTGGTTTTATAATATCCCCCTCATAAATCCTAGGGGGTCAGAAGGGGTCTACCTTGCCCTCTTTCCTTCATTTCCCCCTTTGTTTTGGCCTCCTCTTGTCTCTCGATCCTACCGAGAGACAAGATGGCGGCCGCTCCGGACTGTTTACAATATTGACAGCCAATCAGCTACTCCTCAGACTCCCGTTACACTGCCGGTTAGCTTCCCGGTTAGCTGCCCGGTTAGCTGCCCGGTTCGCGTACCAAGACGCGTCTCTACGGCGAAAAAATCGGATTTTTTTTTTGGGTTACACTGCCGGTTAGCTTCCCGGTTAGCTGCCCGGTTAGCTGCCCGGTTCGCGAACCAAGACGCGTCTCTACAGCGAAAAAATCGGATTTTTTTTTTTTTTGGGTTACACTGACGGTTAGCTTCCCGGTTAGCTGCCCGGTTAGCTGCCCGGTTCGCGAACCAAGACGCGTCTCTACGGCGAAAAAATCGGATTTTTTTTTTTTTTTTTTTGGGCCCGGCGTGGCTCTATAATATCCCCCTCATCAATCCCAGGGGGTCAGGAGGGGTCTACCTTGCCCCCTTTCCTTCATTTCCCCCTTTGTTTTGGCCTCCTCTTGTCTCTCGATCCTACCGAGAGACAAGATGGCGGCCGCACCGGACTGTTTAGAATGTTGACAGACACCGGAGAGCCAATCAGCTTCGCTTTGCAAAGTTCCGATACGCGAAAAGTTCGCTAACCGGAGCGCTGCCCGGAGCGCTGTTACAGATATATATCTTGATTTAAACGTTAATTTCTCAAAATCCACTGAAGCACATATATTGAGACCTAGCAAAGGCACATCGGGCTAACAGTCCGTACAATTTTGCCAAGTTTCGTGGAAATCCATTCAGCCGTTCGGGCTAAAAGTGAGTCCAACCGCCCTATGGAAATTAACATGGGAAAAACGCGTTTTGGGACCCCCCTTTTTTCTCGGCCCCCCCTTGACGAACCCACCCCAAATTTTCAGGAGCTGCTCAGAAACAAAATGTGCCATTTTCCTGAAAATTTCAGCCGATTCCGTCCACAAACGCCAAAGTTATTAGACATAGAATTTTCAAAAGTCCCATAGGAAAAAAATCCTAACTATATATACCTACTGGCTATCGCCAGTAGGTAATATATATATATATATATATATATATATATATATATATATATATATATATATATATGTATTAAATTAACCATTAATGCCCACATGACAACTTTTTTCAAATACAAATGTCTCAAAAACTACTAGATGAATTTACATTAAACCACTATGCAAATACATCTATTTTAATTTCACAGTTGGCCTAACTACATGTTGCATTTCTCTGTATTGAAGAGCAAGCTTTTCTATGGGGGCTATAATGGAAATCACTTCTTTTTTCCTGACAACATTTTCTGTCCTAGATAGAACTGCATGAAAGTAGGAGTGCCTTTCATCATTCACTCTCACTACCTCTGTCCTCGAAACATCCTTGTAGTGGAGCCTTGTTTGTGTGTTTATGTGTTTACTTTCCACTGAGGCCTCATTACACATTTTGCCAAACTCATGAGATTGGAAAAATGACACTTGTTTTCTGATTTATTTACACATAATCATATTTTCCCATTTTATGAAATACTCTTCCCCCAATCCTGTCAACTTATCTATCCCCTCTGTAACATTGCACTGTTCATTTTACCAGACATTCTGTGCATGAATTTTATGTCAAGTGCACTTAATACTTCAGCTTGGACCTACAAAATACATATACAATTCAGGTCCTATCTGACTTCTGAAGTTCAATTAAAATAACAATAGTAATGAGAAGATTAACACCAAACCACAAATCAAACGTCTTCTAAAGTTCTATGTTCATACCATACTTGTTGTAATGCTGTTGAGTGGATTTTGCTGTTTATGTGTCTGCTCTGCAAGTTATGTGTTTTAATCCTAACTATAACTAATCATTTTTCTTTTTATCCTATATTTAGGTGTCATAATCAAAGCATAACTTCATTTTAAGGGTGTGTGTTTGTCTGCACATTCCACTCACTCTGGCGCTATGCTCCTGCCCCATCCAATCAACAGGGGCCACAATAACAGCACATCAAACAGCTAAGCAGAATGTGAGGTACTAAGGTCCCAATTACAATGTAAGTCGGAAAGCCTCCAAACGCATGTTGCAGATTTTCTGACTTACATCGTTGGTTTTAAATCTGACAACCTTAGTACAAGGAAGACTGTTGGATTTGAACCAGCGGGTCAGACCAGCTGGACCCACTGGCAAGTCGGCGGGCGTTCATAATCCCCTATGTATGGCGTTTATGCCATTAGGATTATGATGTCGGTTTCTTACATGCTTTTCATGCTGGACTTTCTGCCCGTCAGAAAGCAACTTTAGGGGCCCTTAGCAGGGTTCCCTTGGCACAGTGGCCTCCTTATGGTGCCCACCTGTTAATCCCTGCACCTCGTGGCACCATTATGGAGTCTTTGGCAGCGGTGCAAGAATGGATTGAACCACTTAAACACCATTCATGAGGGTGTCTGCCACGCAGTGCAAGGATTAATAAATACACACATTTCTCTATGGGAGCTTATGCTACAGCCGGTTTACGGCCGCAGCACAAGCTCTCATAGAGAAGTGGGAGTGTGCGACCAACATCGTAATGATGTGTACCAGTGAGCAGTCATAATTCAGGGACAGGAGCTGTTCGAGAGCACAGGCTTAGGTTAAGCAATAGATTCCCCCCAGTCCTTCAGTGCACCTCTATAGTAATGAGGCATAAAGCATTGAAGAGCTGCAGCCAAAATTCCAGTATAGTTGTCGGACACGCATGTTGAATTGCCTGGATTTAAAAAGGCCTTTTGGAGCTCCAATTGAATTTACACAATGTGTGTATCCAGTGACCATGTTCAAATGATCTTTAAGTGTTTCATTCCATTCTTGCACTGCTGTCAAAGACTCCATATTGGTGCAGTAACAGTGAAGACAGGAGCGGCAATTAGGGTGGGAAGCAGGTTTAGGTAGGGGGGGAGGGGTCCTCTGTAATAACCCTTGTCACACAGCACTGTGGCCAGGAGTGCAAACTCTTTTGATTCTGACATCAATTGCTTACACACATTCATTGGCTATGGTTCATCCACAGTTTCTATAAAGGCATTCTTTTATTTGTCTACGGTATGGATATGCAAACAGTTTGGCACTCACTAAGGGCCTGCTTATAAGTTTGGCGGTGCTGCGCCAAGACCACCCTGCAGCAGCACCACCAAACCCATGGTTGGGCCGTCCTACAGATTATGAGTGTTTCTCATGTCTGGCGGGCTTTTTCTTTAGGTTCCCACAGCGCTGACTCTGAAAATGGGCACCATAATGGGAACGCCAAAAACAGTTCCTTCAGGGCATGCACTGTAAAGTCCATGCTGTGCAGGAACTGGTGCAGTGCCCCCCGGTGTGCATCCACATGGCATGAGGGACCAGGGGAGCCTGTAGGGCCCCCATTATTTCCTCTCTGCCATGGTTTTCAGGGAGGAGGAACCGCCATGAAAACTGTGGTGGAGAGGAGTCTTGCAATATGCTTAGCATATTACTGCCCCTACACCGCTTCACCACCACCAGGGAATGGCAGTTCCCTGGCAGCTTTGGCAGGGTAATGACGGACTGCTTCCCTAATTGTAATGGGGTGGTCAGGAGACTGCCATGGCTGTGCTTCCATGAGTCTGGTGGTCCGTGGACAACCAGACTTGTAAGCACGCCCTTAGTATAATCAACTAAATGCAAGTCAAGGTGTCTAATTCGTTTAGATATTTGCAGGGAAAAAAAGTTAAGGGGTAAAAAATAGGTATTTTCCCATTTTAGCACCCATAGGAAATTTTGCTCACACCTAGAGCAAAACCAGTGAATTGATTTACACCAAAGTTAACACTTTTCCATGCCTTGTCAGTTGAAAGGCACGGTTTGACGAGCATGTATTAAACTAGGCAGGCACTATGTATGTTGGGATTACTCTTTATATCTTCAAATTCCTACAGATCCATCAAGAAGATGCGTCAAGTTTAAAAGTGAGACAGCAATGTGTTAAATTGCCAATAGATATGGTGCTGTGTGATAAACATGAACAAAAAGTTACAGAGTCTTAAAAAGGTTAGTTTTATATCGATTTGGTACCAATCTACCAATGTGAGTGGTGAAATTAACGGGGGTGGGGTTATATAACGTTGCCAATGTTTAATGAATCTGCATCAAATCTGGCATGCTGTTAACAAGCTACTGGCAGAGCAGGTATTTCTGATGTCAACTAGCTTCAAAGGGGAATTTTGAGGGTCAGATAGCATTTTTATTTAACTAATAACCTTGACATCATTCCATGCGTTTGTAAAAAGTTGCTATAGTCCTAGTACATCTAACCACTTGTGGCAGTTTTAGGTTCATGCAAATCCATTAAAGCAGTGTTGAGAAAAAAAAGGAGGCATAAGAGTGTTCATTTGCTAAAATAAATTAGCATTGTGTGACTAATCTGCACAGTATTTGACAGAATTTCTGGAGGTTTGTTTTTCTATTGGTATGTCAAGCTTTGTACCAGTCCTTAAGTGGGGAAAAGATAAAGAGGTCTGATAAAATGTTCAGTTGCCCATAACTTTATTGTTGTTTGATGATTCTGCATCAAATGCGATATTAAGCTATCCAGTCAGATGCAGTGTTGGTATTTCAGGTTTCAAACAGATCCAATTGGGAAGCAAATTAAAGAGGAATCGAAAAATTGATTTACAAATGAAGTTGATATGGTTTTATAGATCTGCACAACATTTTGCAGAAACTTAGCTTGGTTAGCCTACTCTTGTTTTTCACGTTTCTTGCAGGTAAAAAAGCAAGAGGGTCTAGGAAAGCTGGAAGGTCTCTCCTTTTTATAAAGCTATCAGAAAAGTTTTCCTTTTCAGTTTCGCTGATCTATCCCCCCCTGACCATTTTGCCAAAGTTGGGGTGATGCCTGTAAAGATGGTAGCCTCAACATAATCACCAATTTTATAGTCCTTGGAGATTTCCATGTCCATATAGGTGACCTCTAAGGGACATCTCTGCTGGCAGAAGTGATGGCTGATTTGAACCTCCAGCAGAAAATTAGTGGGCCTACTCATAAAAAGGGGCATACGGTTAACCTGATTTTTTCCAATCTGTCTTCTCTTGCCACAGATAATCCCTATCCTGTGACAAGATCAAATTATTGTTAGTTCCCTTTTTGTGCCTCTTACAGGATTCTTCTATACCTTCAACAAGAGCAGTCATTGAATTGCGACCTTGGCATAACATCTCAGAAGTTAATTTGTCAAACTTGCTTAAATCAATTGACCTTGCATTGGAATCTACTCTGGACGAGCCGTAGACTCGCTTAACTCACCCCTTTTGCAGTCTATAGACGAGCTAGCTCTTATAAAATGGGGCACACCAAAATGAAAATCCCCTGCCACAATGTGGTTCTCACTACTCCTTCAGGCGAAAAAACCTCTGTTAATGCTTAGAAAGAAAATGGAGAAACAGTTATGAGCCAACAGGCAAGCTGATTTCCAAAGCAAATGCTAGTGCTTTTCGAAAAAAGATCAAGAAAGCTTAAGTTTATTTTAAGAATTTGTGTTTCTGACTAGGTGGGGTGAACACCCTACTCAAGCAACAACCACAATCCTTGTTAGGGTACCACAAAACTCATTAAATTATCCTTTCCTTAACCTTCTTGTAGCTTAGTACAAAAGTGATCAGTCTTAACTTAGAGGCACTGTGTTAAGTATTTATGTAGCACTCAGACAGCAATAAAGTGAAATAACACCACAAAAGTACCATAACATTTAGAAAAATACAGACAATTGCAATAATTAAAATTGCAGAAAAATGAATTCAAATCCATACAGTAGAATTGGAATTAAGAATTTTGAATTTTTTGTGTGAAATCTCGCACCTGAAAGATCAAAGCGCCAACCAGGGGTATCTGATCACACAAGACCAGGGCAAAGTCAAAAGTTAAGGCCCACCACAATGGAGTGTGGTTTGGATACATGAGGTGGATTAGGCACAGTTTTGACTTAGAAAAAGTTTGGAAGAAACATCCAGGAGAAGATAGATTTCAAATGGCAAGGTAGTAGGCTGTGTCTGAGGAGGAGTCATCGTCAATGCAGGACAAGGTCTCAGTGAAACCTTCGATGATAGTGGAAAAAAGTTCAGAGCAGGAGAAGTTGGATTTTCATGCTGAGAAGGTCATCGTCATCGATGAGAAGCCTGTCATCTTCAAGCCCTAAGAAGATTTCGACTTTTAGACTTCTTTTCATAAGTTGAAAACATCCAGTGGGATGAAGATGCAAGCTGCAGTGGAAGAGGGCCCCACGAGGGTGGATACCATCACCCAGAGGTCTCACTGAACAGGATTTGCTACATTGGAAAAGAACATAGCTAGATCTACCACAAAGTTAGGCTGACCAGCAATGCATCTTGGGCTGTTTGGCTGAGATGTAGATCCTGGTATTATGTCAGTTCTCCTGGCACTTTATGGTGAAATGAGTGCTACAGGCCTACAAGTAGCATTCAAGTTACAGGTCCTGGATGCACACAGTGCCACTAGAGACCTATAAGTAAATTAAATATAACAATCTGGTGTATGCCAACTTCACCATGTTTTAGGCAGAGAGCACAAGCTCTTTAGCACTGATTAGCAAGGTTAAAGTACATAGGGGCATATTGATGAAAACTGTTGCATCACTGTGTGGAAACAGCGATGCAACAGTTTTCACTGCGCCCCTCTTTGAGAGATAATGGATGCACCATACTTACAGTATGACGCATCAAGTTGCAAGGAATGACAGATACGTCAGTATTACTGATGTATCTGTCACCACAAAACTGACGCATTGCTGGGATGTGTCTGAAAACAGACACAACTCCAGGGAGCCCCATGTGAAGGGCCTGATGTGAGGTTGGCGTAAGAAATTGACGCAATGGCATCCTAGAAGTGGCGCACTGAAACCTTATAGATTTCAATGTGCCACTTCTACGTTGCTTTTTGCGGGGGAACTCCCACCCTGCATACATTATACCTGGCGCAGGTATAATGTGGCACAGGGGTTTACAAAGTGAGGCTGCTGCCCAGATCCATCACTTTGTAAATAGGGCGCAACATGGTGCTTTTTTTAAGCCGCTTGTGCGTCTCAAAAAAATGACGCACCAGTGGCATAAAAGTGATGCAAGGGCTCATATTTAAGCCCCACAGATTTCTAATGGCAACAAACAAAAAATCAGAAAACAGGGGTGAAGTCAAAACGTTTAAAGGGAAGACCGCACAAAGGTTGACAGGTCTAACACTGATGCCTTTGCCAAAGAAACTGATGAAGCAGGAAATTCTACTAAAATTATATTATATTTCACATAATTAGGTTGTTTCTTTTACCTGATGAATCTCAGGCTCTATACCACAACCTTTCTAGTTACTTTCAGGAGAATGATCTGGAAAAAACATTAGTTCTCCCACTACTTAAAAAAAGCTCAATGCAGACCCTGGGTGTCTGAGTATTTACAGACCCATATCCCTTCTTCCAGCACTGGGGGAAATGTTTGAGCAGTTTGTTAATATTCAATTTATAGAAAGGAGAGGGTTTGTGCACTATATTCAAAACAGTTACCAACAAGGCTTCATCATGGAGATTGCTCTTCTAGAGGTCACAGCCTGGCTTGGCAGTTCAGACTGGAGTGTTCCTAATGGGAACATGGTCAAGACTGATTTGCATATTGCATATTGCTCTAAGTGCGCCAGGTATGTCCAGATGGTGTCTCGGGGTTACTGTGTCAATGGATTCAAGCCAGCCTCGCTGATGAAGGTTGATGCCCTGAAACTGGCCAGAGGATGCTTGTTTACGGTCCAGGGAGGACCTGGCTTGGTAGTTCGGGCTGCACTGTTCCCATGAGGCACAGAGTCAAGACTGATTTGCATATGGCTGGGTGTAAATGGGGTGGCATGGTGGTGAAAAGAACAATGAATTTAACCAAGATTGATTCACTTTGGTTAATGTTTGATTTGCTCTGCATTCTGTCCCCCATCTATGAGTCTTTTGTTTTCTCACCCTAAGTGCACAGGAATGCCCAGGCCTGGGTCCCGTGCTCACTGTGTAATGTAATGTAATGTAATAGGGCATTTATAGAGCGCGAACTGTTGCTCCGGAAGGAGCATCCTGGTGCAATGTCACTGAACTCAAGGTAGCCTGGCTGATGAGTGGTGGTGTCCCGGATCCGGTCCTAGGATGCTTGTTTCTGGTCCTGGGAGGACCTGGCTTTGGCAGTTCGTGCTGGATTGTACCCATGAAGCACAGTAAGTATCAAGACTGACTTGCGTAGGGCTGGGTCTAAACTGGGGTAGCATGCTGGGCAAAAGAACAATGGATTTATCCAAAATGTACTCACTGGGGTCAATGTTTTATTTGCTCTGCATTCCTTCCACCATCTATGTGTCTGTTGCTTTCTCACCCTAAGTGCAGTGGGTTCAGGCCTGGGTCCCGTGCTCACTGTGTCACTGAACCCAAGGTAGCCTGGCTGATGAGGGGTGAATTACCAGAACCGGTCCCAGGATGCTTGTTTCTGGTCCAGGGAGGACCTGGCTTGGCAGTTCATGCTGGAATGTTCCCATGAAGCACAAGGTCAAGACTGATTTGTATATGGCTGGGTATCAACTAGGGTGGCATGGAGAGCAAAACAACTATGAATTTAACCCAGATCCTTCGGCTGGGGGTGACTGTTTGATTTGCTGTGCATTCTGATCCAGGGAGGACCTGGCTTGGCAGTTCATGCTGGAATGTTCCCATGAAGTACAAGGTCAAGACTGATTTGTATATGGCTGGGTATAAACTCGGGTGGCATGGAGAGCAAACAAACTATGAATTTAACCCAGATCCATTGGCTGGGGTGATTGTTTGATTTTCTGTGCATTCTGTCCATCATCTGTGTGTCTTTTGCTTTCTCATCGTAAGTGCACCAGGTATGCTCAGACATGGGTCCTGGGCTCACTGTGTCACTAGTATCAAGCTAGCCTTGCTGATGAGGGGTGATGCCCTTAAACCCGTCCCAGGATACTTGTTTCTGGTCCAGGGAGGACCTGGCTTGGCAGTTCGAGCTGAACTGTTCCCATGAGGCACAGAGTCAGACTGATTTGCAAATGGCTGAATCAAAATCGGTGCAGTACGGTGAGCAGTTTGTTCACATCTAATTTATAGAGAGGAGTGGGTTTTTGCATACATTCAAACCAGTTTCCGACAAGGCTTCAGCATGGAGATTGCTCTTCTGGCTTGGCAGTTCGGACTGGAGTATTCACAATAGGAACATGGTCAAGACTGATTTCCATATGGGTGGGTCTAAACTGGGGTAGCATGGTGAGCAAAAGAACGGTAGATCTAACCCAGATCTATTGACTGAGGTTGAGTGTTTGATTTGCTCTGCATTCTGTCCATCATCTGTTTTTCTTTTACTTTAAGAAATTAGGGATTTTCTTTTTTAACCATATTGTCTGCCTCTGCCTGTTTGTGGATTGACGGTATGGTTCTGGAGTGACAGGAGTTGGGGATGTGCATACACTCTGGGGGGGTTGGAGTGTGGCTGGTCTGTCATGGAAGACACTCCTGAGCTGAATGGGGCTTGACTGCATTGAGAGTAGTAGTAGTTATCCTTGCACCTGAATAGGGTCTGTCTCCACCCTCTGTGGTCATACTGCACCAGTGAGGACAGAAATGGTTTTGACTGAGCTAAGAGACCCTTGCACAAAGATACCAAAGGCAAAATGGGGTATAAATAGCAGACCTTAAACCCCAGAACTTGATATCACTTCTTAACTCAAGAAGAACCTTTGCCAAGGAGAAGCACTGAAGAGCTGTGAGGAGAAGTACTGCACCTTTGCTGTGTGCTGTGTGGGGTTGGCCTGCAGTTCCTGTTTCTGCCAATGAAAGGACAAAGACTGTAACTTTGCTGTGAACCTGCTTGAAGAATATTCTCCTAGGGGCTGTGTGTGTTGGCCTCCTATTCTGAAGTCTCAAGGACACAAAGACATCACTCCCAGCTCCCCTGAACCCTGCTGCTAAGAGTACCAGCCCGACATAAGGTGCATATTCTAGTTTGGGGCCTCTGGAGTTTGTAGCTGCTGTTGGGAGCTGGAAACAACCTGACAAACTGAGAACATTAACGCATTGCTCTACGTGTAGATTTTTTTCCTGATGCAGCATCGCCGTGTGATAAGAATCTCCATTCACCGCTGCGCCGCTGCAGAGATGGCACAGCACCAATCACGGCTGCAAGAATGGACGCATCGTGGGATAGCAGCTGAAGAAAACAATGCAGCGCTGCTTACCACCACCACATCGATCACCAATGCATCCTGGATTTCCACGCATCGCACCTGTGCATCAGATTTTTCCAACGCATCACCCGTAGTCCAGAACCATCTTAGAGTCAATGCATCACTTCCCCCTACAGTCCAACTTTGACACATCACTTCTCCTGCGTACAGCAGAACTGTTGTAACACCTCTTCAAGGAGTCAGGAACTGAAGCATCTCTTTGTTTCTCAATGCTTCCCTTCTCTGCGGCTGACTGGCCTTGTGAATTTTGATGCATCTACAGTTACTTTGTATAGAATCACCCATCCATAGTTTTCTATGGACTAAGTTGCTTGAAACCTTTTAAAGTCACATTCTTAATATATATATGGGGATTTTTGTTTTTTTGGTCTTGTTGAGTTTAGATAAAGATACTTTATTTTTTTAAACTAGTGTGGTATCCATTTGTAGTGTTATCACTGCATTACTGTGTGTTTTGAATAGAAATACTTTACACATTGACTTTGGGATAAGCCTGTCTGCTCATGCCAAGCCACCCAGGGAGTGAGCAGGGGTTGTCTAAATTGTATATCCCCCTTAACCTGACTAGAAGCAATAGTCCCTATTTGGATAAAGGAATCTACCTCTGCCAACTAGAGACCCCCATTTCTAACATGGACAATGTATTACTTCATTTCCAATGGTCCTGCTCTTCTCTGACTGCCTTTCAATTCATCCCTGACTCCAATGAGGCAGATGAATAATAATAATATTATATCACACATGTTATCCATAAAACACAGATATCCAGTTTGCTGTAAGTAGACAGTCGGGAAAATGATGCACTGCAGTATATTGCAATGAATGGAATATAGATTTCATTTGGGACATTTGTCACAGAGTATCCCATCTGCCAAACTTTAAATCAGGCACTTAGTCCCACTTTACTCCCCGGCCTTGCCCTCCACCGCAATTTATTTTCAACACATACCTTCACTTGGCAGTAAGGAGACATACTCTACTACTGTGTAAGTTAGATGGATTAAGGTAGGCAGAGGATTTGCTATAGAATAGTGGGGTGATCATCATGTGCCAAGCTTTCACTTATTCAGCTTACGAATGACAAAACAGAAACATTAATCTGGCTTAAATCCATTATGGAAGCCATAAAACGTTTATACATAAATCACTTGGCCAGAAAAATGTGCCATACGCCAAGAGTGGGAATTTTACATTTTTTTTAAAGGCTGGGACAGAACTTAGGAAAGAATAAAGGAGTGCTATCAGGAGATTACTGAGTGGGCACTGGGAAATACACCTTGTTTTTGGTTTGTAATGCATTGAAAACGTCACTAATGTCACATTAACTGAAACAGACGCATATTGCACAGTCAATACTGTAGTGCTGAAACAAACAATGCTGCAGTTAGGTCACGGTGGAGAAATGGCATGGGCAGGGAGGTGGGGAATAATGATTGGTGGGATATCTGCCTCACTTGACAAATAAAGTGAGTAGACTCAATGTGTTAGTAAGCAAGCTATGTGACTTACCACCAACCATTCCTGCCACTACTGGGTCACCCTCTTCAACCACCTCCTCGGCTGCCTCTGGCGCATTGGTTTTGTCCCCTGCACTGACGGTCTGTGTGGTTAGAAAGAAAAATTAAACACTTTTAGATGCTAGATACACTTCCAAGAATTGTTTTTTATTTTTAACAAAACCGAACCACAATACCTCACTAAATTTTTGTTAGCAATATCTTCTATCAAAACTATCACTTTAGGTGGTTTGTTTGTTGTCAATGTTAGAAAAGCCAGGAATTTGAGCCAACCAAAAACTTTTCGTAATGCAGAGGCATTGAAGCACAATGAATGAGTGGAAGAATCGTCAATGAAGGACAGATTGTCTTGGTTGGCAAATGCAATGTAATCCCATAGTTTCCTGCCATGTTGCACTGTCATGAAAACTGCTGGTACAGTATGAATGAATAATAACACAACATTGGGAGGGTCCACCATGACAATGGCCACTCTCTTGTTTTGACGGCTTGAGAATGATCAAGAAAAAGAAAGCCTTGTCAACAAACATACGTGGTGAATAATAGCTTACTTGGGCTTATGTAATATGTGACGCCATCAGCAGTGCATTGCGGGGGCGCGAGTTATAGTTAGCTGAACTAACTATAACGGCGGAATTTCTCTGGTTTTGTACGAGTGAAATGTCCAATTAACTATAACGCCCCTGAAACCTATTGATTTTTAAGTGAATTTCAAAGGTTTTTTAAATGCTAATTTCTAACTATAACGTCCCTGAAACCTATGTTTTTTTTCACTGAATATATATATATATATATATATGTGTTCACTGAAAAAACATAGGTTTCAGGCACGTAATAGTTAGGAATTAGCATTTAAAAAACCTTAGAAATTAAAAAAAAAACATAGGTTTCAGGGACGTTATAGTTAGTTGAACATTTGACTTATATAAAACCATGTTTTAGTATCTGTATAAATAAGTGATGTGGTATGTCTAAAAATAATGAAGTTGGTGTATAACTGTGTGCATGAGTAAATAGGTATGTGATTGATTCTTTGCATTACTGACTAGGTGTGTGAGTAACTCTATGGATGAGTGGCAGAGTGTGCCTGCATGTACAGATATATGAGTGCATAATATAGTCCTGTATAGATGAGTAACTACATGTATAAGTGACTGGATGTGTGTGTAGACCTAGGAAATAGTGAGTGTCATGTGGTATATGGCATTCGTCTGTGTATTGTTTTAAAAATAGTAGTCAGCATTTTGGAATGGGTGTATCAAAGTTTACATTAGAGCATCAGTATGTGTATCAGATTTTCACGTGGATGATGCCATAAGTGATGTCATCAGTGATGTCATTTGAGATGTCATCAGTGATGTCATCAGTGATGTCACTGACCATGTCAAGAGTGATGTAATATGTGACATCATCAGCAGTGCATTGCGGGCACGTGAGTTAGAGCTCGCTCAACTCACTATAACAGGCAAATTTCTATGGTCTTATATGAGTCAAAAGTTCAACTAACTATAACGTCCCTGAAACCTATGGTTTTTTCTTGTGAATTTCTAAGGTTTCTTAAATGCTAATTCGAAACTATAACGTGCCTAAAACCTATGATTTTGTCAGTGAATTTCCAACGTTTTTTAAATGGTAATTTCATATTTTAATGTTTTTAAAACCTATATTTTTTCTAATATTTTTTACAATATTTTAAAAATCTATTATACTTCTTTTTTGTTAACTTTAAAAATTATGTAATGTTCTATATTTTCCCCCAAAAATATGTATATCTTATTTAATTTTTTTTAACTGCACTCCCATACCGGTAGCGTACCAAGCTCCATCACCATGCAATTCCTATCCGCCATATGGCTAAACTCGTAAATGATGCGCATTTCATATCCGACGAGTTTGTGGCACCGTGTCCCACGTAACATCAAATATGCATGAAGTCACCCCAGCTGCTACTTTGGTATTCAAAGGGTACGCAGTACCAAGCCACACGTTACTTCATGTATGTATCGGGTGGCGCCTGCTGCTCATTGCGTATGCGATGTGTACACGGTGCCAGGCCCTGTATTACATCACAGAAGTATAGTGTTGCGCCGGGTACGCCATTCCCACGTTTTTTTGTCTCAAAAGTATATCTAAATACCTTTAAACAGTATATGAGAGCAAGCAATAATCTAAAATATTTTAAACATTTATATATTTCTAACTGTAATAAACTTATATTATGATAAATATATTTTGTCAAAATCACATTGGTGCATGATTGCCATGTTACCTTAAAAAAAGCATTTGATTGCTTCATAACATTTCCCATTTTAACAGCTGGGCGACCACACCCGTTTTAGTCATTCTCTCGACACAGTTTGATGAGAGACACCTCTGCTTAGAAAGCTTTTTTGAAAATTGTTTTCCTGTCTACACATATCTTATACTACACACAACATGCAACGATCATCTTGATCAAAATTCATGGTCTGTACATTAGTCTTCCACGTGTGATTGCCATGCATCCCAAACGTTCCATCAAAAAAAAAATGTGTGTTACACAATGCCACGGGTGTTAGACCTGGCATCTTTAGTGTGGTTTCCCTGTCTTTTTGCCTCTACCTCCTGTATTTTTGACACTGTGCCTGATTTTGTTTTTGCTAGTTTAGATGCTTTGGGCACTTTGCCACAGCTGATCAGTGTCAAAGTGCAAGTGCTCCCTGTGTAAATTGTCATTGTAATTGCTTATCCATGATTGGCATATTTGTATCACCAAGAAGTCCCTAGTAAAGTGCACTGAGTGTGCCAGGGCTGATGATACAAATGCTATCAGTGGGCCTCCAGCACTGATTGTGCCACCCACATGAGTAGCCCTAAAATGGTGTCTCAGGCCTGCCACTGCAGTGCCTGTGTGCAGTCAGTGTACTGTCATGTCCTCCTGGTCAGTGTTCCCGCGGACCAGGCCTAAACCCTTCCCTTTCTGTACACATTGGTCACTCCCATGGAAGGCCCAAGGTACGCCCCTGGGCAGGGTGCAGTGTATGTGAAAGGCAGAGCATGTGCTAGTGCAGGTGACATGCTCTGATAGTGAATTTAAGCCATTTTCGCTTTTCACTATTGTAAGGCTATCTTGCCCATAGGGTATCATGGGGAATGCTGGCTACAGTGGTTACCTGATTATCTTCCCATAGGAGCAAGATGGGACATCAAAATCTGGTATCCCTGAACTCAGAATTTAATAACACATCTTTTAGGAAAGGTGTTTTTTAAATCCTGTGTTTCAAAACAGCACTTTTAGAAAGTTGCTGTTCTCTTGTCTGACCTTTCTGTTTGCCTTGGCCTGTTTGTGAATTTATTTTATTTATTTATTTACAGGTTTGTACCGCGCTAGGAATCGACTCCCGGAGGAGTATCTCTGCGCCTGTGACCTAGATAGCGTTTTCTGCGAGTCCAGAGGAAATGATTTATGATTGAAACAAAAAGGTCTTAAGTTGTTTCCTAAAACTCAGATGTTCTGTACATTTCCTAAGTGACAGGGGTAATCCATTCCACAAGGTGGGACCGGCTATGGATAGAGCCCTGCCACCGTGCCTTACTTTTTTAGCAGCTGGCACTGTTAGGAGCAGCTGGTTACTGGATCTGAGAGATCGCACTGGAGTGTAAGGTACAAATTTGTCTACCCCGTGTGTTGGCCCTAATTCATTTAGGCTCTTGTGGATAAGGCAACAGATCTTGAATATCACCCTTTTCCGGATGGGGAGCCAGTGCAATTTAGCCAGGAGTGGCTTGGAGGGGCATTTAGAACCAGCCTTGCTGCTGTGTTCTGCACAACCTGGAGTTTAGCTTTAACTCCCTCGTTGGCTGACAGCAGGAGCCCATTGCAATAGTCTAAACGACTAAGGATCAGAGCCTGCACCAAAGTTTTTCTGGTGGCATCCGGTAGCAAGGAGAAAACTTTTCGTAGAAGGCCGATCACATGAAAACAAGTGCCCACCACTGAGTTGGCATGTTGCTTCAGGGAGAGGTCTCGATCCAGGTGCACCCCCAAGTTTTTCACGACCAGTTTGGGTTCAGGTACTGGCCCAAGATCCTGCGGCCACAAATCTGGGGTCCATAGGATCTTAGCTTCTCCAAGCAGCAGGAACTCTGTCTTCCCCACATTCCATTGAAGGCAGTTTGATGACATCCATTTGGCTACTGCCTTCATGCTATTGGAGAAGGAGACCTTCATTTCGTTCGTGAGATGCCTGAAAGTGTAGAGTAGCTGGGTATCATCCGCGTAAGATACGGGGATGAAACCAAACTCTCTCAGGATATTTGCCAGGGGGGCCACGTAGATGTTAAAAAGAGTCGGGCTCAAACAAGAGCCCTGTGGCACCCCCTTCGCAATCTCCATTTCAGCAGAACGAAATGTACCCATGCTAACCGTCTGGGTCCGGTTAGATAGAAAGCTTTTTAGCCAGGCTAAGGCCGTGTTCTTCAGCCCAATGTCAGCAGATCGTTCGAGTAAGATACTGTGAGAAACAGTATCGAACGCTGCTGACAGATCTAGCAGCACCAGAACAACGGAGAAGCCTCTATCTTGTTATCTATGAAGATCATCTGTTACTGATAGTAACGCGGTCTCCGTGCCATGTTTGGGCCTGAAGCCAAACTGGGAATGATCCAAGCAATTGGTCTGCTCAAGAAAATTAGATAAGTGCCTATTTACATGTTTTTCAGCTAATTTTCCCATAAAAGGGAGTAGAGATATCGGTCTTAGATTAGACAGATCAGTCCATGGGATGGTAGAGTTTTTGACTGTCTGGCTTGTGAGTGACACGGTTGGTGAAACGGGCACGTAAGAGGGCATGGTATAGTCCTCGTGAAAGTCTGCTAACATCTGAGCCAAAACAAAATACAGCCCTGGAATGCATTATCTGTGTGACTACTTTCTCAACTCGTATTAATCATGTAAAAAAAATCATCAACCATCACTGGAGTTTAGTGGCGGACGACATTGGACAGAAGGCCCTCCCCCTACACTCTTTTAAAAGGGCACACAATATTAAAGATGAGGTGGTACAATCTTTTCTACCCATACCACAGAATCCAACAATCCAATCGTTGTGGAATCTCCCACCAGTTGTGGGTCACACCAAATGTGGTACCTGTGCAGCATGCGACACATCGATTCAAACAAAGGAATTGACGTATAGAGGCAGGTCCTTTACACTAAGATCTCACACGAACTGTAACACGTCTAACATAATTTACATGATCAAGTGCCCATGTGATCTAGCATACGTGGGCCAAACCCAACAGAAAGTTAAGGCCCGTATCCTACAGTATGGCAGTCGAATTAGATGTAATGTACACGGGGCCCCCTTGGTAGACCACTGCACTAGACATGGTCATACTCCAGATACTTTACAATGGCTAGTCCTAGAGAAGATTATCCTAGGGCCCAGAGGCGGGAACGTCACACACATTCTCACTCTTAGAGAATCCAAATGGATGACCATTCTAGACACTATCCGGAATGGATTGAATGAAGCCGAGAGCAGCTATGCACAGTTGGCCCTGTTTGGTCGTTGAATCTATAATACAATATCTTCACCCTCATGTTTGAGAGGTGCATCTTATTTTGTCTGGATGTTACGTAGAAACATTGCATTGTTTTACTTACATGGTTTCAAATAACATGATTCTGATATAGCTGAGAATACAAATTTTAAGAAATGCAATTGTCACTATGCGGATGGGTAACTTTTGAGACTATGGATAAGGAGTACTGTCGCATTTCCTTTTTTAGTATCATATATTAATTGCTCAACTATTGGATAGGTCCATATTGGTGATTCAGGCGAGACATAACACTGTTTTGATAATTGATGATACTCCAGTTATTGAACACATTCTCTCAGTGACTCTACTTTTCTATCTAATGAATCATCCATGACCTATCGACTGTGTGGATACACGCTTCTTCACCCTCCTGTGCGAGAGGTGTGTGGCTCTTTTTCCCTCCAATATTTTGTTTCATCAGAAAATATGTGGTTTATGATGCGGTACCAATTACAGTTAAGATATCGTGTTGGCCAATTTTATGATTGAAATGTAAAAAATCTATTTTGGTCACTGGCCTATGTTTTAAATATTCGATTAATCGGTATGAATAATTCAAATTGAAACGAGGCCACTATCCCCTGTGCTTTTACTACATTTTGAGGCCCACACTAGTCCGTTTTCTATTACTCTCAGTGACTCTACTTATCTATTTGTATCTAATGAGTTATCCATGACCGATTGACTGTGTGGATGCACGCTACTTCACCCTCCTGTGCGAGAGGTGCGTGGCTTTTTCCTCTCCATAATATTGTTCCATCAAAAAATATGTGCTTTATGTTTCTGGTTTATGATGCGGTACCAATAACGGTTAATATATCGTGTTGGCCAAATTTATGATTGAAATCTAACAAATCTATTTTGGTCACTGGCCTATGTTATAATAATTGCGGGTTCAACAGTTAAATAATCGATTAATTAGTATGAATAATTCCAACTGAATGAAGCCTTTACTACGCTTTAAGGCCCACGCTAGTCCGTTTTCTATTACTTTAGGACCGTCAACAGAGTTGCGCTTGGAGACGACCCGGAACCTCCTTAGTGGTAGTACTTTGTTTATATCATTAGCGGTTTCTCTTTGCCACAGTGCGACTACAGAGTGCCTTCTCCCGCAACTGAGAGCGGACCCTTAGTGAGACTGAATATCTTTACCAGGTAGGATAAGGAGACGGTTATGTATGGCTTATGGGCTAGGTTACGCTAGAGTACACTGGATTAATATCGTTTTCCCCGATGCAGGAAATCACCCGTTTTTTGGAATATGACCGAACACGACGCGGCAACCCGCCCCGATTAGGTATGTGTTTCCTTAACACTGGGTGCAGAGCGGCGGTGGTGTTTGGTTTTCTTTTGTAATTAGACTAGTAACTTTCCGCACTTCTGTCCCTTAGGTCTTGTTTTCGTGTTAAATCGCGGTTCCATAACTACCATAAGATTAGACACACGTACTCTCTACCATTTCCAGGTAGGAATCCTGCCACAACATGATAGGATTGAAAACGCTATAGTTTCCACCTCCGATACAGAGTATTATGGAGTCTTCTACTTGTTTCACAGTATGCATGAGATTTCAGAGGTGGTTTCTTAACATTAATCTCTGATCTACTATTATGTCAGGAGTGACATTTGTCTACTAATATGGTCCAACCTGTCTTGGCAGAGGTTGGTCTGCCTTGGTCCTTTCTGAAAGTGTTTTTATAAGCCTTCAAGGGACACACAAGCGGCTTTTTTGTAATTAATTGGCGAAAGTCGAGTAGAAATTTATTTATCTTGTTCATAGTTTCCCTGTTCTAATTTTAAGGATGACAACTAAGTGGCATAATATAGCCGATCTGGAACTTTATTCTTATTGTTTCAGATATTGACGATTTTGAAAGGAAGAACAACACTCCAATTTACCACCGTGTAAAATTTAATTCTCTACGCACCATGGTAACATTTTTATTCTTTTGCGGTTTGGATGATGCCATCTCCTAATTTGATGGAGAACACTGTACTAATGTAGTATTATTTATTTATACTCCCATAGAAATCATAGTGCACCCTTGGTTATACTTTTGTCCTGATGAAGACCCCGATGTAAGGCCGCAAGCACGCCTACAGTTGTAGCGTGGGGTCGAAACGTCAACGGCTACTTTCCTTTCATCTCAGTTGACGCCGCCCTCAATTTGTGGATATAGTATGCCAGCATCAAATAGATGATTCTTGACGAATATTTGGAAATCTGTGATTCCAAGCTTTGGCTCAGAGATCTGAAGCCAACTTAATTTGTAAATGATTAATGATTCTGAAATAATTGCTTGTCACAACTATTATTATTCTTTACCTATTTCTTTCTCACAGCATCACGCTATTTCCCTCTTTCCCTTCTTTCTTGGGGCACTGTTATCATATTTTACGTATTGTAGATCTTGCCCATTGTGATTAATTTACAGTGTGTTTACTTTAATGTCTTTATTATTGTTGTTGTAAATAAACATGAATAATGTCTGAACGGTTCACTGGGACCCTCTCTTCATATATCATATAGCACCCTGGTCCCCAGTGACTTTTTTTGGGTAAACCCCCCTCTTCACTTATCTTGTGAGTGATAGGGGCTGGGTGGCTCCCAGAGGCTGAGAGGGTCATCCCTGGGCTGAATAGCTCCATCTGCATCTAGAGTGGTGGGAGGGACTTGCACCTGGGCCTGAATAGGGCTGTGCCTGCCTTCAACAATGCTGGCTCCACCTCCTGCTGGGCAGCTGACGATCCTGCCCCTCTCTCTGAAAGGAAAGGAGAGGCCAGGAAAACAATGTGCTCAAGGAACACCCAGAACTGGTTCAGACCGGGCTCAGAGCCCTCCTGCACAAAGGGAACAAAGGCTTTTAGCGGTATAAGTACAGGTCCCCGGACTACAGAAAATTAGATCATCCTGGAATCAAGAAGGAACCTCTGCCAAGGAGAAAGCTGGAAGGCTGAAGAAGGAAGACTGTCCTGCTGTTGCTTTGCTGGACTGACCTGCAGTTGCTTTGCTGCCAAGGAGAGGGGTAGGACTTTTCTTTGTGTTGTGTCCCCTTGCTTGAAAGAATCTCCAAGGGCCTGAAGAAGAGCTGGGTCCCTGTTAAGAAGTCCCAGGAACAAAAGGACTTCACCCCCAGCTTCCCTGAACTCTACTGATATCATTATGTCCTTCCTAGAGTGCTTGGGCCAGTTGTGGTGCCTCTGGAAGTTGTACCTGTGTTGGGAAACTGGAAACCAAGATTTTAAAGACTTTCTGCAAGTTTTAACGCATCGCTCGCTAGCGGAGCGCATCCTTGTCAGTGAGAGGAAATTCCTGACGCAGCGAAGGCCGAGATCGGCGCAGCGCCTATTGCCACTGCCAGAGTCGTCGCACCTTTGTTTGTGAGATGCACCAGACCAGTGCGGGAAGATTACCATCGCTGTGAGTATCGTCGCAGAGCCTGTGGTCACTGGGTGAAATCGTCGCACCGCTTGCTTGCGGACCGCGCGTCGCTGCGAGAGTCGTCGCAGAGCCATCGCATCGAGGGACCGCAAGAGGAGAAGATCGACGCTGAGCCGCACATCATCTCTGCACCGGAGATCGTCGCCGCCCGAAGCTCGTCGCATCGCACCTTTTGCGAGCCGCTTCCCCGAAACCTGTGCACCGGAATCCACACAAGGTATCGCATCCCTCCCCATACAGACTGGAGTCACCGCAACATGCCCACTGCGTCCAGCGGGGTTGTAGCATCGCCTCCCCAGGGTCTCAGGAGTGACACACCGCTTGCTTTTTAACACTACAGCTTTCACTTGGAACTTTTGTCACATCTAAAGGTACTGTTGGCTAAAACATGACGGAACTGTGGATTATCTGAATGCAACCTTAAGAACTCTTTTGAAACCACATTCTTGAACTGTGTATGTTGTATTTTTGTTGTTTTGGTCTTCTGTAGTTTAGATTAAATACCTTTATTTTTCTAAACTGTTGTGCAGTCAGTTTGTGGTGTTTTCACTTTGTTACTGTGAGTGTTGGTACAAATACTTTGCACATTGCCTTCAATAAGCCTGACTGCTCATGCCAAGCTACCAAGGTGGTGAGCAGGGGCTATCTGACTAAAAGCAAGGGTCCCTATTTGCCAACTAGAGACCATTGTTGTTCAGCGATGAGATTAGAACTTGTATTTGTAATAGACCCATAGTGTCTGGTGTACATCACCAGTGAGTGCAGACCACTACGCCACCGCATACTACGTTTGAGTTTTGTTTTTGGTTGGTTCTATTTTTGAGTAACTCTTTAAAGCATCATGTCTGTGAAAGGAAAGGCACCCAGTGTGGAAGCAGAATTAGAGTTTGTCATTGAGGATTTATATTCCTACAAAGTTGCAGAGCTTCAGCAATTCTGCCACACGTTTGAGTGCCCCATAAAGAGCAACTGCAGGAAGGATGAGTTGCAAAGAATCTTTAAGGCCTGGTGGGAGGCCCAAGAAGGAAATGATGCAAGTGGAAGGGAGGGGTTTCAACCCTATGAATTGCCAGTGGGCAACCCAGGCTCAAAGGCTGGCAGTCACCACTCCAGCCGGGTCCTACCCCAGACGAGTTAGAAGAGAATCATAGAGTAAGAGACTATGACTTGGAAGTCATGAGAATGAAAATGAAGCAATTGGAAGTTGGAAGGGCAACTGAGGAGTGCATAAATTCCCGTGCCCTGGAGGAGAAGAAATTGCTTTTGGCTCATGAGTTGAGCATGAGGGAACTGGATATCAAGGCCAAGCAAGTGGATTCCAGTTCAAATGGTGGCAGTGCACTGCCAGTGCCAGGGGGTAAAGTATATATTCCCAAGGATTTAGTACATAACTACAATAGGAGTGAGGATATTTATGCCTGGTTTACTTCTTATGAAATTGCATTCAGAGTGAATGGTGTGCCTGAACAGCATTGGGAGGCGGGCCTGTGGAAACATTGTGAGGCATCTGGGAGGGGTGCTCTAGAGCCCTTAGAATTAGCAGGTACCATGACCTACCCCAATATGAAGGAGGCCCTATGTCTCAGGTATGGACTTACTCCAGAGAAGTACAGACTGCAGTTTAAGAACGCCAAGAAGAAAGAGTCTTAGACGTGGATGGAGTGTGTGAATGTGTACTCGCGTGCACTGAAAGGTTAGATGAAGGGCAGCAAAGTAACTGATTATAAGGGGTTGTTGCATGTAATTAGTTGGGAGCACTTGAGTAATCTTTGAGTTCCAGCCATGGCCCCCTAGGGTCAGAAGGGATAAGAGGTCCACCTACCTGCTATCACTGCAATGAGGTGGGACATGTATCAATAGGTGCCCTAAGAAATCCCCAGCACCCACTGGTGCTCCAGCCCCAGGGTTAGCAAGTGTAGCTTTGGGAGGGGATTTCATTTCCATTGGGGAGAAGGGACTAGAAGTCATGACCCTTGTCTCTTTAGGAGACCAAGTGATGGTCCAGGATACCTCTATGCCCCTTAAAACTAAGAAATACGGGCAGAAGGTGACCATCAATGGGAGGGAGGTAGACGCTCTGAAAGACACAGGAGCCAGCGTGACATCCATGAGGTGTCAGTGGGTGTCTGAAGAGTAGGTCATTCCACATGTACTCCGCCCAGTAGTTGCAGCTGACAGCTCAGTGCGCCTCTACAAAGTTGCGCGTGTTCCCTTTGAGTGGAGGGGGTTCTCTGGTCTCTTGGAAGTTGTTGTAAGTGAAGCCTTGCCTGTAGACTGTCTGCTAGGTAATGACCTGGAGAGTTCTCCATGGAAGATGTGGAACACCAGACTTCCCTGGAGATAGTGGGTTTGCCTGCGAGGATCTGCGTGACCACGCGGGCCATGGCAGCCAGTAAGGGTGATTCAGCAGAACTGGAGCCTGAAACAGTGGCTCAGGAACCTGTCAAGAGAGGAAGAGGCAGGGAGTGAGGGAACCCCGCCCCAGCTGTTCCCACAGCCCAGAAAGGAACAGAACCTGAGGGGGATGCCCTGGAGCCAACAGGGAAACAGGTGGCCAAACTGGGGCACCTACCTGAGCTGACCCATTGGCAGCAAGAAGGTGGCCCCTCCAGGGAGGTATTCTGCAAGGCTCAGAAGTAGTGCCCTTCCCTCATTGGTGTGCGACAACAGGCTGTAGACCAGGCAGCAGGTGGAGAGTGCAAGGATCATCTCATTTACTGGGAAAATGAGTTGTTGTATAAGGAGCCTAAGTTCACTGAGCCCAGTGCAGCCCATGTGCTGGGGGTGCCCGAGCACTTCAGGAACTTCCTAATGGGTCTGGCTCATGACGTGCATCTCACAGGACATTTGGGGCAAAGCAAGACCCTACAAAGGCTTGTCACCCACTTCTTTTGGCCACAGATGAGGAAGCACATCGGGACATTCTGTGGATCTTGTAAACATGTCAGGCCAGTGGCAAGAGCGGAGGGAAGTGCAAGGCACCCCTCCAACCCTTTCCTGTGGTGAGCATCCCTTTTGAGCGGGTGGGCATCAACATCGTGGGGCCCCTGGATCCCAAGACAGCCTTAGGCAACAGGTTCTTCTGGTCTTGGTGGACCATGCCACCCGGTACTCGGAAGCTGCCCCTCTCAGGACAATCACAGCCCCCGTGGTGGGCCGTGCATTTATGGGGATCTTCTCCCGTGTGGGTTTCCCCAGAGAGGTGGTCTCCGACCGGGGTACCAACTTCATCTCTAGGTACATGAAGTCTCTGTGGGAGGAGTATGGGGTAACTTATAAGTTCACCCCTCCTTACCACCCTCAAGGAAATGGGTTGGTTGAAAGGTTCAACCGCACCCTGAAAGGTATGATTATGGGCCTATCAGAGACCATGAGACGGAAGTGGGATGTCTTTCTACCATGCCTGTTGTTTGCCTACAAGGAGGTGCCTCAGAAGTCCTTAGGGTTCAGTCCCTTTGAGCTTCTGTACTGCCACCCTGTTAGAGGACCTCTCCACTGGTGAAGAAGTGGTAATAGAAATCCCTTGGGAAAACCCCACAGGATGTGTTCAGCTATGTGCTGGGCGCCTTCCGCAACCAGACACAACACTTCAGGAAGCTCGCACAGGAGAACATAGAAGCTAGCCAGGAAGAAATGAAAAGATGGTATGACCAGGATACCACTCTGGTCAAATTTCAACCTGGGCAGAAAGTGTGGATGATGGGGCCAGTGGAGTCTGGTGCGCTTCAAGACAAGTGGACTGGGCCATATGAAGTGGTGGAGTGCAAGAGCTAAGTAACCTACCTGGTTAACTTGAAGACTCACAGGCAGCCCCTGAGAGTCTTGCATGTGAACCGCCTGTGAAGTGTAGTGATCCCCAGACTTCAGTTGGCCTCGAACACCCCGAATAATTAGTAAACAATACCCGGGAAGGTGGCGGTCCCCTAGATTGCAAAACGTCTCTGTACCCTTCCTCGCCTAATGTACATGTGACATTAAGATCCCCAGTCCTACAGAGACACTTCAATATAATATTTGGATTGGCCACAGAATATTACCCACCAGGGGCCTCATTTAAATGAATGGGTGAGACCCTGCTTTTTCTTTTTTTTCTCTACATTTTCACTATCGGCATCCCCTCTATTAAAGCGATACGAGGTTTTCCTCCTCTCGCTTCAAGTAGTCAAACAAGGATTTGCTATCACAGGGTGGAAGCCATGCACCCGCCCTCTAATAACAAACACAAATGTCCTGCGAATGCACACCCCGGGACATTCTATGAGCTGCGCCTGAGAGGCCCTCCCTAGGACCATGACGCATTTGTTAGTATAAACACATACTAAGACTCCTTACACACGTGTGGTTCAGCAACCAGAATGTAGTGAATAAGCAGAGGAAGAGCAAAATCAAAAAATATAAATCCTACCAGAAGTCGGATGACATAGTTCAATGAGCCGACGACCCTGGCGTGAGTAGAAACAGCTACAAGAAGAAAACAGGTCTTCAGCACAACACAAACAATTTTGAAATATTGGTGAGTGCTACCTTCTTTTTACCTTCTCCCGCTCGTCACAAAATTTATGTAGTGAAGAGGCAGACATCAGTGGATCCAATAAGTAGATTTATTACAGGAAAACAAGACACCTGAAACAGCCACCAACAGGAGCAGACAGCAAAGCAACCGTCTTCTCCAGCACCGTGTACAAACTCTGCAAGGTTCCCCTCATGACAGCCCTACATTCTAACATTACATACTTAGATTCTAGTAGAATTACATACTAACATTCTACTATGACTTACATTGGAATACAACACAGAGCACATGATTTTACAGCAATGAGCTCATGGTTTCATACACAAGTCTTAAGACCGGTAGGGGTGAGTAGTTCGCTTCTCACTCCCTGTATTGTATAAAACGCAAACTAACACTACTTCCACAGGTATGCTACAGTGCCCAGAGCACATCACTTTACAGCAATGAGCTCACAATTTAGGCTCATGGTTTAATCTCTGACACTTCAGACCAGTAGGAGTGAGTAGTTCGCTTCCCACTCCCTATGTACTATAAACACATAACAACATACTACTTATTATTATTATTATTATTATTATATTCTTATATAGCTCCAGAATCGACCCCCGAAGGGGTATCTCCGCGCTTGCCTTGGGAACCCGTCCTGGTTTTTCCCTGTGAGATAGCCCCTACAGGGCATCCCCAAGGTGAAAGCCAGGCATCCCGCCGCGGGGGGCCGTTGTGGAGATTAAGCAAGCTTAATGCCCAGAGTTGCAGAGTGTGAACCCATGATTAGGTCAGGCACCGAAGCGAGAATTATCGAGTCCATGGACATTTGATCTCAAGACCCTGCCGCGTCGGGAATTGAACCCTGGTCCCGGGTCTGAACTCTGCTTCAGGGTCTGCCTGCTCTAACCAGTGAGCCACACTTCTCCACTTACACACTTATACTACAGCAGCTAGTATTTTACAGCGCCCGGAGCCCATCAATTTATACCAATCAGCTCGGTTTCATCCCTAACTCTTCACACCAGTAGGCGTGAGTACTTCGCTTCCCACTTCCGTTATAGTATAAACGCACAGTAGCGGTCAGTAGTTCACTTCCCACTCCCTGTATGGTATAAACGCCTACAAACACTACATGCACGCGTATACTACTGCGCCCAGAGCCCATCCCTTTGCAGAAATCACCTCGGTTTCTACCCCAAATCTTCACACCTATAGGCGTGAGTACTTCGCTTCCCGCTTCCGATATAGTATAAATGCACAATAGCATACAGTAGTTCGCTTCCCACTCCCTGGATGGTATAAACGCCTACTAACACTACGTCCACGCGTATGCTACGAAGACCAGACCACATCACTTTACAGCAATGACCTCACGGTTTAGGCTCTCGCTTTCATACCTGAGTGTAGCACCATGTCACTCTGAGCAACACCGCACTTTCAGACGGGTAAGAGTGACTACTTCGCTTTGCACTCCCCCACAGAGGTTACAGTGCTCCTACCCTCCTTTCCAACTTTTTACACCCTTTTTTCCCCTTACTCGCTTCAACGGAATCAAGGCTGCCATTTTTTGATTCAGTTGAAGCGAGTAAGGGGAAAAAAGGGCGTAAAAAGGTGGCTGGCCCATTTCAGCACCGTCTATGGTGATACGGGTGACTCCACTCACTTACAAAACATGCCAGGTCTGGTGGCAACACCTTTACACTTTAACTGTGGGGAGGTGGAAAAGGCAATCCGTGCTACCACAAAGAATAAAGCCCCCGGTCCAGACGGGGTACCAGCCGATTTTTATATACACTCACCAAAACTCTGGGCTGGTATCCTGGCAAATGTGTTTACAGCCGCAAACAGCTTGCCCCCCCCAATTACATGGGCCACCTCCACAATAGTCCCCATATTTAAAAAGGGCCAAAGGGATGATCCAGGGTGTTATCGGCCTATATCCCTTCTGGACTCTGCTATTAAAATCCTGGGCAGAGTCCTCTTGGCTAGGTTAAGAGACAGCCTGGAAATGTGTGGGGGCTTGGCCGACATTCAGTACGGCTTCAGGGAAAAAAGAGGCACAATAGAACAGTGTTCGAACTTACATCTTTTGACCGCTAAGTACACGGTGGCCAAGGAGGGGTCCTTGTATTTAGCATTCATGGACCTCTCCTCGGCCTTCGACTTGGTCAATAGATCTAAGTTATGGAAAATTTTACTGAAGATGGGGATTGACGAAGATTTGGTGGTGTTCATAGAGTCCTTACACCGGGACCTATTTGCCGCAGTCAGGGTAACTAAAGAAGGCAGATGCACTTTCCGTTTCAATTCAAAGCGGGGAGTCAGACAAGGCTGTATATTAGCTCCCCTGCTATTTACAATTTATATAAACGATCTAGGCAAGCACTTAGATGGGGCAGCAAGAGACGTACCGCGTGTAGGAGAAGTTAAGATCCCTGCTCTCCTATACGCGGTCGACGCTGTACTCATTGCACGTACAGGGGTGTGACTCCAAAAACTGCTGGAAGGATTTGGGACCTTTATGGGCCGGCTTGATTTGAGGGTCAATGCCTCTAAATCTCACACCATGGTTGTTGGCCCACAGGGGAAAAAGGCCAAGGCGAAAACATTCTTTTGTAAAGGAGAGGTAGTCTCGAAAGTCCCTGTGTTCCCCTACTTGGGAGTTCTTTTTGATAGCAGGGGTACCTGGGGACCTCAGATACGAGCCAAAAGCCTAGCGGTAACAAGGACATCTATGGCCAACCTAGGCTTTGCCAAAAGGTTGGGTCATAGACCTATGAAAGCTATCATTAAGGTGTACAATAGCAAATCCCTCCCTGTGGCACTATATGGCGCATCTCTATGAGGGTATGTTCGCCTGGATAAAATCCAGCTAGCGGAGAATAGATTCTTACGATCTCTATTGTCCCTTCCTCAATCTTCTCCGATTTTTTCCATTCACACGGAACTTGGTTTGGAATATGTTCAGGACAAACTGAGATTGGCACTGTTAACATACTGGCTTAAGACCTGGCTAAATCCCAAACTAACGCTAAATCACATGATTATGAGGGATGTGATGAGCCTGGAGAATAGTTGTACGATTCCTTGGCTGGCGTACCTAAAAAAATCTTTCAATGACCTGGGACGCCCAGACCTATTCACTGTTTCCTCTGGCATTACAAAGCAAGATGTGATTGTAACTAAAAAACAGTTCATGTCTAGGGTATGCTTGTTGCGAGAAGAATCAGAATTATCAAAGCCTACTGTACGAATGCATTATTTGTCACTTCAGTCACTTGCAATTGAGCCTTATTTATGTTTTGTCACAAACCCCTTTCATAGATTTTTGTTAACAAAATTTAGGTTTAACCTTATTCATTTTTATTTGGGCAATTTTACAACCTGGATGAAACCAGAGTTAGCACCCCCTTGCACCTGTGACAATTTTTCAGTTCAGGACACCATGCACTTTGTTATGTTTTGTGATTTCTTCTCTGCACAAAGGAAAAAATACTTGTTACCTGTTTTAAGGGAAGCCAGCTTCTCCCAGGTGAGACCAGCCATGCTTTATTTAAAATCCCTAGGAAATATATGTATTACATTCGCCATGGCCAATTTCCTAGTGGCAGCGTCCAGATCTAGAAGATGTATGAATTTGCCAAACCAGTGTGTATAACTCGTTTTTAAATTTTTTAATCATAACACTATGTCAAATTAACTTGTTTGCAAAGAAACTGTTTAATTCTTTTTTAATTGTAAATAACTTTGTTTTTATGTACTTTGTATGATTTTAATCAAATCGAATAAAGTCAATTTGACTGACTGACTGACATACTAACAGTACTTATTATTATTATTATTATTATTATATTCTTATATAGCTCCAGAATCGACCCCCGAAGGGGTATCTCTGCGCTTGCCTTGGGAACCCGTCCTGGTTTTTCCCTGTGAGATAGCCCCTACAGGGCATCCCCAAGGTGAAAGCCAGGCATCCCGCCGCAGGGGGGCCGTTGTGGAGATTAAGCAAGCTTAATGCCCAGAGTTGCAGAGTGTGAACCCATGATTAGGTCAGGCACCGAAGCAAGAATTATCGAGTCCATGGACATTTGATCTCAAGACCCTGCCACGTCGGGAATTGAACCCTGGTCCCGGGTCTAACCTCTGCTTCAGGGTCTGCCTGCTCTAACCAGTGAGCCACACTTCTCCACTTACACACTTATACTACAGCAGCTAGTATTCTACAGCGCCCGGAGCCCATCAATTTATACCAATCAGCTCGGTTTCATCCCCGACTCTTCACACCAGTAAGCGTGAGTACATCGCTTCCCACTTCTGTTATAGTATAAACACACAGTAGCGGTCAGTAGTTCACTTCCCACTCCCTGTATGGTATAAACGCCTACTAACACTACATGCACGCGTATACTACTGCGCCCAGAGCCCATCCCTTTGCAGAAATCACCTCGGTTTCTACCCCAAATCTTCACACCTATAGGCGTGAGTACTTCGCTTCCCGCTTCCAGTATAGTATAAACGCACAATAGCGTTCAGTAGTTCGCTTCCCACTCCCTGGATGGTATAAACGCCTACTAACACTACGTCCACGCGTATGCTACGAAGACCAGACCACATCACTTTGCAGCAATGACCTCACGGTTTAGGCTCTCGCTTTCCTACCTGAGTGTAGCACCATGTCACTCTGAGCAACACCGCACTTTCAGACGGGTAAGAGTGACTACTTCGCTTTGCACTCCCCCACAGAGGTTACAGTGCTCCTACCCTCCTTTCCAACTTTTTACACCCTTTTTTCCCCTTACTCGCTTCAACGGAATCAAGGCTGCCGTTTTTTGATTCAGTTGAAGCAAGTAAGGGGAAAAAAGGGCGTAAAAAGTTGGAAACCTGGTTAGCTTGAAGACTCACAGGCATCCCCTGATAGTCTTGCATATATATATATATATATATATATATATATATATATATATATATATATATATATATATATATATATATATATATATATATATATTCACTGAAAAAACCATAGGTTATAGACCATATATAGTTAGGGATTAGCATTTAAAAAACCTTATTTTATTTGCACAAAACCATTGAAATTCCATATATAGTTAGTTGCACTAACTATATATCGCGGACCCGCAATCCACTGCTAATGATGTCACATATTACATCATTCATGACATGGTCAGTGACATCACTGATGACATCACTGATGACATCTCAAATGACATCACTGATGACATCACTGATGACAACACCCAGTGACTGTATGTTTCTGTAAAGTTAAAATATGTCTTACATATTGAAGAATGAGTGGATGTATAAGTGTCTGGATGAAGGATTTAGTAGGTGCATGACTGACTGTATGAGAGAATGATTAAATGTGTCTCACTGAGTGCATGGGTTAATGATTAAAGTGTCTTAATTTGGCAATCATTATTTATGTTCTTCTGTAAACTGCTGCATGTTTAAATCAGTAGCTATATCAGTAACTATATGGGTTATTGAATGGTTGCCCAAGTATTTGTATGGGAGACTGAGTATGTGTGTGGGTGGCTGGGAGGTGTATAACTCTGTGCATAGATGTGTGAGCAGTTGATTCCCTAGGTGTATGGCTTCAAAAGTGCATGTAGAAACAGCTGTATGGACAGTTGACTGTGTGCATGAGTATATTGGTGAGTGAATGGATATCTCAGTTCAACATGTCAAAGTAAGTACATATGTAAAACACACTCCATGTGAGAGTTGACATATATAAATAACTGAACATAAGAGCCAGTGAATGTGAGAGTGGCTGTATGAATCATTGTGAACTTGTATCAAGGATTGTATAAGAGAGTAAATATGTGTTAGTATATGTTTGAATAAGTAAGGTGTGTATAACTGTATAGTTGAGGAAATGGAGGTGTGATTGATTCTTTGCATGACTGACTAGGTGTGTGAGTAACTCCATGGATGTGTGACAGTCTGTGAGTGCCTGTTTACACTGAGTGTATCTAAGGTTATATTAGAGTCTGAAGATATATTATCACATAAATGATATCATCAGTGATGTAATCAGTAATGTCAAATGAGATGTCAGCGATGTCATCAGTGATGTCATTTGAGATGTCATCAGTGATGTCATCAGTGATGTCATTTGAGATGTCATCAGTGATGTCATCAGTGATGTCACTGACCATGTCATGAATGATGTAATATGTGACATCATTAGCAGTGGATTGCGGGTCCGCGATATATAGTTAGTGCAACTAACTATATATGGAATTTCAATGGTTTTGTGCAAATAAAATAAGGTTTTTTAAATGCTAATCCCTAACTATATATGGTCTATAACCTATGGTTTTTTCAGTGAATTTTCAAGGTTTTGTAAATGCAAATTCCTAACTATATATGGTCTATAACCTATGGTTTTTTCTGTGAATTTCATTGGTTTTTTAAAAGCTAATATCTATAGCTGTAAAATATATTCTTTATTAAGTGACGTATCACGTAGCCCGTGAGACGCCTCATGATGCATCGCATAACCGTGACGTATCGTCTCTGCAGCGCAAACCAAACCCAAAACGTAAGCGCGCCAAAACACGCTTAAAGATATATATATTTTTTTAACCTTAATTAGACAAAATCCACACGTGCACATATCACAAACGTTCAAAAAACACAATATGTCGGACTCCCGTAACACTGCCGGTTAGCTGCCCGGTTAACGTACCAGGAAGCACCTTTACCGCGAAAAATCGCATTTTTTTTTTCACCCCCCAGGGAACTTTAATAGCCCCCTCATCAATCCTAGGGGTTCAGGAGGGGTCTGCCTTACCCCTTTCATTCATTTACACCTTTTTTTTTTCCACCTCTTGTCTCTCGATCCCACAGAGAGACAAGATGGCGGCTACCAGACTGTTTACAATGATAACAGCCAATCAGCTTCTCCTCAGACTCCCGTTACACTGCCGATTAGCTTCCCGGTTAGCTGCCCGGTTCGCGAACCAAGACGCGTCTCTACGGCGAAAAAATCGGATTTTTTTTTTTTTTTTTTTGGGCCCGGCGTGGCTCTATAATATCCCCCTCATCAATCCTAGGGGGTCAGGAGGGGTCTACCTTGCCCCCTTTCCTTCATTTCCCCCTTTGTTTTGGCCTCCTCTTGTCTCTCGATCCTACCGAGAGACAAGATGGCGGCCGCACCGGACTGTTTAGAATGTTGACAGACACCGGAGAGCCAATCAGCTTCGCTTTGCAAAGTTCCGATACGCGAAAGGTTCGCTAACCGGATAGCTGCCCGGAGCGCTGTTACAGATATATATCTTGATTTAAACGTTAATTTCTCAAAATCCACTGAAGCACATATATTGAGACCTAGCAAAGGCACATCGGGCTAACAGTCCCTACAATTTTGCCAAGTTTCGTGGAAATCCATTCAGCCGTTCGGGCTAAAAGTGAGTCCAACCGCCCTATGGAAATTAACATGGGAAAAACGCGTTTTGGGACCCCCCTTTTTTCTCGGCCCCCCCTTGACGAACCCCCCCCAAATTTTCAGGAGCTGCTCAGAAACAAAATGTGCCATTTTCCTGAAAATTTCAGCCGATTCCGTCCACAAACGCCAAAGTTATTAGACATAGAATTTTCAAAAGTCCCATAGGAAAAAAATCCTAACTATATATACCTACTGGCTATCGCCAGTAGGTAATATATATATATATATATATATATATATATATATATATATATATATATATATATATATATATATATATATATATATATATCACAAAAAGGTTGCCACTTGCTTGAAGGCGCACTCAAAGATCAAAGCAGGACCCTATTATTTGCAATAAGGTCCTTTATTTCTTTACAAACCGGCATTCATTTCAAAAGTTCAGTGTGAAAGGTCCTACGCGTTTCAAAGCTCCTGCTTCTTGTTCACGGACCGGCACTGTGATTGATGGCAGAGATTACGTCATCTTTGCAAGTTCCTCATTTAAATGGCAATTACCTGCCCCTAGGTGGGCTGGCTCCGGTGCACAGTTCTTAAGGCATCCTGGGACTTGTAGGTTTTATTTCGCCAATATTTTTTTTCAAAGGTATCTGTCATACAATCCTGTTTCATAGTGCAAATATTAATCCTCCAGTGGGTATTTAAAAAGAAATCCGGTTCAAATTAAAACAGACTTTGCGTTTGCGAGATTCCAGTCTTTGAGTGTGCCTCCAGGCAAGTGGCAACCTTTTTGTGATATATATATATATATATATATTCACTGAAAAAACCAAAGGTTATACACTATATATAGTTAGGAATTAGCCTTTAAAAAACCAATGAAATTCACTAAAAAAACCATAGGTTTTAGGCCTTATATAGTTAGGAATTAACATATAAAGAAACCATTGAAATTCCTCCTATATAGTTAGCTGGACATTTTATTGATATAAAACCAATGAAATTCGACATTTAGTTAGGTCCACTAACTATATATTTCGCGCATCTGCAATCCAATGCTGATGATGTCACATATTACATCATTCATGACATGGTCAGTGACATCACTGATGACATCACTGATGACATCATCCAGTGTCTGTGTGTTTTTGTAAAGTTTAAATATGTTTTACATATTGAAGAATGAGAGGATGTATAAGAGTATGGATGAAGGATTTTATTGTATAAGTGAGTAAGTATGTGTTTGTATATCTGTGAAAATGTAAGCTGTTCTGTGTTTAACTGTATAGATCAAGAAATCAAAGTGTGATCGATTCTTTACAGGACTGAGTAGGTGTGTGAGTAACTCCATGGATGAGTGGCAGTGTGTGAGTGTCTGCATAGGTGTATGAGTGCATATGATAGTGTTGCAATGATGAGTGACAGTATGTACGAATGACCTTATGGGTGAATGAATGAATGTGCATGTAGACGTAGGAATTAGTTAGTGGGTATGTAGTAAATGGTATTGGTGTGTCAATAGTTTCAAAAATGATACTTTGTATTTTACACTAGGTGTATTAGAGTGTAAGGAGGTGCATTGTATTATCACATAGACGTAGGAATTAGTTAGTGTGTATGTAGTAAATGGTATTGGTGTGTCAATAGTTTCAAAAATGATACTTTGTATTTTACACTAGGTGTATTAGAGTGTAAGAGGTGCATTGTATTATCACATGAAGTATATCATTAGTGGTGTAATTATTGATGTTAAATGAGCTGTCATCAGTGATGTCATCAGTGATGTCATGAATGATGTAATATGTGACATCATCAGCATTGGATTGCGGATGCGCGAAATATATAGTTAGTGGACCTAACTATATGTCGAATTTCATTGGTTTTATATCAATAAAATGTCCAGCTAACTATATAGGAGGAATTTCAATGGTTTTTTATATGTTAATTCCTAACTATATAAGGCCTAATAACCTATGTTTTTTTTAGTGAATTTCATTGTTTTTTTTAAAGGCTAATTCCTAACTATATATAGTGTATAACCTTTGGTTTTTTCAGTGAATTTCATTGGTTTTTTAAATGCTAATATATATATATATATATATATAGGAGGAATTTCAATGGTTTTTTATATGTTAATTCCTAACTATATAAGGCCTAAAACCTATGTTTTTTTTAGTGAATTTCATTGTATATTTAAAGGCTAATTCCTAACTATATATAGTATATAACGTTTGGTTTTTTCAGTGAATATATATATATATATATATATATATATATATATATATATATATATATATATATATATATATATATATATATATATATATATATATATATATATATATATATATATATATATATATATATTTTTTTTCATTGGTTTTTTAAAGGCTAATTCCTAACTATATATAGTGTATAACCTATGGTTTTTTCAGTGAATTTCATTGGTTTTTTAAAGGCTAATTCCTAACTATATATAGTGTATAACCTATGGTTTTTTCAGTGAATTTCATTGGTTTTTTAAAAGCTAATATATATATATATATATATAAGGCCAGAAACCTATGGTTTTTCAGTGAATTTGCAAGGTTTTGAAAATGCTAATTCTATTAGCGGATAACGTTTAAATATGTTAATATCCTTGTGGGACCATTCTTGGGTCGATGCATGGATGGATGCATGCATGATAGATGGGTGAATGGATGCATGAATGATGGATGGATGCAGGATGGATGGATGGGTGGGTGGATGGATGGGGTGCATGAATGGTGGGTGGGAGGGTGGCTGGGTGTTGGATGGATGCATGATTGTTGGCTGGAAGATGGATGGATGGCTGGTGGATGCATGATGGATGAATGATTGTTGGGTGGATGCATGATGGGTGAATGCATGATGGGTGGGTGGATGAATGAATGCTCGGTGGATGCATGATGGTTGGATGCAGGGTGGATGGATGGATGCATGGGTGGATGCATGTTGGGTGGATAGCTGGATGGATGGGTGGATGCATGCATGCATGAATGAATGAATAATGGATGGATGTATGATGGCTGGATGGGTGGCTGGATGGATGGTAGATGGATGGGTGGCTGGATGGTGGACTGTGTGAGTGGTGGGTGAGCAGTATCAGACTGCCTGCACAATGTCAGGATGACTGTGCGTAGTAAATGGTAGGTAAGGGTGCAGGGTGAGCAGTGTTTGAGGATAGGTGAAAGGTATGCAAGTAATTTGTAGCAGAATACATTGAATAAAAATAGGTGGATCGATAGGTGAACGGTAGTGTGGATGGATGGTAGGGTGCGGATGGATGAATGATGGGTCAATGGATGGATGAATGGATGGATGGGTTGACAGGGTAGTATGTTTGCCATTCTTCTTAATAATATTCCCCATCATTTCTTAAATTCATCATAATACAGTTACATTTTTATGTCGGACCCTGGGACTGTATCGAAATCATGGCCATAGATTCATCTGCTATATAATTGCCCTTTCCGCCCCTTTCTAAAATGCCTGCAAACACCACATGTTGGACCGGATCACTAAAGAAATCTATTCCTTTTCCAAGCTGCTATTCCTGGACCTACTGAGTCGGTCTTGGTGCACTAAATAAATCCAAAAACATAAGGCAATGGATACAGTGTCTTTAAAACAGAACGTTACATCAATTACCTAGGTATTCGAGTAAAAAGGAAGCTTACACGTACATCCTTTATGGTTCAAACAGTAACATATTCTCCATGAGCCATTCCGCTCCCTCTAGTGCTCCCTTAACAGAACACCCAGCAAATCCCGCCCTGCTCAGAACGCTCCCACAACAGCTTCAGTCACAGCTTTGATTTCCCCCGCAGGCTATTTTGGGAGGCATGCTAACTCGCAGCAGTGCTTCAATAGATATGAGCGCCAGACGCACTGTTTACTCTATCACTCAAGCTCCGTGATCAATATGGATTATTGGGTCAGTGTCCATATTATAGTGACCCTCCGCTAGCGCTTGTAAAAGGGTAGCCACATTGTTCCCCATGTGAAGCGGAGGTTCCAAGATAATGGGAAAACCAGAATGTCAGCCACACGATACAATCTTACTGTAAACTGACATGTAGGAACCGATTTGTCGCTGGCATAGGGGAGTATTGAATTCACTGGCTAGGCCTCTTTGCTGTTAATACAACCATCATGCCGACGGTCACCTTTCCTCTCCGTCGGTACTTCTAATCGGCATCTGAGCCGATCAGGGAGGTGAGGAAGGCCGTCTGGGCTGCAGTATATAACGCTCATTGCCATTGGAATAGCGAGCGTCACATGTATCTCAGCGAGCATCCTGATTGGCTGACTTATGAGCCAATGGGGGCTGGATGTTGTCGATACTTAAAAAGGTAAACAAAGCCCCGTAAATGGACTGATGTAAATGGCCTCGTTCTAAGCCAAAGAGGTGCAAACTTAGGTTATTTATGAGAAGAGTTGTAAGAAATTGTGAAAGGGGTAACATCAACATGCCGATGGTTATTAATTCGGCGAGTTTGTTTATGTTTTATTAATCGGCTCATTGTCAAACTTAGGTTATTTATGAGAAGAGTTGTAAGAAATTGTGAAAGGGGTAACATCAACATGCCGATGGTTATTAATTCGGCGAGTTTGTTTATGTTTTATTAATCGGCTCATTGTCATTGGAACAGCCAGGGGGAAGCGGAAACCACGTCCTCCCGGCCCCACCTACAACCAGGCGGCGGCGGCGGCGGCCATTTTAAGGCGGCTCGGGCCGCGGCGGTGATCTCAGCAGTAAAACGAGGGGTGAGCACCCTCGAAATTAAAATAAAACACAAGAAAATATAAGGCAGAAGCCCCCCAAGCCCCCCCCCAAAAAAAATTCAGAAAATTCGCGGGAGTGCGCGCACGCGTGAGCGCTTATAGATATATAATTGATTTCTCTTCTAATTTTCTCAGGAACCACTGGAGGGATTTACACTATTTTACCAAAAGCGTGATCTGCATACCAGACACTACCATTTTGACAAGTTTGGTGTAATTCCCTTCAGCGGTTCAAGCTGTAGCTGAGTCTAAAGGTCCTATGGAAATTAACATGGGGAAAACATGTTTTGGGACCCCCCTTTTTTCTAAGCCCCCACTTGACGAATCCCCCCCAAATTTTCAGGGAAGGAGCGGAGCGGAGCGAGCCATCTTCTTTGACAAATTTGCGAAGATTCATCAACCAGGGCCAAAGTTATTCCCAATAGAATGTTGGGGATTTCCTATGGGAACCCGTCCTAACTATGTATACCTATACATATATATATTCACTCCAAAAATCTCCTCTATCAAGAAGAACACAGGACACCCAGAGCTTCTGTTCAGGAATTTATTCTGGCAGATAAAAAAGTCTCCACGACGCGTTTCGCCCCTTAAGGCTTGATCACGCTCGTCAAGTTTGTGTTGACAGCCATTTTTAAAACCACAGAACACCCTCGTGCACAGTTAATAATACGAAAAGTGGCGGACATATTGTAATGGACATGTAATGCTGGCATTGCAATGATATAAAAAACATAGCGCAACATATTAGTGCAACCACTGTCTTAGTAACATGTTCTCTAATGCTGTATTCAATGTAACATTATTACGACATGTTTGTTCTTATCACAACAAATATTGAAAAGGATATCAAATTAATGTCCCAAGCACATCTCAATATATGTATCAAAGCAGAACTCATATTGTAAGCAAAACCATCTCATCCTGCATTACATTACAAAGATATATCACGAATCATGTGGCGTATATGTCCTTGATTCTGATTGGCCACATTGTGAAAGCTGTCCTATGATTGGTTGTGTGATCACTAGGAGACAGTAAACAATTGTCCATCGCGTATCGGTCAAATGGCTACATATCAAGTAGAGATCAGAGGAGTTAGCCTAAGTAGGCAAATATATTGCTCCGAAAAGACATAAAGTCCATTAGTGACCTCTAGAAAAAAGCCTCCTTATAAGATTGGCAGTCCCGCCCCAGTGGGCAATTCGACAGTAAACACAACCCATCCTTCCAATAAATTGGAAGCAAGAGAAGAAGTCCAGCCCCAGTGGGCAATTCGAACAACCACAATGTCTATCATGCTGGTACAGATTCCGCATTATCATCAATTGTCCTCAGCTACATCGTATTATGTGAAATCTAAGAATAATGAAAAAAATGTAACTTTAAATTCTTTGAATGGAAGACCACAGACAATATATACACAATTCACAACTTCATTCATGTAGATGTATTGATAATTCTTCGCTATTGTTCAACCCTTTGGGGGTTAAACAATCGAAATCCACAATATATTTAGATTCCAATTCTCTGAGGGATAATTCGCGATTACACCCTCTCACACCAAGATCAACATTGTCAATCACCACCATCTGAACAAGTTTCTCATCTTGCATATGTTCTGAAAAGAAATGTCTTGCTATGAGATATTGTTTGTTATTGTTGTGGATAGCACGTAGATGTTCCAATACCCTTTTCTTAGCCTCATGTTTGGTGCTGCCAACGTACCATTTGTTGCACGGGCAGATCAGGATGTACACACTGTATGGTGTGTTGCATGTGAGATGTTTCCGTATCATGAATTCTCTCTTGGTGTTGGGAACAGTGAGTGAATTACAATCATAGCTATGTTTGCAAGCTTTGCATCTGCGACAACATTTAAAGCCTACCACTCCCTGGGTGTTCATAGTGCCTGCTGAGGTAACATAATTGTGGCTAAGCTCATCTCTCAATGACCTTCCATTGCGGAAAGTAATTTGGGGATGATCATTCAGATATTTTTTAAGATGAATATCAGTTTGTGAAACATGCCAATGGTTTTAAAAAAATCTTTCGCACCTCATTAGCTTGACCAGAGAAAGTGGTAATAAATCTAACTTTCTCTTGTTCCTGCTTTACTATTCTGGGGTTCAGTAGTTCTTCTCTGTTCTTTTGTTCAACACGTACTTTAGCCGTGACGATCATTTTTTGATTGTATCCTCTACTCCGAAATCTTTCACACATAACCTTTTCTTCTTCAATATAGGATTCTTGTGTGCTGCAGTTGCGCTTGGCACGGAGAAGTTCCCCATAAGGGATGCAGTATACTAAATTGCGTGGATGACAGCTATTGGCATTCAAAATACTGTTTCCCGCCGTCTTTTTACGAAAAAGTTTAGTATTCAGCTGACCATTGGAGACCTCCACAATCTCATCCAAGAACTCAATTGTTTGTTTACCGAAATGCTCAGTCAATGTTAGATTCAAGTTGTTAAAATTCAATTTGTCAATAAATGATTGTAGTGATTCTTCATCTCCACACCAAATAAAGAAAATATCATCTATGTATCTAAGCCACAGGGCAACGTTGTCAAATTCTGCCATTTCCCCGACGACCTGCTCCTCCCACCAACCCATGTAAAGATTCGCATAGCTGGGAGCGAAGCAGGTCCCCATGGCCGTGCCCTGTGACTGTCGATACAAGATGTCATTAAAAAAAAAAAAAAGTTGTTAAGACAGAAATCGATCATAGATATGATCATTTCAGAATGTCTGAGGTAAGACACAGAGCGTGTTTTGAGAAAGTGTTTTACTGCCTCTATGCCATAATGGTGTTGGATGCTAGTATACAAGCTGCTCACGTCTAACGTGGCCAAGATGTCTCCCAGTGCAGTCCATTTACAACAGTTAGGAAATGTGTGGTATCTTTGATATATGATGGAAGAGCCATCACATAGGGTCTAAGATAATGATCTATATACTTTGAGGTGTGTTCTAAAAGAGATCCAATGGAGGATACGATGGGACGTACAGGGGGTTCAATGGGATTCTTATGGAGTTTGGGGGGTAAGTATAGAATCGGTGTTCTAGGATGTGCACAATATAGATATTGGAATTCTTCACTCTCCAATAATCCCTTATCATTCCACTCCAATAATAGATCTCTAAAAGCTATATTAGATTGTGATAGCTCGTCACAGTCAGTTTTACAATATCAATTAACATCATTTAATTGACATTGATCTTCATTTAAATACTTGTTCTTATCAAGTATCACAACATTCCCCTCCTTATCACTTTGTCTGATAACAATACTAGTATCACTTTTCAGATTGTCCAAGGCTGTGATTTGTTTAACAGTTACGTTTTTCTTAGTCCAAGAGAGTTTGTGATTGCGTATTCTGGTTAGGTCTTTTAAAACCCCTCTTTCAAAAACCTCAATCGCATCACATTGAATCATTGGAAGAAAAGCTGATTCAGGTTTGAAATTGGAGCCTGGATTGATCCCCACATCAGTTCCCCAAATGTCACATTCCAGAGTATTATTGAAATCCCCAGAGTCTGAGTCAATAACATGTAATAGTTCTATATCATTCATGTCATGATTACTGATAGTTGTCGGAATACTCACAGTTTCCCCAGGCTTTTGCTTGGTTTTGAACCATTTTTTCAGTTTTAATTTTCTTGAGAACAAAAATAGATCTATCCGTGTGTCTGCGAAATTCATATTCATTGATGGACAGAATGAGAGTCCTAAAGCCAAGGTTTCTTCCTCTTTCTGGGTAAGGATCCTTTGTGATAAGTTGACAACAGTCATATTCATTTTTGGATCTTGCTCCATGTTGCCATTCCCATTGGAGCTTTGTTTGCGCTGGCACCTCCTCTTTTTGGCTTGTTTGTTGCAGCGGTTCCGCCTCTGTTGCCTCGTCCTCGTCCTCTTTGTGAATTCGCATCCTGTTACATTTCTGTCCGATTCTTGCTGATCATCTAAAATTGTAATAAAAAATTTGGGTTTTTTGTTGGATCTGTTACCACATCTTGATTGCCTTCTGGATTAGAAGCATCTGAGGCATTCCCATCAGATATATCACTTTCTGTAACTTCTTGTCCAGGGCTGGATATTGTTGGTTTTATTACTGCTAATCCAGTCTTCTTATCAAATAGATGATCATACTTTTTTTGCAAGGTGAGCGTACGTCCAGATTGATAGTCCTTATAGTCTCGTATGAACTTGCGTTGTTTTTTCGCAGTTATTTCTTCCTCAAGTTTCTCCATTTTGGTAGTTAGTTTTTTGAGAAATTCATCCAGAGCCTCTTTAGACATTAGGGAACTTAATTCCGTAGTTAATTGTTCTATTTCTACCAGGAGTTTCGCCCTATCTTTAAGGGCATACTTGACCAGTATACGCATCATGGTGATAGAACATGATGCAAAATTATCGGTCCATTCCTGGAGCATATCAGGGTCTTCATAGGTGGGGATGGTGTAAATGCGAAGTCCCCTCGGGACTCTTTTCACTTCAATATATCTTTGTAGGGACTCCGTTTCCCACCATTTTGATAGTTCTTTCTTATACAATCTTTCAAGTGTATTCAGTTTCGTTTGCAGGTTTAACTCTATCCCAATGCTCGAGGTGGTGGGTCTTTCATCAACGTTGGTACTTGAATTTGTGAAAAATAATTTGTCTGCGGTCTTCTTCCGACGAGCATCTTATTCACCTGCCATCTTGGATATTGTAAATATCCTTTTAAAGCTTCTCCGATTTTTGGATAGCAGTTAAAATCGGTAAAGTTGCTCCCAGCCCCTGTATTACGCTCTGTGCCAACGTAATTGCGTTCTGAACACTCCGGTAATCCAGAATCGTAAGCGGCACCCGGAACTGGTGCACCGCTCGTAGACTCCTTTTCCCGTCGTTCCGAACTTCTATCGTACAGCACAACAAATGTTCGTGATACGCCCGTGTATTTTCTTGCTCGCTATAGAGCTGCAATATACGGTGAAGTTTCCTGGAGCACGTGTTGCTGTTGTTTCTTACCGGGCGTTCGCGTAATCAAGGGGGTCAGCCAACTCTTTCTATGAATGAATCTTACACTAGTGCTGGTACGGGAGTTGTGCTGTCGACGGGCGGTCCTGCGTAGCCACCAGCCGGCTAACGTATTCACTCCAAAAATCTCCTCTATCAAGAAGAACACAGGACACCCAGAGCTTCTGTTCAGGAATTTATTCTGGCAGATGAAAAAGTCTCCACGACGCGTTTCGCCACTTAAGGCTTGATCACGCTCGTCAAGTTTGTGTTGACAGCCATTTTTAAAACGACACAACACCCTCGTGCACAGTTAATAATACGAAAAGCGGCGGACATATTGTAATGGACATGTAATGCTGGCATTGCAATGATATAAAAAACATAGCGCAACATATTAGTGCAACCACTGTCTTAGTAACATGTTCTCTAATGCTGTATTCAATGTAACATTATTACGACATGTTTGTTATTATCACAACAAATATTGAAAAGGATATCAAATTAATGTCCCAAGCACATCTCAATATATGTATCATAGCAGAACTCATATTGTAAGCAAAACCATCTCATCCTGCATTACATTACAAAGATATATCACAAACCATGTGGCGTATATGTCCTTGATTCTGATTGGCCACATTGTGAAAGCTGTCCTATGATTGGTTTTGTGATCGCTAGGAGACAGTCAACAATTGTCCATTGCGTATCGGTCAAATGGCTACATATCAAGTAGAGATCAGAGGAGTTAGCCTAAGTAGGTAAACATATTGCTCCGAAAAAACATAAGGTCCATTAGAGACCTCTAGAAAAAAGCCTCCTTATAAGATTGGCAGTCCCGCCCCAGTGGGCAATTCAATAAAGCTTTTCAGTAAGAACCTGCTACAAACGAAACCCCCTAATCGTGACAGTTGGTTATAGCAGGTCCCCCTGTTTTCAAGGGTCATCGGCACATATTCAAAAATTCGTCCTGATGATGGTCTTGTGATTTAGCTTGTTAAGACCGAAACGTCAACCTTCACGTCCACTTCTGCCACTACTGACTTTCTGCGTTCAGCAACTTACCTCAAATCTAGTAGAAGTCATTGTACCATATGTAACAGTTGGGACGTATTCTATTGTACTGTTGGACTAATGAATGTATTCCTTGTACATTAGAATTGTTTATTATGTTTTATTCTAACAACTGATGAAGAACCCTTATAACTGCTTCAAAATAATAATAATTTTGATATATAATCTCCTTGTGTTGCTTCTCTTTATTGTTTGGCTAGTGTGGTAGCCTCTCACTGTGATTTTCGCTTTGTCCTAAATAACTGGACTTTGAAATTTAATACAGCAACTGATGTACACAGTTAGGATCTAAAATTCTTTTCAATAGAGATCCCTAATGCTGTCTATGAGATTGTAAAACAAATCCATTGCTGGCAATGTGCTTTTGATATAATATCTGCCCAAGCCCGCAAGGGTTTATTGGGTCACCCACCCTTTCTTTACTGTATTATGAATTGGGCAGATTACCTTTGCCAAGATCGCAATTGAACTGCTGAGACCACCAGCAGAAAGCTGACTACCAGGTTCACTCTTTGAGAAAGGCAACCACCATAGGGCGGGACAGGGGAGCTGTACCACCATCGGTGTTACGATTTTCCTTTTCCATGAGCTAACCGCGGCGGTCCAACAGCCTGCTTCAAGGTGGTGGAAACAAAGGATTTGAGGTGTATACTCACCCCTTTCTTGTTCTTCCAGGCACAGTTCGACTTTGATCCCATTCTTCCGGTCCCCCCTTAACAGCAGGATCTTCACCCCGAGGATTACGACCCACGTTGCAATGATCTACAGGTGAGTCCTTTTTGTACCATATACCGATTACCAAGACTGTCCACATATGGGAGGGACTCCGGCACTTAGTAGATGGTATATTTCCATATGTATCATGCACATGTATGCATCTTACACACATGCGGCCGAAATGCACTGCCAGGCATCAATATATTTGGAAAAAGTACTCACCACTGCCGCAAGATCTCCAAATCCACACTGGCAGCACTGTTGTCAACTCTACGGCAGTCTGTAGACCACCAGTGCCGTGGGCTACTAGCTGGTGCAGACACAGTTCTTGGGCAATTGGACCACTAATCTCGTAAATGGACCCTTGAGTCTTAGTTGTTTCATTCCTCTATGGAGGTTTTACCTTCAGATGTCAGATGTAATTCCCACACCAAGAGATATCTTAGGATATTTTACTCAAATTCTGTTCTGGATAGGTATTGTTTGAATTTTGTCCAACTTTAACCAAAATTCATTCTCTCTTTGCCCTCTGGAAATCCCTCCCTATTTCTGTGATCGGAGGGATGTAATTTGTGAAGATTTCGATCCTCCTTTACATATTATTTCTCTTAATAAATGTCCCTTGAAGATTAGACGCAGGGCTTTTTTTCGCTAGTTGGAGAATGTTTTTTCAACATTCTTATGGGATAATGTAGCGCCAGGAAACCTCCAGTGTCAGCGCGCTTTAAAAGTGTCATTTAACATAACATAACATAATAAATCACACAAGGTTAGTTTAAAGATACTCCAACTGACTAAGACGGAGGGTGGTTTGGCAGTGCCCTGTCTCAGGATCTTTTACCCTGAATCTATTGCAGCACAGTTACACCGCTTTGCTATGCAGGGGTCTCAGTTCAACAATTTTTTAATTTTACAAATGCTTGGCCACTGTGGTATAGCCAGTTTGCCAAAATCTAGCCATGAACCTAAAATACTGAAGAAAGTGAGGTATAAGACCTTGTCAAATACTACTCCCTTGGTGTGTTGTTCCCATCTGTCTCTCTGTCTCTCACCATCTGCCATTAAGAAGCGGGCAAAGATCCATATTTTTAAGACAAGACTTCCTGGATCAGAACAGAATAAAGTCGGTGGTAGAGATCTGCTCTGGCATACCTCGCAGGAGGTTTTATTTTGTTTCTCTCATAGACAAATGGTCTCTGTTCTTAACAGCCTCTCTCTATATGAGATATCTTTATGAGATTTACAGTTCAGCCACCATGGTCTGGAAACTTTGGTGTGACAGTTCTTTAGTTACCTCTAATATTAGGGCAAGATGGCAGAGGCACGAGGAGATAGAGACTGATAAAGAGAGTTGGTTGAAGTATTTTGAGTATAGTTTTACATTGCTCATGGGTGCAAACTTTCACAGAATTAGGATTTTTAATGATTGGATGCTTTATTTTACCCCAGAAAGACTTAACAAAATTCTCTTAACCTCCCCCAGGAAATGCCCCAGGTTTGTAAGGGAATGGGAGACTGGGGGAATATATTTATGATGTATAAGTCCATTTCTGAATTTTGGTCACAGATTTCTTAGCACCTTTTTCTTACGGTTGGATGTGAGGTTAAACCCTCCGCTAGTAAAATTTTGCTTGGCCTCAATATCCCATCACAGATAGGTAAACAATTTGTTCAATGTTTTTTTATTTACACTTTAGTGGCTTGTTCTATTATTACCAGCCTTTGGCAGTCCACACAGAAGCCCACATTTGAGGAGTGGTTGAAGAACATGAAGAACACTAGAACAAAGGGGAATATCAGGATTTTGCCCGCATGAATAATTTAGAATGCTATAAGATGCTCTGGGGTCTTCCTTTGTGGAAGATTAGGTTCATGGGAATTAACATAGACATAGTACAACACTTTGGAGGCATTTTTAATGGGATGCTGAGTTTTGCCTGACATTTTACTTAGAGGCTGGCATTTAGCTAGTATTGCACTAGCTGGATTGCAACAGCACTGTATTAGCATTGTCACTTTATTGTTGAATATCTGGTCAGATGAAAAAGGAGGTTACACTTTATTTGGTCTTCACACTGTCATGTTATATTGAGAGTCATTGGGTGTAGGTTGGGTCTTGCCTGCATGGCTGCTCCAATGTTTCTTACAGGCTTTTTACAGCTTATATTTGTGCTATGGTTAGTTTTAGGTAGGTACTGTCACTTTATTTCTTGTTAGCTGCACGTTAGTGTTGTTGCTAACAGCCAAATATTCAGAAATGCCATCTTCCGTTGAGACTGAGGGAATGTAAACTGTATTTATATTGACATTCTAATGAATTAAGATGAAATTATCAATATTGCTCTATGATGAGATGTGGCATTAAGTTGGCAATGAATGTCATTTATTATTTAAGACAGTGAGAGCGGATTGTGCGGGGGGACTTTTCTTTTGTACTGTATTCCAAGCTATAAATAAAAGAATACACAATTCTACTTATCAATGTTGCCCACAGTGGTAGAATCAGCTGTATGTTTCTTTAAATAGATATGCAGGCTCTTCGGTCCACTGGAAGGAAATGTGACTGATTAGGGTTCTCATTTCACCTCTCGCTTTTGGAATACTTTACTTGGAAACAACTGGCAAAGTGAATTATAAGTCTGGCAATAAACCTACTAGCCTCATGGACAAACTGAGAGCTTGAATCACACTGTGCAACAGTACCTCAATTATGTTGTGACAGAACATCAGACTGAGAGACTATCTTGTACACCATTAGCAGAGTGTGGTGGAGAAGGCAGTGTTCAAAGAGTCCACACAACTCCGGTGAGTAGATGAAAGGATATTTCATGAAATACGTGTAAACAGTGAAGCCCATCTACAAGTGTCCTTCCAGTTCTGTGGTCCCGCAGAAACTGCCAGCACTGCAGACACAGAATACTGTTCTCTAATAAAAGAGAGAGGGACCCCAAGACCAAAGGGTTCCACAATTGACACAAGTCAAAAAATTAATTCCCTTTGGGCGAATTAACATCAATACATAAGTACTTTCAGACAAACAAACAATAGACTCACCAATACCAAAAAAGTAACAAGGAAGCAATGATAATAGTGAAAGCATTCAATACACGTGAAAACACTATGGTAAAATTAGATCGTAAGACAATTTATTAACATACATTATATTTCTTAAAAATTGGGAAACAAATACAGGACGAAACAATAATAAATAAAATCAACATTCCAATAAAAATTCCAATAAAAAGGAGCTACAGGAAAGAGGACTAAACTCAAATACAACAATTATTTTGAATTTTCCTTCGTTTCTTATTCCAAATTCACTCCTTGAGCATCAACGCATTTCGGCGGTATAGTCAGTATATAACCGCCTTCATCAGGGTTTTTGTACAACTGTTTCCCAATACTTCTCGAGCATAAAGCGGATTGTCAGTGCATCATAAGGGGTATACTGCCTCCTTATCCTTTGTAGGAGATATTCGACACAGAATACTGGCCAGAGACACTGAACATATGACTACCCTCAGAAGATGCACTCTTGGAGCGTGGCTGCACGTGGCAGTAATGACAGACTAGCACAGGATACAGAAATACATATTAAAGCCATTATAAATACCACACATCTCCCCACACAAAAAAAAAGAAAATATTTATATAAATATATAACTGGAAACTTATACAGCAAAATCTTGCAAATAACTTCCATTTCTGGAGGTAATGCCCCCCTTATAATCAGCTTCATCCAAGCAAAGATTGCTACATTCCTTTACTGAATCCCTGGCATTGAAATCTTCTAAATCAAAGACATTAGTATCATTGAAGGAGACACCACCAGAAACAGTAGGCTGTGAGAAATGAGCGCCCTCATTTTCAAAATCAGAAACAATAGGGGATGACAAAAACAACGCTCCAGGTTTATGCAGTTTACTCATAATAACTTTGCTTTGAAAATCCTTCAAGAGAATTAGATGTCTTATTGCCCACCAATGGCCATCCTCTAATCTAACAGAGGAAGATTCCACTTTGGACACTTTAAATGGACCATTAAAGTGAAAAGGATTTCTTAGGTTTCATGTCCTTCAACATAACCCAATCTCCCACAGCAACTACAGAAGCATTCACTTTCATGCCTGCATCATGATATAACCCCCTCTTATCCCGAGCCTTCCTAACTGTTGACTCAATATCTTTGAAATCTACTGTCAAGATACTTGATTATTTCTGCTTCCACCAACCATGATACAACCCTGTGCAAGATTGCCTTCCTCTTAATAAAGTAAAAGGTGACACACCTGTGACACTGTGGGGGGTATTATGATAAGCCCACACTTTGGCCTGAATACATTTCTCTACATCCACACTACACGTCAAAGCTGCTTGAATCCCTTCCTTGAGGAGATGATTGGCCCTTTCCATAGCACATTTGGCTTGAGGCGCATATAACTCAACATTGTAATGTTTAATGCCGTTGTCCTTCAAAAATTATTCAATATTCTCAAACACCAGCTGGCCACTGTTATCGGTGACCAATTCTTCAAGATACCCTTCCGAAGTAAACATTTTATTTAGAAAGTTAATAACCACTTGAGTCGATGTTTCAGGTAAAACATCAATCAATCAATCAATCAGAGTACTTGTAAAGCGCGCTACATACCCGTGAGGGTCTCAAGGCGCTGAGGTGAGGGGGGATGCTGCTACTGTTCGAAGAGCCAGGTCTTGAGGAGTCTTCTGAAGGCAAGTAGGTCCTGGGTCTGCCATATGTGGGTGGGGAGGGTATTCCAGGTCTTGGCGGCGAGGTAGGAGAAGGATCTGCTGCCGGATGTTGTACGTAGGATGCGTGGACAGCGGCTAGGGCGAGGCTGCGGATGGAGCTGGTCAGTGGGGGTGTGGAGGCTAAGTCTGCTGTTCAGGTAGGCTGGGCCGGCATTGTGGAGTGCTTTGTGTGCGTGGGTGAGGAGCTTGAAGGTGACCCTCTTGTCGACGGGGTGCCAGTGTAGGTCTCTCAGGTAGGGGGGTGATGTGGCTGCGGCGGGGGACATTGACGATCAGTCAAGCGAAGGCGTTTTGGATACGTTGTAGTCGTCGTAGGTGTTTGGCTGGGATTCCTGCATAGAGTGTGTTGCCGTGGTCCAGTCTGCTGCTGACGAGGGCTTGGGTAACCGTTCTTCTTGTTTTGGTTGGGATCCACTTGTAGATCCTTCGGAGCATGCAGAGGGTGTTGTAGCAGGAGGAGGAGACGGCGTACACCTGTTTGGACATGGAGAGGGATGAGTCGAGGATGAATCCTAAGTTGCGTGCATGGTCGGTGGGTGTTGGTGATTTTCCCAGTGTGGTCGGCCACCAGGAGTCGTCCCTGGCTGAGGGAGTGGGTCCGAGGATGAGGTCCTCCGTCTTGTCCAAGTTCAGCTTCAGATGGCTGCTCCTCATCCAGTCGGTGACGGCCTTCATTCCCTCATGGAGGTTGGTCTTGGCGGTGTGGGGTCCTTGGTGAGGAAGAGGATGAGCTGGGTGTCGTCGGCGTAGGAGATGATGTTGAGATCGTGATGGCGGGTCACTTGTGTGAGGGGGGCCATGTAGACGTTGAACAGCGTCTTGCTGAGGGATGAGACCTGGGGGACACCGCAGATGATGTCGGTGGCTTCAGATAGTAAGGGTGGGAGGCGGACTCTCTGGGTTCTGCCTGAGAGGAAGGACGTGGTCCATTCAAGGGCTTTCTCTTGGATTCTGGCTTCTAGGAGGTGTGTTTTAAGAGTGCAACGGCATACCGTGTCGAAGGCGGCTGACAGGTCAGGAGGATGAGGGCTGATGTTTCGCCGTTGTCTAGTTGGCGCCTGATGTCGTCTGTGGCGGCGATGAGGGCTATCTCGGAGCTTTGGTTGAGTCTGAATCCGGACTGGGATGGGTCCAAGATGTTGTTGCCTTCCAGGTGGTGGGCCAATTGCATGTTGATGATTTTCTCAATTACTTTTGCCGGGAACGGGTGCAGAGAGATGGCCCGGAAGTTTTTGAGGTCCTTGGAGTCCGCTTTGGGCTTCTTGAGGAGGGTGTTGATTTCAGCGTGCTTCCAGCTTTCTGGGAATGTCGCTGTTTCGAAGATGTTGATGATCTTCCGTAGTTGGGGTACGATGGCTGTGTCTGCTTTGTTGAATACGTGGTATGGGCACTGGTCTGACGGAGATCCTGAGTGGATGGGGTTCATGATATTGTGTGTGTCGTTGACGTTGGACCAGGAGGTCAGGTGGTTGACTCTGGTGGTGTTAACAGGGGAGGGGAGTCTGGCGTAGTCAGGGCGGTCGTGCTGTTGAAGCTGTCGTGGATGTCAGCGATCTTGCGGTGGAAGAAGATGGCTAGTGAGTCGCACAGATCTTGTGAGGGCGGGATGTCGTTGGCGTTGGCGCTGGGGTTAGAGAGTTCCTTTACAATGCTGAAGAGCTCTTTGCTGTCGTGTGCGTTGTTGTACAAGTGGTCTTTGAAGGAGGATCTCTTGGCTAATCTGATGAGGTGGTGATGTCTGCGGGTGGCGTTATTGTGGGCTACGTGTTGTTCGGTGTGCGTTCGTGGAGCCATATCTTCTCCAGTTTCAGGCATGCGCTTTTGGAGGTCTTGAGCTCGTCGGTGAACCAGGTGGCTCTCTTGCTGGCGTGGTTGTTGGAGGGTTTCTTGAGCGGGGCGAGGGTGTTGACGCAGTCGTCGATCCAGTGTCTGAGGTTGCGGGCTGCGGCATCTGGGTTGGTGGGGTCGGTGGATGGGTTCTGGGGGAGGGTGGTGATCAGCTGGTCGTCGGTGACTTTGATCCAGCATCGGCGAGGCAGCTGTTGGGTGCGGTGGTGCGTGGTTGGTTTCTTGAAGGTGAAATGGATGCAGCGGTGGTCGGTCCAGTGGAGTTTGGTGGTGTGGTCGAAGGTGACGTGGGAGCCTGTGGAGAAGACGGGGTCCAGCATGTGGCCGGCGGCGTGGGTGGATGCGGTGATGAGTTGTCTGAGGCCGAGATTGGCGAGCTTGTCAATCAGGATGGCGGAGTTGTCGTTGTTGTTGTTCTCGAGGTGGAAGTTCAGGTCCCCGAGGAGGATGTAGTCCATGGAGGCAAGTGCATGGGTTCTGGCGAGGTCAGCGATGGAGTCACTGAACTGAGCCCGGGGTCGGGGCGGTCTGTAGATGAGTGTTCCTCTGAGGGTGGTGTTGGCATCGGTTGTGGATCCGGAAGTGCAGATGTTCTGCGGTGTTGAGGGTGTCATCTGCCTGGGTGGCGACCTTGAGGGTAGACTTGTGGACGATGGCTATTCCTCCTCCGAATCCGTTGGCGTGATCCCTGTGGGTGATCTTGTAGCCGTCTGGGATGGCTATGGTGATGTCGGGCACCGAGGAGTCGTTCCACCAGGTCTCGGTCAGTAAGGCCACGTCTTGGTCGGAGGTGTCGATCAGATCCCAGAGCTCGACGGCGTGTTTGCGTGCGGAGCGGGTGTTGAGGAGTATGCAGCGGAGGTGGTTGGGTTCAGTCCTTGGAGGTTTGGTGGTTCTGTCGCAGGTGAAGCTGCAGGTGCAGCAGGAGAAAGGTCCGTGGGTCCGTTTTTGGGGCTTCTTTGAAGCAGGTGTGGTTTCGGCCGGCGTTGAGTGCGTGGAGGGTGCTGGCATCATAGTGGATTCTGGTGTCATGGCGTTCACGGGGTCCAGGGGTTCGGCCGCTGGGTGCGGTCCAGGCGCAGACGGGCTTGCCTTAGGCGCGCCCGCTGTGCACTGCTGCCATTTAAGGCGAGGTGGGAGGGAGGAGCAGCTGGGAGGCGGGAGCAGGGTGGGATACAGAAAAAAGGGGGCGTGGCCGCAGGGGAGCAGGAGCGAGGGGTCTAGTGCAAAGGGGGTGCGGCTGGAAAAACAGGGGGCACAGCGGGAAGGACAAGGGCAAGGAACCCAAGAACAGTACAACAAAAAACAATATCACCAAATTACCGGAGTGGCAGAGCCAGCAGACGGCAGCGGCGACCTCACGAGGCAGGAGGCAGCAGGGGGGAAGGCACGGCCCAGCTGGTGGAGCTGTGCAGCGTGTGGAGCGACTTGGCCTGCAAGCAGGATCAGGTCGCTCCACACGCCGCACAGCTCCAGGTAAAATATCATAATATTTCCATTTGGAAGTAAACACCAGTCATAACTATTAAGTACTTTGACTTGCCAGGTAAAAGTGAAATGAGCACTTCAAAATCCAGTGCTAATTTACACCATGGTCCATGAGGTAAAGGAGTAGTAATTAAAGGGATGTCTTGCAATTTGTAATGCTTGTTGGACATAACACAATCTTGGCAAGCGTTAACAAAATCATCAACCTCCTTCCGCATATAAGGCTCCAAAAATGGCACCTAAGTGATTCAATTGTTTGTGAACCCTAGGTGCCCATGAGGAGCCAAATCCAATATTTACCTTCTTATCCCTTAGGAACAACATATTTTCCCACTCTTAGAAGAATGTCTGACTCAATGGTGAGCTGATCTGCCAATTGACAGAAACAGTACAACGCCCCTTTAAAATGTTTAACCGGAGGCCAACCTTGCTGCACAAACTGTCTGACTCTGCTTAAAATGTCATCTTCTTCACACGCTTTGAACCATTCTTCCTCAGACACTGTGCTCAGACATTTATCAGACTAGAATCCTAACAAAGGTTCAAGTAATACATTACATACACCATGAATTTAAATAATATAAGAGATTCGTCACATAAAACAAGACAAACTATGCAACACAATAATAAATAATAATATTGATACCCCTACACAAGCTCAAATATGCACAAAATGTAATAAGACAATAATGTAAAAACAAGAAAGTCAGTAGAAATTGGTGCTCTCTTAGTTACACAACGAACAATATAAAGACAATTGACAGTGTAAACATAAACAGTGGCTGAGGAAAAATTATTACACACAAATTGTTCAGACAAAGCAAAAAATAGACATAGCAAAGTTTGTGTCCTCTTCAATCAAGGCCACAGATAGGCGTTGATGGCATTTCAACCAAACTAAACTTGAATGGTCATCATCAGGACAGGCAATACTTAACGGAAGAGCGCCCAACAATAAAAAAAAATCATTATCAATGGGAGTCAAAGTTTATTTAATTTAAATTACTCCAAGAATCAAGGAAGGAGACATTCAATCCACACAAAAAGAATCAATTAGAATTAAGGCTATATATATATCTATGTATACTCCAGGGTGATAAAAGGCCGTGGTTTAGTCGCCATCTAAGAGGGTGGTCCGACACGCCGGGACATATTTTGCTCTGCCGATGTGTTTTTCGCATCATTAACGAGGCAGAATCCACCTGCTTTGCTGCCGGAATACAGCTGCATCATGGTGATCTGCTTTGTTTAGCAAAGCACATCGCGCTTCTTCATCTATCAGCTCGGACACAATCTCCTCGGAGTGCCGGCCATTTTGTCTCTCCTGCCCTTCCCCGCTATGGATAATGAGCAGAGCAGCATTTTTTATGCCAATTTCTCTCCTTCCTCACAATAAAGGTTCTTTTATGCCCCTACTCCTTTGCTGCACCAGTATTTCAACATATCTGCCAAAAACCCTGCCTTTATGTATGATCTTTGCCTACGCTTTTCATGGCATTTTCACTGAATGGCATTATCACCTAACAGACTATTTGTGGTGCTTCTTTCTACTACAACTGTCATAAGTCTCACATGCCATAAGTCGGTCTGCCTATTTTAATATCTCCACATTTCTTATGGCAGCTTCAACTAGAAGAAACCCTTGTTTTTTCCAGTCATCAAATGCCTCCATCTACGTGAATGGAATGTACCTGCTTTACTAATCAAATCATTCCTTGTCAATTTGCTGTTATTTCAAGACATGTGACCTGGCTTCCCTAATTGTCTCCTAAAGGGTGTCTTGCATGGGTTCCTCTAATATACTTCCAGCTTCATATTTTTTCCCTTTAGAGGAATCTTGTTGCCATGATTGCCTTCTCCTCTATCTTTGGCTCCATTCACATGCAACGCACATTGCTCTACTTGTCTAGCTAATTTTTATGGGAAGATTACGCAAGCCGCAATTTGTATTTGTTCCTAAAGGACACACCTCAACGACTACTACATCTCCTCTGCCAGCAACAGCTTCATCCCCTGCTGGAGAAATGGCTGGAGTGTCTTCTACTTGCACTCCCTCGTCGCATTCTTTACCCCATAAATCTTCTCCACCTAATACAGCCTCCAAACGTCTGAAGCAAGATCTTCCTCTCCCGACAAGGTGCCATCTCCCATCTCCATGGAACTTCTGCTGGGGGAAATGTGTGCCTTGCGTTCGTTTGTGGAGAAAATAAACAGTAAAATGCAACTCCTGGAGGAAAAATGGTCTTCAATGGAGGATAGAGTATCTTCAATGAAGCAACAACTTTCGGCTGTCCAAGGTGAATCTCAAAGGCTTTCCTCTCTGGAGAATGGAAAGGGGCGACCAATCGGTCCCCCCGAACGTATGGTGGAGTACCCCGATCCCCCCGGGAAGCCATCTTGGGCGGGAGGCGAGTCCCGGCTGGTATGCCCGAAGCGGCGTAGCCGGGGCGCGCTTTTTCCCGCCCTAGAGTGGGTTGTCCTAGACACCGAAGCCGCCAGCCACGCCCCCGGAGGCGGGCGGAGGCGGGTTTACGCCCGCCCGAAGAGGGATAAAAGGAGCGACAAGCCAAAGTAGCATCCTCTTGTTCCTGTGCTCTGAAGCTGCACCTCCCCGCTGCCCGTGAGCTCGAGACGGAACGAAGAGCCAATTTTGAGCGTTGTAATTTTGTCTTTGTTCTTTCAGAGAATCTTCGTTCGAGAATGCCGGGCAAGAAGGTCGGAAAGCGGGTCGGTACCGATCAGATGCTCCGCACGCTCGTGAAAGACATGGCCGAGATGAAGAAACAGATGGCGGCAATGAACGAGTCGTCGGACCAGCATTGCCGGGAGTAGTCCCTAGCGGGAGAGGTAGAAGGTTCCCGAGGCGCCGCCGGCACTCCCCGATACACCGACTGAAGCCCCGATCCCGGTCCCGAAGGAGGGGCAACCAATCCCTGTTGTAGTCACCCCTGTGAACGGGGAGGATATGCCTCCCGAGTTGGCTGCACAGCTAGCAGCGTGGTTGGGGAAAGATAGCGAAGGCACCACGGCGGATGACGCCAGGGCAGTAATGAGGCAGTTGCAGCAGTCAAGAGAGGCCGCAAAGGCACCATGTCCTTTTGTTCCCCCGCAGGCTCCAGTGGGTGAAACCGCGGCGGGCACGAGTTCGGCAGCGACTACGGTTACAGCCTCTAGTTCAGGTAAGCAGCGACTGCCGATTGCGGGGGAGGGGTCTGTACCCTCGAGAAGGGAGAAAGTGGCTCAGCATATTCCGATTGAAATCAAGGAGAGGATATGGGCTGAGAAATATGTGAACATGTTTTCTTTGCTAACTGATCATTATGAGATCGAGCATGTGAAAGGTCAAAAAGAGTTTTTGCACCCGAATGTTTGGCGCGCCAAGATGGCCGCTTTTAAGGTCGATGAGAACATAGGTCATTGGGGCAGAGCATTTGGCATTTTCACTTCAATTATGGGGGAACGAAGGCCTGAAATGTTGGCTGAGTTACCCGTGTACCAGACACGTATTATGGAGTATTCTCAGTCATATGAGGGAAATCAGTGGTTTTGTTATGATAATGTTTTTCGGAAGGCCAAGGAGTTCGACACATCTCTGACGTGGGATTGTTACGACTCCATTTCTTGGCAAAAGATGGAGAAATCAGGCATGTTAAAGGCACCATTGGTGGGGGGAAGCGGGGGAGAGTTTTCCCGCCATTCATCTGGGGCGCCCTTTCGGGCAGGTTCAAGTAATGAGCATCACTCGAGATCGAGTGGCAATACAGGCAAAAAAGGCATCTGCTGGAATTTTAACAGAGGAAAGTGTACGAGGCCCCAGGGGTCATGCAAGTTTAGGCACGACTGTGGGGGGTGTGGGCAATCCTCGCATCCTGAGACCATGTGCAGAGCCAAAACGGGTGATAACGGAGGTAGGGGAAGCGCCAAACAGGTCTGAAATAGTCCGAGGGGCGCCTTTACCTACCCCGGTTGATACCATGGCAATGATTCCTTGGCTCAATGAATACCCGGATCATGTCTCCGCTGGGGTGTTGCGAGATGGGTTTTCGTATGGTTTCCGCATCCCAGTGGGGAATTTTCAGGGTAAGGCACAGTGCAGGAGCCAACTGTCGGTCCTGCAGAATACGGCGGTGGTACAGGCGAAGATTGTGAAAGAGTTGACCCGGGGTCGGGTTGCCGGACCATTCGACACGCCACCAGTTGCTAATTTTGTTTGTTCCCCCTTGGGAGTGGTCCCCAAGAAGGACCCGGGTGAGTTTCGATTAATACATAACTTGTCCGCTCGAGAGGTCTTTCGGTGAATGATGCGATAGACCCGGAGGTGTGTTCGGTGCGGTACGCATCTTTCGATGAGGCCGTCGCCATGTTGAATCGCCTGGGGCCCGGAGCGCTGATGGCCAAATCAGACATCGAGTCAGCGTTCCGGTTGCTCCCGGTACACCCAGACGATCAGCGTCTCCTCGGTTTTATGTTTCAGGGTCGCTATTACATGGATAAATGTATGCCAATGGGATGCTCCATATCTTGTGCTTATTTTGAGAAATTCAGTTGTTTTCTGCAATGGGTATTCACAAGAATGACGGGGTTTCAACATGTTATGCATTATCTTGACGATTTTTTGTTCCTGGGTGCAGCTGGGGATCCAGAATGTGCACAAGCTGTAAATGAATTTTGTGGTCTGATGAATCAGTTTGGTGTGCCACTGGCACCAGGTAAGACGGTGGGGCCATCAACTTAGCTCGAGTTTCTCGGAATAGAGCTCGATTCACTGGAAGGTTGCTTCCGGCTGCCCAAAGAAAAGGTGGGGAGATTCAGGGCCTCCCTTGAGGCATGTATTCGGGAAACCAAGGTGAACTTGCATCAAGTTGGCTAGACTGTTTCGCACAAGTGCATTGCATTCGATTCCTCATGGTTGTATCAGGGGGGACAGTATGTATCTGGTGGATGGGGTCCATTTGTCCCGGGTGGGGAATTCTTTACTCATAGGAGACCTCGTAGCCTGGCTAAAGAGTTTACAGCATGACCTTTAGGTAGGATTTTTTGTGGGGGGTCCGGATAGCCGGTCAACTATCCGGCCTGTGGCGGTAAGGTCATGATCGGTGAGCAGTAATTGGAAGATCCCTATGGGGGGGCATCACCCATTACGGATGGGAGCGCCCGGGGGGAGGTGGCCATTGGCCCCTCAACGGGGAGGCGGTCCCTTCTAAGGATGGGACGCCGAAAGGAAAGGGAAGGCGGTCAAGGCCCCTCCCTGGATAGGAGGGGCTACGGGCCCCTCCTGGGAATTTCCCGGGGCCAGGACATCTGCGACGGCAGATGTGGTAAGCTGTGTGGGGTGGGGAGGGGGGTCCACGCTACCTTCTAGACACCTCACACGAGTCCTCGGACGACCTTAAAATGGCGTCGAGTTAATGGGGGCCCCCGTCAAGACAAGGGAAATTGGTATGTGCACATGAGGTACAGTCCTCTGTGTGGCCGCCCCTCACAAGTGAGGGGGTAGTTCTGGTTTAGGGATCTGACACCGGTTACGACCTTGCCGTTGGCCCTTAACGTTAGGATGTACAATTTCAATTTAAAAATGTTTTGTGGGATGTTAGTATCGGCTAGGAGAACCTTTGTATTAGAAATATGTTAAGGTCAGCCAAAACATCGTTATATGGAAATGAAATTGTACATGATATGAAACTGTTATTTTAATGTTTTAATTTTGTTTCATATTTTAATAAATACGGCCGGGAGGGTAACTCCCTCCCGCCTTCCAAAAGTTCAGAAATGTTTCCGTATTCCCATTCTTGGGGATTGTGTTGAGAGGGGGTGGCGGGTATCTCAGCCATATGGAAAGGGGCGACCAATCGGTCCCCCCGAACGTATGGTGGAGTACCCCGATCCCCCCGGGAAGCCATCTTGGGCAGGAGGCGAGTCCCGGCTGGTATGCCCGAAGCGGCGTAGCCGGGGCGCGCTTTTTCCCGCCCTAGAGTGGGTTGTCCTAGACACCGAAGCCGCCAGCCACGCCCCCGGAGGCGGGCGGAGGCGGGTTTACGCCAGCCCGAAGAGGAATAAAATGAGCGACAAGCCAAAGTAGCATCCTCTTGTTCCTGTGCTCTGAAGCTGCACCTCCCCGCTGCCCGTGAGCTCGAGACGGAACGAAGAGCCAATTTTGACCCACCCACCAGCCCCTGGAGACAGCAAGTGGTTTGAAGTAAAGTCGTAATGTGGTAACTCAATTTTCTTACAGGCTCTGGAGAAGGAGGTTCGCAGACTTCAACAGCATACTGAAGATTTGGAAAACCGGAATAGGAGGAACGATTTACGTATTTAGGGATTGCCTGAAGCTTTGGAAGGTGACGATCCTGTTTCCTTTTTCTCCTCTTTCCTACCAAAACTTTTAAATATGCCTCCTTCAACGGTCCTCAATATACGGTCCTCTGCTAAGAAAAAAAATTGCGTTATAATTTTATGCCATAAAAAATTAATTTGTAAAGTCATATTGCAAGAAATTGATTCAGAAGGAAGATGGTTGTTGGCTAAGTTGTTAATTAATAATGTTTCTTTAACTGTTTTAAATGTTTAAGGGCCTACACATCCGGATAGTTCCTTTTGGCCCTTGATTACGCAGAAATGTATTCAATTTAGGGATGATCTCTTCATATTAGGAGGCAACTGCAAACAAGATGTAGACCCATTTCTCGACCGACAATCCAAGTCCACTTCATTCCTCACAGGACTCATAAATATTTTCTCAACACTATCTCTTAAGTACACCTTATAGACTTGTGGAGACTTTCCCACCCTGACACTCTTGTCTTGTATTTCTTTTCTCCTCATCGTGGCTCTCTTTCCTGGCTGGATTATATCTTTCTCTCTCAATCTTTATCTCAAAATCTGCTATCCTCCTCTATTGAACGTTTAGTTATTTCTGACCATGCCCCAATTGTAACAGATCTTGATTTACTCCCTTAGCATGCCAAGTCCTCCCATTGGCGCTTTAATAATTCTCTTCGGTTAGACCCTCTTTTCTCTACTTCTTTTTGCACTTTTGCGAATGAATTCTTAACAGTGACCCCAATTCCTCCCCTTATATAATTTGGGATTCTTTTAAAGGCACTACAAGAGGCTTTATTATAGATGTTGTCTAAAAAAAAAAGAAACGTTTCCTTCACAATGAAAGGCTACCTTGGCACATATTAAGTTCTTAGAACATAAATTCTACACTTCTTCGATGAACTCAGTCTCACCAGAATTAATAATTGCTAAACTGACTTTTCCCAAATCCATTACTGATAATGCATCTTCAATTCTTCTTCTTCATAGTGCTCGCTACTATCGTGTTTCGTAATAGAGCAGGTAAGCTCTCAGCGAATTACCTCAAAGCACGTAAAGATCGTACTCTAATTGATTCTATTTATACTTCAAATGGCTCTCTCTTGCATAAAAATCAAGATATTCTCAATTAATTTAAACTTTTCTACATGGATCTTTCTACCCCAAAATCTCCTCCTTCCCCTTCTCTAATTCAAGCATATCTTAACAAACTTCTGTCTCCTTCTAACTCTCACCTTAATTTCTCTGATCTAGAAACAGATTTATCCCTTAATGAATTATCCGCTGCCTTAACTTCCTTAACTAACGGGAAAACTCCTGGTCCAGATGGTTTCTTGGTTGACTTTTATTTGAATTTTTCTAACTTACTACTCCCCAAACTCTTAACACTTTTTTGTTCCTTTTTTTAAACTGGTAAGACAGAAGGTACTTTTCAAGAAACCACAATTTGCCTCATACATAAAGAAGATGGAGCCCTTAATCCAGAACGCGCAAAATCCAAATAAAAATCTTGTGGGAATCTGACTTGGGATGCAAATGGAATATCATTTTCTAGGATAAACTCTGGTCCCGATCTTTAAAAATCTCTCGCTCTGCTTCTCTCACCCAATCAATGTTTTTTGTTTACCATAGAATTTATCTTACCCCAGCTTCTGTAGCTCATTTTTCCCATTCTACTGACTCTAATTGTTGGACTTGTGGTTTTTCTAATGCTAACCTTATGCATCTTCTCTTCCTTTGCCCCTCTGTTTCTAATTTCTGAGGGAAAGTCTTATCCTATATCTCTCACATTTTCAATATTTCCATTTATTATTCTATCCCTCTTCTTTTCTCTGGTAGTCTTCCTGATGCCTTAGATCTACCTTCCCAAAGCCATGGTCTCTTTGACCTCATGCTTGCTTTACATTTCCAGCACATCTCTCTCAACTGGAAATCCCTTACAAAAATTTCTATACAACAGTGGTGGAATAGTCTTTGCCACTTTCATCGGCTTGACATTGCTTTCCCCTCCTCCTGTAAGCCACTCGCTAATAGAGATCTTTTTGGTTACCCCTTACTAACTATTTATATCAGCCTGTTTCAATAAGTAAATCTTGTTTAAATGCTGAAAATGTTAAACCCCCTTGAATACTTGATTTCTCTGTTCTCGATTGTTTATCCTTGATGGCTTATTGTAGGTAATTAATTAATTAAGAAATGTACTCACATTCCTTTTATTATGCATTATTCTACTATACCAATGTGTAAGAATTCTTTCCTTCCATTTCACCCTTCTCCCCCTCCCCTTACCTCCCTTCCTTACTCCATATAAAATTTAAAATAGTTTTTATTTTTCTTGAATAGTACTAGCCATATTGTCCTTTATGTTTCCATATCTTATAGTAATTCTGTATTGCTGGTCTTTTGTATATGTTATTAATTTTCAAATAAAGCTTTTTAAGCTTAAAAAAAGGAGAATCCAATCCCTCTCTTATAGGCCAGATACTGCGCAATAAGTCACTCATGAAAAAACATGACTGCTCAGAGCTACGAGAAAGTCATCCTTAATAGCACCATGCTGAGCGTAATGGAATGGTGTCTCTGGGATAATGCGGAAGAACGACACTTATCAAGCACATCAATACTAGCCACCACACATTGGTTCTTAATTAATGTTTCCTCCTGTCTCCTTTGCCGTTCCTCACACAGAAGCCTAGACAAAGCAAACTGCTCTCACGTTCATACTGCCAGGAATGTACTGCACCTCAAATTTATATTCCTACAATTTTGACAGAAGAAGCTGACTCCATGCCTTTGTCTCGCAACAAGCTCATTAGAGGTTTGAGGTCAATGTACAGTGTGAATTGTGTACCACATACATGAGTTTTAAACGTCTCAATAGCCCATGCACATGCTAGAGCCTCCCTCTTGATAATGCTGTACCTTCTTTCAGTTTCAGATACTATCCTGGAAGCAAACGCTATAGAATACTCAGTGTTCTCCACACATTGTCACAAAATGGGGCTCAGGTCAACAGCACTTATATCCACAGCTATAATGCACTTGTGCCTGCTAATGTAAGATTTCAATGCAGGAACTTTAGAGAGAATATCTTTGATATCCAGTAATACAACAAAGTGTTTCTTTTTTTCTTAACAATTTCAAACAGTGAAAAATCCGTATAAAAGACTCCTATGTATTTCTGAAATTGGAATAAAATATAGAGTTTAGAAACAGTACCTATTTGCACATCTCCAAAATTGTGGGTACCCATACTAGCATGTAAATTATAGGACATTTTTTAAAGTGACTTCTTTTTTACACATTGTCATACGTTTGGAAGGCAGAAATGCATCGAATGCCAAAAGGTAATAACAGTTGCTCAATTCCATGTTCCCAATAAAAATGGTACCTCAATTAAGTAGGTATGCCTAGTGCCCGTGACAGGAAACGACCCAAAACACAACGTGGACACACCACGTTTTCACAATGAAAACTAACCTTTTTTTTGCAAAGTGACTAGCTGTAGATTTCAAACCCTAGCTCTGCCGGCACCTAGGGAAACTTACCAAACCTATACATTTTTAAAAACTAGACACCCATAGGAATCCAGGATGGGTTGACTTGTGTGACTCTCACCAGGTTCCCCTACCCAGAATCCCTTGCAAACCTCAAAAAAACCAACATATTTTCCTTACATTTCTGTGATGGAAAGTTCTGGTATCAGGGTGGATCCACAAAATTCCACCCACTTCACATGTCCCACAGTCTTCTGATAAAAATTATACCTCACTTGTGTGGGTAGGCTTAGTGCCCACGACAGGAAATTACCCAAAACGCAACATTTTTGCAATGAAAACGGACCCTTTCTTTCCAGTGTCTAGCTGTAGATTTTGAACCCTAGCCCTGCTGGCACCTAGGGAAACCTTGCAAACCTATACATTTCTGAAAACTAGACACCCAGAGGAATCCAGAATGGGGTGACTTGTGTGGCTCTCTCCAGGTTCTCTTACCCAGAATCACTTGTAAACCTCAAACTTTGTAAAACAAAAACATATTTTCCTCGCATTTCTGTAATGGAAAGTTCTGGAATCTAAATGGATCCCCAAAATTCTAGCCACCCTGCATTCCCCAAAGTCTTCCAATAAAAATGATACCTCACTCGTGTGGGTGGGTCAAGTACCCAGGACAGGCAAGGGCCCAAAACGTATTGTGGAGACATCAAAATCACCTATCACAAAACAACCTGATTTGCAAGGGGGCACCTGAGCTTCTGACCCTAGGCTCAGCAGCCATCTAGGAAAACCTACCAAACCAAAACATTTCTGAACACTAGCGACCCGGGGGAATCCAGGGAGTTATGGCTTATGTGGATCCCCCAACATTTCATTCCCCTGAATTCCCTGCAAACTTCAAATTTTGTTGAAAAAATCATATTTCTGTGTGGGAAAGTTGTAGGATCACCAGGCTAACATAAAGCCTCTGGAGGGAGGCTACACTTTTTACATCCGATTTGATTTTACTTTTCCTTTTCATGGAATGAGGTGGATTTTTTCTTGTCCTGCCTGACCTCATTATACTTCTGCTTATTGACTGCCGTATAATGCTGGATTTTGACCTTGTTAGTACAGCACAGTACAATACAATTGATACTTCTACTTAGTGGCACTCGTGTTTGCAAAAGAGTAGGACTGTAACCAATGCCTCATATGGGATGTTTCCTTGTTTATTGTTAGAACTAGCTCCGGAGCTCCACACCTTGATCACTCCTTCCCCCTTTCAGTGCGGTCACGCCTTGCTCTACCTTACTCCGCACCAGATGTCCTCGCCTTTTACTGACAGCTGAAAAACCTGGACTGACCTCTCCTTGATGCTCGTGTAGTACTCTCTAATATGAAGTAATGCCTAATGTTTTTCACAGCATGAACTTGTCGAGATTACTATGCTGCGCAATTTATAAATAAGGGAAATAATCAGCCCCGTGACCGGGTGTACTTGCCAATATCTGTTGGAGAAGGCACATGCTCCTGTTGCTCCATCCAGACTCACAGCAGCTGTCTTTCACTGGTTCACTAATCTACGCTTCACTCCTCCGCTCTTTCCTTGTGGCTTCCACGTTTCCTGTAGCTCCAGCTTTCATCCGCTCTGCAGTGCTCTGTTTAGATGGTCTTCCCACTCTGCACATGCTCCCGTCTCACAGGGGTCACAGGGAGTGGGGCCTGGCAGGGGCTGCACGACTGCCCAACTACCACAGGTGACGCCAAGCACCTGCTCTAGTCTCACAGGGGTCACAGGGAGGTAGGCCTGGCAGGGGCTGCACAACTACCCAGCTACCACAGGTGACGGCAAGCACACAGAAGCCACAGACCCATAGCTCCGCTCTTTGTACCACCGATCGATAACCACCGACCACGCCAGCCGCTAATGAAGGCAGGACAATGGTAGTGACAGCGATAACAAAAGTGGTGGCGGAGTGGCCTCACCGCATGCATGACAGGTAGGGCAGTTCGGATCAGAGCAGTCCAGGGCTGATGTCACTGCAGGTAAGAGCCGGGAGAGCCGGGAGAGTCCAGAGGCCGGGGCAGAGCCTGCTACCACCTCCTCGCCTCGCCTCAACACCTCGCGAGCCGCCAGCTGCGGGTGGGGGCTAGAGAATAAAGCAGAAGCAGCAAGAGCTGGGTGGGGGCTAGAGACCAAAGCAGAAGCAGCAAGAGCTAGGGCAGCTGCTGCCGCCTCCCAGGACGCCAAATGGGTGCTCTGTCAGAGCGCTTCCGTAAGAACACGGACTGGATTCACTCCTCACAGCCAGTCAGTGAGAGCCACTGCTGGGAGGTTATTGCGGTGCTGTCTGGCTGCTCCCTTGGCTCCTGCCACCACTGGATGCCTCTCGTGGCTCTCTGCCGCCACTAGATGCCTTTTGCGGCTCCTGCTGCCACCGGATGCCTCTCGAGGCTCCTGCCGCAACAGGGTGCCTCTCGTGGTTTCTGCCGCCACGGGATGCCTCTTGCGGCTTCTGCTGCCACGGGATGCCTTCCGCGGCTCCTGCTGATTTTTCGCTGCTCTTGCTGGTGCCACTCTGGACTGGCTGGTGGGCCGCTGATTCGCTGGTTTGTGCAGCTCCACCGGTGCCGCTGCAGGGGGCCCCACAACTGCAGCAGCCTTGGGCAGCCCCACACCCTACGCCGCAGCAAGGAAACGAGAGCCGGCAACATGAAATCTGCAGGGAACCGGCAGCCTCTCTGCAGCCTCTCGCACCAGCCCGGAGAGTCTGGGTGGGAGACAGATGCAGAGAATCAAAGCACGCCAGCTGTGAGGGATCAGCGATGAGTCACTGTAGACTGTTTTATGAAATATTAAGATGATGCACATCCCTTTGTGTACGATGGACGGATTCCTTCTCACTATCTTGTCTTTTTTAATTAAATGTATTGTATATATACTGTTATGGTCTTATCGACCGCAATAACGTTTTTCTGAACTGAACTGAACTGATTTTGATGGGAATGTAAATGAGTTCTGAAGTCCTGGAAGATGTAGCAAGAGAATCTAGGGAGGTCACTGACATACATTTAATCCACAGCTACTAACACCTCTGTACAAAAGAAATTGATTTTGGGGCAGTGCTAGAGAATGTGCGTAAGGGTGCCACTCGCCACTCTGTCCGCAGCACCTTCAACAAGTACTGTATCCGCCCACCTTCCACTGGGTGACCCTGGACGGTGTAATACTAATAGTGTGCAATTTTGAGAAATATTTATTTGCTAGAGGCACTATGGGCAGAAGCGTGGAAGTTCGGGCTCTGTATAGGATGTCACACCATTCTTTAGTGATGAACGTGCATTCGCATTCTTCCTCCTATCAACGCTGTGCCAGTGTTTTCTAGGGCGTCTGTGGGGCATTGAGGAGTGTTTCTATGTTGGAGAGAAGTCATTTCTCTGAAAAGTGAGTAAGAATCAATCTTTCAAGGGGTATAGTTGGTCTACTGTCCTGGAGGTGAATCAAAGGTTGGGAGACCCAGTGGCAGATGGCTGTATACTGGCAGTGCACGATGGATGGGAGACCACATGCAGAATGAATTTGGGAAAATTCCGAAAGGCCATCTAAATCAAAGAAGTCACCCACCCTCTTTCAGTTGGCATCCTTCCACTGAGTGACCGCAGAGCCATGTAGAGTGGGGGGAAGACTAAATCGCCTATATTTTGGTGTCCGGGGTGAAATTTGAGTAGACCATTTCCCGGGGACTTGCACCCTCTCCCAGATTCCCATGATAGTCTGCAACACTGGTGAAACATAAACCTCCACTGGTCGATACTGTTTTGGGAGCCATGGCACCTTTCAAATATGAATACCCACCACTGCTTGTTCTATAAAGCACCAAACGTTTTGTCAGTGCAAGGTTGAGCCCAATCTACCATGTAGCGCAGCTGGGCTGCTTGATAATAGAATAATATAGTGAGAATACCAAGCCCACTCTCCAGCTGTGATACGAACATCAGTTTCTTGGTCAGAAACGCCCTCTTCCTATCCCATATAAAACCATCAATAAGGCGTTGTAACTCTTTGATTACTTGCAGATGGGGTTGGAGTGGCAGTCTTTGCACGACGTAAAGAATTTTCGTCAAGAGCGTAATTTTAATTGACGCTAACCGTCTTAGCCAGTAGAGATTATATCCCTTCCACTTAGTTAAATCAGAACGGGTGGTCGCCAAAATCACAGCATAGTTGTGGTCAAAGGTGCATCCAGGAGTAGTGTGTATCTGTAATCCCAGGTACCCTATCTCTTGCGTTGCGAGGTCCAAACAAATAGGAAGACACGCTCAAATTGGGTTTGATCACCCTTTGGGATAGTCAGATTCAGTGCAGGGGATTTTAGTTAACCTCTGGACACAGGACACAGGTATGGTATCAGCAACACCTTTATTTCCTGACCCTTCTCCTTCACGTCCCTACTGTAGACTGCCTGTTTCCTTTTCCTTTCCCCTTTATGCACCTCCCTTTCCTGTCCCTCCTACATCTCCTCCCACCAGCTACTAGAGTGCTAAGTCACGTTCTCACATCTCCCCCTTCTTAAACAAATGCATAAGTCAATCATGCTGACAACATCTTGCTACCTCGGTGAGGGTGTGAACCTATTTACAGTTCTTCACTCAACCGTGCCATTCTCAGATGGTTTATCGCAGTTTCCAGTAAGCTTCTGAGTTTCCCGCCTTCAGACTCAGCGAGATTCTCGGGTCTCTGCTGAACGTTACCAACTATGGCACTCTCACTAGCCAGTGTACTCGACGGATTAGCAAGGGTGTCTTTGACTGCAGATGGGCACCTGTGGCTCGCAGGACTTCATTTGTTTCGATGCTTCACGAGAACAACAGTCGGCTCTGGGACCCATTTACTTGCTCTGTTTGCCTCACCTATTCCCACTTGCGTACTTGCTTTCGGGACTGTTGAAGTCTTTGACCATCCGGGCATCTGCATGTCCTTTCTCATCACCTTCTCCTTGAGAATGACCTCCCTCTGTCAACAAATTTTGCTTTTCTTACAGAGTAATGAGACAGCCTTTTCTCAACATTTTGGGTAATGTCCCATACATTCGTTCTCATTCTGCAGGCTCTTTGAGTCAGCCTAGCGGACCCCATCAGGGGTGAAGGTATATTATTCATGTCTTCATCTGAATGTAACTGGCATGACATGTTGTGTGGTGGGGTAAGTGAATGTTCTGAGCCATCGGCATGTGATATTTTGGTCTGGACGGGGAGAACGTTCTCTGATTCTATTGTGCATTCAGGTGATTGATGCCATGAGCGTGTCCTTGATCTTGATTCCGTTGACCCGAGCGATTGTACAGAGAGCGTTCTGAATCGGAGGAGTCTTTTACTGATTTCCTTTGAGGACGTTCTTTTCGGGTGTGTCTTGACTGGTAAATTTCTTGAGCTGGTAGGCTGTGATGACCTGCTCCTGGAGTCGGAGCTATCTTTGGGACATTTCATTGGGTATATTTCTCAAAGTGTCTTCTGTGTTATTGCAATGGAGAGATTGTTTGATAGCCACACGTTTATTTCTTTTGTTTGGTCCCGGGGCATTTTGTCTCTGCCCCTCTCATGTGAAGTCAATTGTCTCCTCTCAGTTTTCTTGGTGGGTGTCTTGAGTGCACTTGCCTACCCATTTTCCGTGTCTGAGTGGATTGCCCTGTCTTATGTGGTTTGTTTCTTCTTCTCGTTTGTTGGGCACACTGACGTCTGTACCATGTGTGTGATGTATCCCACTGCTTGATGCTTCCTCGGAAAGGTCTAAGAAGTTTGATGAACAGTGGGTTGCTCTGGTGTGCTCGTATACCAGTTTCCAGAGTTGGTGTGACTTGTCCACTCGTCTGTATTTTGTCTTTTCTTCACACTCGTTGAGCAGACTGTCATCTGTTTCATTTGTGTGGTCTGTCCCACTGCTTTATGCTTCTTCAGAATAGTTTGTTGAATGACTCCTTGAAGTTGTGTCTGTTAGGCTGTCACTATCCCGTGAAGGACTGGGCTAAATTAAGGCCCAGCGGTGCCAGGGCACAACACCTGAAACCTTTGTGGGGATACCTGTTCCGGCGTACAAATTACAGAGACACGGGACACTTCCTTCGGCGTCAAAGATCAGCATTTATTTACTGCAGGGACACAGAAATTGCTAGAAGTACAACAGAGTGTATGTTCAGAGAGTCTGCTTCGAATTGCAAAAGTGGATCGCGCCTTTTATACACATTTTCGCCATTGCACAACATACGAACAAAAGGTTACAACTCAGTTCCCACAGTAAACTTCAAAAGGGTCGCATTCATGTTTTCAGAAGCCCGGGACATAATTACAGTAGCATTGCCGGTTCCCAACTGTAAAGCACGCTATCCCACCATTAGGCACATTCCATTCTGGTTGTAAACGAGCGAAGAGAAGGGACAGAAACAGGTGCAAGGAAAACAAAGACAGACAACAGATTGAAAAGAGTGTGGGGGCAATATCGGAAGCTTGATCGCAGGATCAAAGGATTCGAGCCTAGCGCATGCAAGGCTGAAACAATAGACCGGCACGGCAAGATGAGCCTCGAGCGAAGCCATCTGCCTTTGCCGTGTCTTTCCACAAGTCATAAAGACACACTCAAAGGAATATGCATCTTCCGCAAGAGCTTGGGAGTCCCAGGGTCATCAAGCGGACATTGTTCGTTCGCCGGCTACGTGAGGTCAAGAAACAAAATGGATGCCGTATCTAAAATGGAACCCGAGGGTTCAAATGAAGAAACCCGTAAATAAGACGAACCCTTCTAAATAGTGTAGCGAAAACACGTACACCCACTAAACTCGTCATTTGCGGTTCGTAGATACCAAACTCATCCATATCCGATCAAGCCCAAAACGTCATTACGATTCTCACGGAACCTCAGACGCTCCTTTTGCCCTCATGTAGGCAAGCACTAGTCGATATCAGAATCAATATCGATATTCATCAGATCGTTCAGATGTTGCTGGAACATTGTCTTCTCCATCAATGTCTCTCTGGTAACAGATGGCCTTCTTATACACGTTGTAGCACAGAGGCTACATAAGGCAGGACCACACTGTACGCAAAGACAACACGTGAACAGAAACGTCACAACAACCCCTACAATCATCAGAATTTTCCAACCCCAAGTCGACATCTGACCCCAAAACCATCCTATAAGCGTCCAATCACCTTCGTCCACGTGTATGGACTCGGAGATTTTATGCAACTTCGAGATGGCTTGATAAACAGTTGGAGCGTTATCAGGTATGAAAATACAGCAGCTCCAATGGATCACCTTGCACACACCACCTCTATCTGCGAGAACAACATCTAGAACCATACGGTTCTGTAACGTCATAAGTCTATCCGCTTGAAGCTCTGCTGTCAGGTTACCAAGAGCACTTGCAGTTATATTAGCAGTTGATTCTACCACACGAGTCAACTGTCTTAGGTTCCTACTATTGACCATAGGTCCCCAAAACGGTAGGAAACCCTTAAAGAAGTCTCCTGCTTCTTGACCGGCAGTGTCCTTTTTGCTAATAATGCCTCTCACAACTCTAGTCTTGTGATAATCTGAGGCGACTGTAAAAGTCGGTGGCAAAAGATTCGCGATATAACATGTGCCCGTAAAGTCACGGGGCAACCACGTATAAGCGCGATCATAACAGACAAAAAAAGTACCCTTGGCAGTCAAAAATACGGGGGAAGAGAGCATCGGTAACACGTATGTCTCAGTACAAGCACTCTTCCCAAGTTGAGCTCTCGGATTTCGACCAAGACCTTGCAGACAAAAATGACCTAGGTGGGGTACGATCCAGATTGGAGACGAGCTTTTAAGCTGTCTATCACCCACTGACATACTATACTCGGCCTCACTCAAATCCTTGTAGGCTCGGATTTCTTCCTCTGGAATAAGCGATGTATCAAAAATATCTCTATCCAGATCAGCAATCGCTATCGCTAACGACTTGTGATACAGGCCAGGACCAAGGTCTGTGGAGCGTGGCTCTCGACGGGGGTAGGAATCTAGTGCACTACGGAACATAGTTTGAAATGCTCGAGCTGACCCCTGGGAGCTATAGGGAAGAACCAAATACGGAATACCCTTATCCATGGTATGTGGCATTAACCCACACACCCAGCAGTTAGTAGTGTTCATCACCAACTGATGCTGATGCAGAAGTTGGACAAAGGAATTGTTCATGAATTCCGCACGTCTAACCTGTTCATGTTGGGGCAGAAGATGAAAGGAATGTGGAGAAATAGTGGGAACGAGAACAGAATTCACATCATGAGAAAGGGAGGTAGGTGAAGTGGAAGGTAATAGCGACTGAATCCCAAAATACACTCCACCCACCAGTAACATCGACACAGTCAGGAACAACATGAAAATCTGAAACAAAAAACATTTTGTTCGTAAAATCTTATGCAACTTAGATCTTTGCGCCGACATCCTCTCTATTTCTGACAGCTTAGAGAACTCCATCCTCTAAAGACCGTCCGTAACGTTCTTGACGCATTGGTTCTGAGTAGCGATTATCGATTCCCAGGAGTTCCCAGAAACCGACAAAAATAACCGAACTAGTGTCAGACACCTGCTAAACAGAAGTAGGTACCCGCACGGCCCTACGGTCAACCCAGATGGTAGGTTTAATCAATTAAACATTCAATTTTAATATAAGTCTCCTAGCTGCACAAAAGAGGAGCACACGTGATATGTAAAACAAAATTGACGAATTCAAAATCAGGGAAAAATGCAAATGTCCACAATATTCATAGCAACAGTGAGGGGGTAATGTACATTCAAAAATAGAAGGGAAATTTTATTTGTCCATATCACGCGATCGAAGAAAATATCGACATTTTCCAGGTCGAGTTTGCTCTTCAAACAACGGTTCAGATGGCAAAACAGTGTTCGATTGTTCAGATGACAGTTCAGAACTTGAATTCTCCAATGCTGAAGACAAAGGTACAGTTTCAGATGATTCAACTGGTGTATCTGATTGAGCTGAATCGTTCTCTACAAGTTGAGCATCACTAAATGGCATGTAGCTTGAAATAACGTCAGTCTCAGTCGGGGCAAATCCTTTCCGAGACCAATTATCTGCTGGTAATGGGAGCGGAACCCTCTTCGTATGGGTGGCATGCACCCAATGCTTTCTACCGTCCAGCCGAACTGCAGTCCTCGTTGCCAACAGAACTTGGTAGGGTCCCACGAACCTTGGCTCAAGATTCCGTTTTCTCCCAAAATTTCGGACAACGACCCATTCACCAGGTTGGAGCCGATGTCCTGGTCCTTCTGTTTGTGCCGGTAGAGCTTCAAAAACCTGTTGATGAATCAAACACAATTTAGCAGTCAGATCATAAAGATAGTCAATCAACATTGGATATTCAAGTCTACTAAACTCCTTAGGCCTCGGAACTCCCCAAATGTTCGCAGGACGGCCGAACACAATCTCATATGGGCTAAGCCCTACTCGAGAGTGCACAGTCGCCCTGGTCGATAAGAGAGCTAGAGGCAATGCGTCAGGCCATGCTAAACCAGTCGTTGCTTAGATTTTGGCAAGTTTCAGTTTCAGAGTACCATTGTACCCTTCCATCAAACCCGCCAACTGGGGATGGTTAGCACTATGAAATTTTTGGCGAATACCCAAACCCGCACACACACTCTTCATCACACTTCCCACAAACTCACTTCCATTATCCGACCATACGATCCGTGGCATACCGTATCTGGGAAAGTATTCCTTGAGCAGAACTTTTGCTGTGGACAGGGCAGTATTATCCTTAAGAGGGTAGGCCTCAATACATCTGGAGAATGCGCAAACCACAACCAACACATATTTTAGATTATTGCATCTCTCCATATGGATAAAGTCCAATTGGATAACTTCAAAGGGGCATGTAGGAGGAGCAAAATGACCAGGTGGAGTGGGGGTGCCCTTGCCGGGATTATGCATCAAACATACCATACAGTTCTTAACCACTCTCTCAGCACACTTAGCAATCCCATCATTCTTCCATACAGGAGACAACAATTTACATACACCTTTCGCGCTAATATGTGACATGCCGTGGGCCATAGTAACAACAGCAAACACATACGCATCCGGTAACATCCATCTCTGATATTCTGACAAATCAACCCAACATCCATTCGTGTCTAACTTCCCCGTGCTTTCTTTCCACTTAGCCTTTTCAGTTTCGGTGGCCTCATTCTGAATCGCTTTCACACTCTCAACTGTGTCCTCACATATACCAGTCTCCGTCGGCCATCTCACTGAACTCGTAACATACATTCGAGTCATCAAATTCTTGGCTGTTTCATTAGCAATCTCGTCTGCAAACGCGTTACCACGACCAACATCATCTGTAACTTTTCGATGCGCGCTGCATTTAATGATTGCCACTTGCTTAGGCAATGTAAGTGCATCCAAAAGATCGTTCACGAACTGTCTGTGTTGGATCTTCGTACCATGCGATGTCATTAATCCTCTTTCTCTCCACAATCGACCAAAGCTATGCGCTACGCCAAATGCATACTGACTGTCGGTAAACACATTCACTCGCTTTCCCTTAGACAAAACACACGCTCTCGTTAAAGCAATCAACTCTGCCGCTTGCGCCGAATTCTGACTCAATCTCGCAGTTTCCACAACCGTACTCAACGTCACTACAGCAAACGCAGTCGTCACATCACCATTCGGCAACTTGAAGCATGAACCATCAACGTACAAAGTACCATCGGGATCTACCAATGGAGTGTTTTTCAGGTGAATACGACCCTTCGTCTCTTCTTCAGTTCTTAAGTAACAGTCGTGCGGTGCTACATCACCTGATTCCATATTAATCGGCAACAATGTCGCTGGATTCAACACATTACAACGTTTTATCTGTATATGACTTGCCAAAAGTGTCAACTCATAACCAGACAACCTTGCGCTCGTCAAGTGTTGAGTTTTTGTTCGATTCAAGAGAGTGTCAACTGCATGCGGAACCATCACCGTAAGCATATTATCCATGACCAGACCTGCGGACTGTCGAATGGACACCGCAGCTGCCGCTGTCGCTCTTAAACAACTCGGCAATGCTCTAGCTACTGGGTCTAAGGTAGAAGAAAAATATGCACATGGACGCTGTTTACCGCCAAATTGTTGCGTCAAGACACTCAACGCACAACCTTCTCTCTCGTGAACGTAAATTGTAAACGGCTTGCTGTAATCAGGAGTACCCAACACAGGAGCCGAACACAACGCACCACGCAATTCAGAAAAACTTTTCTGACACTCTTCAGTCCATGGCAAAGGAGTCGGAACATCCTTGCACGTGAGAGCTAACAATGGCTTCGCCAACAATGAAAAGTTTGGAATCCATTGCCTGCAGTATGACGTGATACCTAGAAAGGCACGTACATCTCTCTGAGTTGTTGGCACAGTCATTCGAGCAAGTGCTGCAATTCTTTCTGGGGTCAACCTTCTTCCCTCCTTTGACAATAAGTGACCCAAATAGGTTACTTCTTGACAACAATACTGTAGCTTAGAAGGTGACACCCTGTGATGTAAGTCACATAAATGCTGTAACAACGATACTGTAGCAGTTTTGCAAATTTGCTCAGTGTCGGCAGCAACTAACAGGTCATCAACGTATTGAATCTAGGCCGCACCAGTCGGTAACACAAATGCATCAAGTTGACTCTTAAGGGCCTGACTGTAGATCGATGGACTCTCACAGTAGCCCTGTGGTGCGCGTTTAAACCTAAAACTGCGACCACCTAATGAGAAGCCGAATAGATCTCTGCTTCCCGCAGCAATCGGAGTGCTAAAGAAAGCATTCTTTAGGTCGATCACCAAGAACCAGGAGGCAGAGGCTGGAATCAGGGTCAGCAAAGCTGTAATGTCAGGCACCACGGGAAACTGTGGGATCACGATTTTATTCACTTCTCTCAAATCAATTACAAAATGGTACACAGGAGGCTTGGATGGGTCAGTTCGTTTCAAAATAGGTAACACAGGACTATTACACACATTTCCCCGAGTTTCTTCAATAACATCCTTATCGATCAAGTCATAAATGATCGCTAATAGCGCTCGATCGCCATCAAGAGAGATACGATACTGAGGAATACGTGGTAATCGCACATTTGATTTCAATTGGGCTACATAAGGTGGTATATCCAGTAGGCCCACATCATTGGGACCTGTTGCCCATAAAGACGCAGGAAGGGAGCTCAATTCTGGTGGGAGCTTATCGGTTGACAAGTACATAGGAGAGATCACTCTCTGACCTAATGTAAGCTCCACTCCCGTAGGAGAGCAGTACAGAGTTGCATATAACCGCTTCAACAAATCCAGACCCAAGAGATTCTCACCACAACCAGTAGTTAAAATCAAAGGAGCCTCTAACTCACGTGGCCCGATCGTAAGGGACAAAGGGCTAGAAACTGGATTGCTAACCGGGGCGCCAGAGAATCCAACGGAAACATTCGTTAAGCCAGACAAAGGTGCGCCAGGGAGTTTCGAATGCATGATGGAACTTTTTGCTGCACCAGTGTCCAACAGAAAAGGCTCAACTACGCCGGATGTGGCAACTGCGACGTAAGGCCCTCTCTGATCAACCAGAACTGATACTACTCCCTCTCTTTGTCTATGGCTGTCCTAGTAATTGTTGTCCGCACCAATGTCATGCTCGACATAATAGTCATCCACATGATACTGCGCAGATCTACCAGACGATGTATTTCGCTGATCAAAACAATTATTCGCGTCCGATGAAGGAGCAGAATGCTCATTTTGATTGTGAGAGGAGTCACGACCTCTACCTCGAGATGCTTGCTGAGGACCACCACGACCTCCTCGGACCGAAACACCATTCGTTCGGCCACGTAAAACAGGGCAATTAAACTTCAAATGGCCCTCTACCCTACAATATGCACACTGATTATACCCAAGCATAGGTCTGGATGCAGAAGAGTCAGAACGTGACTGCATCCTAGAAGACTGCGCCTGTGGTCGATATTGCTGTTGCGAGTCATTTTGATTTGAGCGCAGAGGATACGCTTGCTGCAACAAGACCTTAGTTTTAAGCTCTTTCGTTTTCTTGTCTGCACGATCACTCTCTTCTTTTTCCCTATTCTCATAATACTGAGCCGTCGCTAATATTTGAGCAGTGGTTGAAACAGCCCATGCACTTTCTGAATTTTTCAATTTGTTGCATAGCTCAGGTAACAGATTCAACACAAACTTATCAACAAACAATCGCTGACCTCCCTCAGTGCTCATATCCTGACCACTATGATCGATAAATGCCTCCTCAAATCTAGTAAAGAAATCAGAGACAATCTCGTCTTTCTTTTGTTTGCAAGCGGACAATTTATCCCAGTTCACCCTCATTGCTGGCATGAGTGTTTTCATGAGCGTATTAATTCTTTGGGGCAGATCCGTAATTAACTGTTCAGGCTTAGCCCCAGCAACTTGCCGTCCATCAGCCACTACAAGTACAGCCCAGTCACCACCTAACTCGGCTGCATGGTTCTCTTGACGAATTTTCGCCCAGACTGGTTGCGGTACGACATTACCAAACAGCATGTCGATATCAGCAAGGTTCATAATAGAAGCATCCACAAGTTGGGATAACTCCTTATAATAACCTGCTGGATTCTTTCGTGGATCAGGCAAAGATTGCTTCACCTGCAAGACCTCTGATCGCTTCCATGGGAGGTGTATCCAAACTCTCTAGAAGTGTGGCAAAATAGCAGGATTAGCAGCAGCATCACCTGGCATCCACACTGGGGGAACCTCTTGCATAGGATACTGACCAGATTTCGCTTTCGGGTCATCGGAGTCGTCATCAAACGACACTTGAGAAGGCACTTTGGACCTAAAAGCTAACAATCGCTCTAATGCACGCCGTACATCTCCACCTACGATCATACCGTTTAAAAACTGACCCTGAAGTTCAGTCAAATCGGGCGGTACGATATCTAACTCATCATTATCCCACTCTTCTCTCAATGATTTGCACATCTCCTCAAACACAAATCTCTGTGTGGGCTCATTAAACTGAGAGAATGTATCAAAAACTATGCGCGAAGTGTACTTAGCAGGGTGTCTAATCCACCTACGTGCCATAGTTACTAGCGTCGCACTCTCCCTTCCACCAGGGATTTGACTTCGTCTCTGGGGAGTTTCAGAAACATCGGATTCAAGTAACGATCCGAGAAGTGGAGAATAGAGAGTAGCAACAGAAGTAGGAATACGATTACGAACAGAAGGAGAAGAAGAAAGAAGAACAGGGGCAACAAGATTAGGAGTAAACGTAGGAGCAGTAGGAAGAGGAGGTGGTAAAGGAGCAGGGCCCACTTGAGGAACAAGGGGATTCGGAGGAACAGGACCAACTACGGGCTGACCAGCAGCCGTCGGAACAACGGGTGAAAGAACAGGAGGAACTACAGGGGCTGTAGTACCCTGTACATAAGGAGGTGGTGATTTTAATAGATAAGATAACAAAGGATCCTCTTTCGATTCTTCTCCCTTCTTTTCAGAACTTGACGGTAAAACCGGATAACATTTATCCACCGCCATGCAATGCAGTCTGGTAGAAACTTCCTTTTCCTTCTCTGCTTTATCTCGCTGATATTGTTCCGCACCTTGCATCATCATAATGATACCCTCTCTCTTATTTTTCTTAGTCTGCTTGATTTCTTTCTGTCTGGCCTCTTTGCGCCATAACCGAAAGGAATCAAACATTGCTGGCCTAGCTTTCTTTTTAAACAATTTTGCTTCGAGATTATCTAAAATCTCAGTTTCAAAACTACCATGGGGTGGCCAACTAAGGACACCATCGTTTTTCGTATAACGGATCCAACATTCATTATATACAATGGGGCCCACTCCGTGTCAACTATAGAGCTCATAAATCGGAGTTCCAACTGGAGGTATCGGACACGAGTCCTCCAACCGGGAATCCGTGCTGCAACATTTAAGGAAACCAAACGAAATACTACGGCCAGGCATCGTGCACACTAACCGAGCTTCAAACTTCAAGGGTTATCGAAATACGATATCCTCGCAAAAATACGAGACCCTCGGTTTTTGGCAATTGCAACTGTCAAAGAAAAAAAACCCAACAACTAAGAATCAACAACTAAGAACCACAAATGCAATGGAACCATGCAAACAACCAAGTTTCAACAACAACAACCAAGTTTACTGGGAGCGACCCACAAATACTTAACTGAAAGAACAATGGCGTTACCAGGAAGGCCCGTCTATCGTCTCGCCGTACAAAGGATTACGCCAGGCGCCAAAACAGGTCGACAGTCAGGGCATCAGTCCGTCGCAGCCGTCAGGAAGCGGGAATCTTCGCGGGAAAATCTTCGGACCACTTATTTCGACAACAGGATCGATGAAGCGGGGTGCACCTTCCCTCGGAGATTTCACACGAAGTTCCTCGAGATCGTCAGGCTTTGGACCGGTACCGCTGATGTCGCCCCACGTTGGGCGCCAACTGAAGGACTGGGCTTAATTAAGGTCCAGAGGTGCCAGGGCACAACACCTGAAACCTTTGTGGGGATACTTGTTCCGGCATACAAATTACAGAGACACGGGACACTTCCTTCGGCGTCAAAGATCAGCGTTTATTTACTGCAGGGACACAGAAATCGCTAGAAGTACAACAGAGTGTATGTTCAGAGAGTCTGCTTCGAATTGCAAAGTGGATTGCTCCTTTTATACACATTTTCGCCATTGCACAACATACGAACAAAAGGTTACAACTCAGTTCCCACAGTAAACTTCAAAAGGGTCGCATTCATGTTTTCAGAAGCCCGGAACATAATTACAGTAGCATTGCCGGTTCCCAACTGTAAAAGCACGCTATCCCACCATTAGGCACATTCCATTCTGGTTGTAAACGAGCGAAGAGAAGGGACAGAAACAGGTGCAAGGAAAACAAAGACAGACAACATATTGAAAAGAGTGTGGGGGCAATATCGGAAGCATGATCACAGGATCAAAGGATTCGAGCCTAGCGCATGCAAGGCTGAAACAATAGACCGGCACGGCAAGATGAGCCTCGAGCGGAGCCATCTGCCTTTGCCTTGTCATTCCCCTAGTCATAAAGACACACTCAAAGGAATATGCATCTTCCGCAAGAGCTTGGGAGTCCCAGGGTCATCAAGCGGACATCGTTCGTTTGCCGGCTACGTGAGGGCAAGAAACAAAATGGATGCCGTATCTAAAATGGAACCTGAGGGTTCAAATGAAGAAACCCGTAAATAAGACAAACCCTTCTAAGTAGTGTAGCGAAAACACGTACACCCACTAAACTCATCATTTGCGGTTCGTAGATATCAAACTCATCCATATCCAATCAAGCCCAAAACGTCATTACGATTCTCACGGAACCTCACCCGGATTGTCCCTGTCTTTTGTTTGCTATCCTCCACTGCCTTTTGTATTGTTGAATCGGAGAATTTCATGCCACTTTGTCTCTCATGATGTCTTGTCTCTGGCCTGCCTTTGCCCTCCCTCTTTCTGGTGTTTTTGGTTTCTTGGGCTTTATACACTGACATGAGAGATATCTCCTTTCTCTTGTCTTCCTTTCTTGCATTGAGGTGCAATTCTCTTGCTTTGGCCCGCTCTCCAGCTTCGGCCCTCCTGATGATTTCCTTTAGCGAGAGCTGCTTTTGAAGGACCTTGCGCTTCGTGTCTGGTATTGAACAGCCCTCAATTACCCGGAGTCAAATTGTTTCCACATTTGTGAATGTATTGAAATGGCAGTATTGTACCAAACTTTGTAACCTTGTTATGATATGATATGATATAGCTTTATTCGACTTTAAAATACATAAAATCATAAAAGCAACAAGTTCATTACATTAACGAAATAATTTAAAAATACATATATTTTAGAAGATAATTAAGCTTTTCCTTTTCTTTAATATACTTTTTTTTAAAACCCAGCATAACGGCCACACATGTTACATCATTTAAGGATACTAAGAACAGTAAAGCTGGGCGGCATTGCCTCCAAGTACCATGTTTTTTAAAAAGTGGTTTGATCCATCTAGACCTTTCCATTGTAAAAAATGTTTAAAAACAAATTGCATGCAGCGTAGATTGGGTGGACAAATTGTCACATGGGCATTTACACAGAGTTCTTCCCCAATCATTTACTTTAGGGAATGAAATTAAACAAAAGAAGACATCAAACCTGAATCTTGTTAATAGATAACGGTCGAAGGCCTCCAGGCACCAAATTAAGTAAGGCTGAATAGTATATGTGAATAGGGTGAGTTGATGCTGTATAACAAGTTTTTTGTTCATTTCCACACCTAGTCTCAGGGATTCAACATGATACCAGCACAACTGCTTCAAGTCCTTTCTTGAAATCTTATGCAGTGAATCCAGTTGGTGGTAATACTCTGGTCTTCCTAGATCCCTGGTAAATTTAAGAATATACATCAGCCAAGGTATCTTACTGGCCTTGTCCAACCCCATGCAGTCCTTAATGATATTTCTGCTTGACAGAAGGTCAGGAGTAGTCCAAATTCGGTGCCAAAGCAAAACAGGTCGCATACTAATCAAGTCGATGATATATTGAATCCCCAGCTCTGCATGACAATTGAATACAGGGGAGCTTACAGGGATTGCCAGGATAAATCTTAAAAACACATTCTCAACCTTTTGTATTTCATTACAATTGTCAATTCCCCAAAGACCTGCTCCATATGTGGCTTTGCTGATGCGCTTGGCCTGGTACATTTTTAGCAAAATTTCTGGGAGTCTCTTCCCCATCTTTTTAGAGAACGACATAAGTGCCGCAGTAGCTCTCTTGAACATCAAAGTCCTGTTTCTGATGGCTGACCCCCAGGACTCAGTTTCTTCAAGCACAATACCCAACTAGGAAAAAGATTTGGTGATAGCAATTTTTTCCTTCCTAGCAAACAGACGACACTCTTTATTCCTAGATCTTCCACACGTCATTACAAAGGTTTTAGGTACATTAAGTTTAAGGCCCCTACTATCCATGAACTTTAAATATGTGTTCAAGGCCGCTTGTAATCCTTTTTGGGTCCGTGACATGATCACGGCATCGTCCGCGTACAAGAGGGAAATAAATTGGTGGTGGTTAACCTGTGGGGAGTCACATACTTTGGCCACTAGTTCTTTTTCTAAATCATTGGTATACAGACTAAAAAGAAATGGGGCAAGTACGCACCCTTGCCTCACTTCCCGCTTTACATGGAAAGGCTTGGTACATTCTCCTTTTGTGCCAAACCTCACTTTAGCCCTGGCCCCAGCGTAGAGTTGTCTTAAAAAGGAGATTACCACTTCTTCCACCTTCATGTCCCTCAGAATCTGCCATAAGCGGTCATGAATAACACAATCAAACGCAGCGCTTAAATCAACAAAAACTGCGTAAAGTTTGCCTTCCTTAGCCTGGGTGTATTTTCCTAGGAGCATAGAGAAATTTAGTACCTGTTCTAAGGTGCCCCAACCCTCCCTAAGCCCATATTGCACAGGGGATAAGATGTTGGTATCATCAGTCCATTGTTGTAAATGATTTAAAACTACCCTCCCTGTAACTTTCATGAAAGAATCCAGGAGGGATATAGGGCGATAGCAGGCGGGATTTTCCCAGTCCCCTTTTTTAAATATGGGAATAATTATTGATTCCGCCCAAGTATCAATATATCCCAGTTCACAACTAGCATCGAGTACACGCTCAAGTAGCAGAGACCATAGCTCAATTTGATGTTTAAATAGATCAATGGGGACACCGTCAGCACCCGGGGCTTTATTACCCCTGCTTTGAGCAATGGCATCTTGGATTTCAGTTACAGATACCTGTAGGTCAATTGGGATAAAGCCAACCTCACCATGCCCCAGTGTTTTACTCCCCATGTCAGCCAATTTGTGCACTCCACCCGGGTCATAGACCTCTGCAAAGAAGTCTATCCATGAATCTTCCAATATTGCCACTTCCAATCTGGCATTGTCTCCTGGATTAAAAAACGGGGCCTTGACAGCTGCCCAGAAGGCAGAAACGTCACTTTTCAAAGAAGCCTCATATAGATTTACCCAGGCTTCGTTCTTTATATTACGTTTCTGGGATTTTCTTGCCAGATTATATTCGCGCCTGCACTGGGTTATTTCTGCCTGAATTCTTGGATTTTTACTCAGCGCCCTCTTGAGTTGTACGTGAGTTTTTGTACATGTTGAGTCAAACCACCCATTTTTGGACGGTTTCCTGACTCTAGCTGGACACAGAAGATTCATTTTGATGATCCTTGTGATATCAGAAAAGGAATCCAAAACCTCTGAGTGTAAGACCTCATCCTGGAGACATCTATTGATAGGCACAAGTGCTTGTTTAATTATGTTACTATTTGTAACCTCTGGATTACTCGAGGACCACCTAAGAGCATACCCATTTTGTCTGCTTAAGATACAATTACTTGTCCAGGCCAATTTTTCTATCATGGAACAATCTTTATTTACAGCGAGTTGTATACCAAAGCCGAGAGGGAGATGGTCGCACACCCCTATAGTATATGCTGAGAAATCAGTTAGGCGGTTTGAGTGGGAATTGGTGATGGTGACAAAATCTATCAATGTACTATGCCCTCTCCCCACATATGTGGGGCTAAATTCCACCGGGGGGCTACATTGCAAGTTAACAAAACCCATATCAAATGAGGCCATCATATCATTAAATGCGTCACCCCATTGTTGTGCTCAAAATGGGGTTGATTCTCCGACTTGTACATTTCATGATCCCCACAACCACTCTGATACTGCTTGCAAAGATGATGGTTAAAATCACCTCCCCATATCAAAATGGAAGCCCTCACTGTATTATCCACCAACATTCTAATTTCCTTGTTAAGGGTATTTATCATGTCATTTACCAACCCCTTTTCAGTGTTATTATACATGTTGATGATTATTACCTCTACCTTGGAGGTCACCTGAATTACAATAATTCGATACTCACTAGACGAACCCTCCGATTTCAATGATAATACCTCCAACAGGTTGATACATAGACAGTCAATCCGCCTTTACACCTCCCATGTCTAGAAGAGCTTGCTGGTACATGGAATGTTTTAAAACTGTTGATGTGAATGGCTTCACGGGACCAAGTCTACTGGAGGCAGAGTATGTCTATGTCCTTAATAAAATCAGACCAAATTGGATTGTTTATCTTCGAGCGGAGACCTGCAATATTCCAGAAGGTAACCCTTGTTCCTTTCTGTGGGAGTACCCCTGGTGGATCTTTAGAGAGATTTCCTGTTATACAGTCACCCTCACTATCTACGGCTAGATGTTCTGTCCCAATCTGTGGAGGTACCTCCAATGTCTCCTGCAAGGGCTTTTCCCTGTGGGGGTCGCTCTCACTCGGTACATCAACTCGTTCTGCCACAGTTTCTAGACCCATTCTAAAAGCCTCCCTATCTTCATTGGTTCGTCGTCAGTCGACTCCGTCTAGCCCCCTCAAAACCGAGTAGCGATTAACCCCTTCAAAACTAGGGGGTTGCGCATCTGTTCCTCTGCGTTGTTGATTTGGATAGAATTTAGTAGGATTGTCTAGTTAGTTTTTGTGTGTTCCTGTTATAACCCTGGTTATTTGCTCTGCTTGGGTTAGGTCTATTCAGCTCCCTATAAAAATATTCAAGTGGGAGAATCTCAATACCCCTCCTTTGTGACTTAGCATTAAACATGATCTCACTCAGAATACGTCTAACAGGGTCAGATCTTTTAAAATTCAAAACAATACAATCGCCTGCTTTGTTCTTTTTCGTTCTCCCTATACATGACACTCTACGAGCCATAATGATATCTTGCCAGATATTATTGCCCTCTGAAGTGTTGTTTGTGATCCAATGAACCGCCTTGTTTTTTAATTGGCCAAAGTTCTTCCTCGTGCCTTCATTCAAAACAGGGGCCTTCATAGCACTAAAACCAAGGGTGTCGATTCTGGCGGAAGAATAATTACTGGCAAGGAAATCGTACTATCCTTCTGGATTCTACTATTTCCCCCCCATATCCTTATTCTTATCTGTATCAGATGATTGTATGGTAGGTGGATTAAGTTCTGGGGGTTTACTTGATAATGGCAGCAGAGTTTGGGCAGTATTCCTTTTGCGGCCTGTGCGGTCCTTGTTTATGGTGCTTGATGTTGGAACTTTAGGATCTATGTTGGTACTTGTCATATTCCCCCTATCAGGAGTAGTCTTAGGTAAAGTTAATGTATCAAGCCTGCGTGTGTTGTCATTGGCTAGTTCACTCAGGGCATCAATCTTCCTATTTATAATTTTCAACCTTTCAATCAGAGGAAGAGTAAAAGAACGCAACAAGTGCGTCATGTTGGAAAAAGATAGCACTAACTCATCCTCCTCCTTGGGGTTTGTGGCTGTTTTTTCCGTCTGTCTGGTTTGGGCACTAGAAACTAGCGGGACTTTAGTGGACTTTTTAAACTTTTTAGATGTATTACTAGATTTCTTTGAAAACGATGCACTTGGACAGCTAGAAATCCTTGAAACCTTGGGTTTTCTGCCCACGTGAAAGCCCCCCCTCCTCTTCCTTTTACCATTTAGCTTTGAACATGATGATACTTTTTCCAAAACCGATGGAGTATCTATTGACTGTAGGCTTTTCCTCGGTTCAATCGGATAAAACCCCTCTGAACAAACACTACTACAGGAAGAAACATTCAAAGGTGGAGCAGCTTCGCCCCCTGGGAGATAATCAAATTGTAAGTCAAGTTTTTCCAAGTCAATAGGGCTACACGTGAGTAGAGTAGTTGGTGCGATGTTGGCCGGCGAGACAGCATTTATCAAACCACCTAAAGAGGAGCTTTTGGCACTCAAAAGTTCCATTGACCAACGCTTTTCTGTCAGAGCGATTTCTCTGCCCACAACTCCATATTGCTCTAGTTAAAAAGTCCTGAGAGGTCCCAGTGACTATGTTTGGGTAAACCCCCCTATATATACACCTAGTAAAAAAGTCATTGAGGGTCCCAGTTGGTCTTCCCCCTGCGTGAGCTGGTGTAAGGCAGCGCCTCCCCTCCATACCCAAAGAATATATTGAGAGCAAACACGAACAAAATAGGTAGGTCGTGAGAGGGCTTACCCAAGATTGAAGACTTTTGAGGGCTGGCCCAGCCCAGCCTTGTCTGGCCCTGGACGGCCGTAGACGGCCCGCCCTTTGCCCGGGCTTCGTCCGGCGTCCCGCGAGACGGGGCTGTCCTAGGATTTATGCGCCTCCTAGCGCGATGTGGGCATGCGCGTCTTCAGGCCACCCGGAATTATGGGGATTGTTGTCCCGCTGTCGGCGGGCGGCGGGAACACTGCGGACGTGCAGCTAACAGCTCCCCCAAACAGCACGTAGTGGCAGCAAACGTCAATTTCCTCTGCAAAAAGCTCCTAGTTATGAAGTTTGGTAATGATTCCCCTGGTTCCTGCGTGCTGCGTTGAAGGTGATGTGTTCATGATCCACGTCTTTCTTTGTGTTGAAATGGGCGCGTAGTGTCTCTTTGAGTTTTCCATATGTTTCTGTGTCCTTGCTGAAAATGTTCTGATTAGGCGTCGGCCTTCATGACCCACCAGCTGAAGTAGTAATAGCAGACGTTTTCCATCTCTTCACTCACCGGTTGTTTCAAGAAATGCATCCAGTGATTCCAGCCACCGGTTCCACTCTGGATGTCAGTCTGTGTCACTGGGGGTGGCACTTCAATGCAGGATTGGATTTTTGTATTTCTTTTCCTACTGACATAATGGAGGAAAGTCCTAGTATGCTAATGTCATAGGACTGTTCACTAGGCTTCCTGTATTATTTGCTGACCCTCTTCGGGCGAAATCTTGTGTATAGTTGTTTTCCTTTGATTTTGGGAAACTCACTCACGGGTGATCACTGTATTGTGTCCGCCAGCTTCAACTTTTCCTTATAGAGATGTTCCAGCTTTTATGTCCCCAGCTATGCGTATTCCCTTCAAAACCAACCTGGCTTGATGTCCGCCCTTAGTATGACTGTCTCAGTAAGCTTCGGTGCGTTAGGCTTGGATTGCTTGAGTTTTAAATGGCCGCCACTCAGCTGCAACATGCATGGCTCGTGGCTCAGGGAATTTACCGCTTTCTTTAATGCTGCGTGCTAGCTGCAGGTGCTTTGTGCTTCCTCTGCACTGGTACTTGGTGATGTCGACGTCTTGTTCTTGTATTTCTTTTCAAGATTAATGCAGGTTACCAGTCAATTAGTTGATGAGTGAAAGCTTCCTTGTTTCCTCGTGCTTCTAGATCATTTATTTTCTTTGTTTCCTTTAATTTCAATTACTTATCTTCACTTGGTGCTGAAAGTTTACTTTGGGACTTGCCTTTGCTCGTGATTGTTACATTCGGGATTTGCATTTGCTTGTCCTTGTTGCATTCGAGACTTGCATTTGCTTGTGCTTGCTAAATTGGGGACTTGTATTTGTTCGTGCTTGTTGCATTCAGGACCTGCATTTGCTCGTGCTTGTTACATTCGGGATTTGCATTTGCTCGTGATTGTTGTATTTGAGGTTTGCATTTGCTTGGGCTAGTTACGTCTGAAATTTGCACTTGCTTGTGCTTGTTATATTCTGAATTTGCATTTGCTTATGCTTGTCGAATTCGGGGTTTGCATTTACTGGTGCTTATCGTAGAATTCACAGTCGCCTGACTCTAAAATGGCCGCTCCCTATCCCTGACAGGGAATAGGTGGAGAAGCCTGACTCCAAGATGGCCGCCGTACTTGAGATCTCGTTTTTCACGAGATTTGGCTCCCTTTCACGTTGTTCAACTATACGGCAAGCAGTCGAGGACTCACCGGGCGTGTGAGCTCCACACTGGACGCTGAGGCTCCCACTCTCTGCAGTCTCTGCTCGGCAGGAAACTCCACACAGCAGGTAGGACCGGGGTGGGCTCCCGACGTCAATCCTGCATCGCATACACCACACGCATCTGTTGTGGGCACCCAGTATTCAGCGCACGACCGCGCTGCTGAAACTACGCTCCATGCGGCTTCCAGGCCACGGAGCTCCGGTACAAGCACAGCGATGTCGTCGGCTCAGGGGGCACGTTTGTCGCGACGGCGACTCCGTTCACGTGCCACACAAGGACAGGGTCGTACAGCTTCACGGATCAGCGCAATGGAACAGCGCAATCGATCCCACTCTCGTCGCCAGTTGTAGTGTCCCTCTGGCAATAAGGACACTGGACACAGGTATGGTCTCAGCAACACCTTTATTTCCTGACCCTTCTCCTTCACGTCCCTACTCTAGACTGCCCATTTCCTTTTTCTTTCCCCTTTCTGTTCCTCCCTTTCCTGTCCCTCCTACATCTCCTCCCAGTAGCTACTAGAGTGCTAAGTCACGTTCTCACAGGGATTTCTGTAGGTCTTTATTAAATCCATAGGCTAACCCAAAAGTCACCAGCTCTCCCATCCCTGCAGGCAGAGAGGTCCATGGGTTCAATAAGATTATCAAAATGTTGTCAGCGTACAATGCTGCCTTATGTTCCCTGCCTCCCATAGATGTACCCATACTTTCTTGATTGTTACATAACCGTTCAGCATAGAGCTCAATATGAAGTGTGAATAGTGAAGGAGATAAGGGGCAGTCATGACGGGTGCCACCATAAAAACTCAAGTGCTGAGATATGTACCCATTGACTCTCACCATCGCTTTGGAGGAGGCATATCTACATTGAATTCAAGGACGGAACTGTGGACCAAGGCCAAATCAGGTCAACACTGAGCAGATATTTAACCAGTGCACTTGATCAAAGGCCTTCTCCGCATCTATAGGGAGGAGGACGGCAGAAACATGTGAGTGCTGTGTCTTGTCTAACAAATAACAAACGTGATTCGTGGTATCACTGCACGCTGTCTCAGGAATTAATCCAGTCTTGTCAGGATCCACTAGGGCTTGCATATAAGGAGTAAGACCATGCGCGAGAATGCTGTAAAGATATCGGTATCCACATTAAGTAGTGAGATGGACTAGTAGGAGGAGCAGCTCACAGGGTCCTTACTGGGCTTAGGGTTTACCATTATCATGATAAGTTGCATGGTATCCATCAAGGTACCAGTAGTGCTAAAGGCGCTGTACAAACCTGCCAGTATGGGAGCTAGCAATGACCCAAATGCTTTATAGAAGACTGAGCTATAACCATCTTGCCTTGTCGGGTTGGAGGCATTCTATGGCCATAAGAATTAAATTGGAAATAATGTCCTTATCAAAAGTGGACGCGTCTCCCTGAGTGATGCGAGTCAGGAGGGCCAGCGATAAGTAAACATTAATGTTCCCGCTATCTAGCTCCTCAGTTGTATTAAGTGCAGCATAGACACATTCGAATTCACATACAATAAGCTTGTCCTGATGTTTAGTGGTACCATCTGAACCCACATGTTCTCCCACCCTGTCCTAAACAGCCTGGGACTGAAGGCAGAGAGCCAGCAATTGCCCGCTCTTTCCTACCAATGTAATATTTCTGTTTGACGTGAAGCAGGGAGGTTTCGGACCTTAAGCTGTTTGCAAGTTGCCATCAGTTGGCAAACAAACCTGTGTGCCTATGTGATACTTCTAATTCCCTTATATTGTTCTCCAATTCAGTTCGACTATCACCACGTCTGTCCTTCTTGAGGTTGGCAGCTATGGCTATAAAGTGACCCTGGACAGTGGCTTTCAGTGTTTCCCACATCAATTCTATCAGTATCTCCGGTGTGTCATTAGTAGTTAAAAAGGTAATTTCAGTGCATATTTTCGTTTATGAGAGGAGCTTGCCATTAAGGTGCCAGGTTTATTTCACCACACAACCAACAAACCTACATCAGCAAATCACTTTTTGCATGCCAGGATAAGGGCTTCAGTCTGTGGGGCATATACGTTTGCCAATGTAAAGTTGTGTCCCTTCCTTTCTATTTGAAGCGTTAAGAGCCTGCCTGACAATTCAGTATGCGTTTGTGTCACCGTCCACGATAAATGAGTAGCCAGGAGAATCATCACCCGGAGCTGAGGAGAAGTATTGGCGGTCAAACCACTGGGAGCATAAACGTTTGCAGTCTGCTTTAAGCCATCTTTAAGACAGGAGAGTAGAGAATCGCCAGGTATTTCACTGGGCTATTGAGCCTCTCAACATTTAAGCTAAGTATAGTAATCATTGACACCTGAATAGGAGTGAGGTCATGAAATCAGGGAAGGCCAGAAAGCCCGTGTGTACCCCTTGTAGATTTGGCGGTAGTGTGGTGTATGTAGTATAAGAAGAAAAGAACAGGTGCAGGAAGGAGGGCATAGAAGAACAAGAACAAGTTTGACAGGTGAGTTCCCTGCCAGGTAACATAGTAACCAAAAACCTGAGGTTTCTTGTCGCCGCCAACAGTACGTATTAATTCTTCAGTGCGAGGGCTTCAGGGAGCTCTGCCACCAAGTAACAGCAATCGATAAGGGAGAGCCGGTCCCCGAGCCTTGCAGCTACAAACCACACGGGCCAGGAGTGTTGAAGGGGAGGGAGCCCAGTCGCCACTGGCCCACTGGCACGTGGAGGGCCGTTGAATACTCAGTCAATGTTCACTGTCCAGTTCTGATGCACTGCTGCAGAGTTGTAGTTGGCATAGCAAAGCCACTCTTTCCTTGTGACTTTTAGTCTCTGATGGTTTGCAAACCTCGGACATGTAGAACAGCGTGGATCTGGAGGAGAGGATGTCGGACCGCGGGATGAAGATGTGCGAAAGAGTCCCCTGGGAGGGCCTCCGTGGCTAGCAGTGACCAATCCTCATCTCTAATGCGGATAAACTGTGTTTCATTGTTCCAGACAAATTGAAGCCAGAAAGGATATCCCAATTGTGACCCATTTTGCATGGAGAAAGTCATTCAGAGGACGAAGGGTCCTACGGCACTGTAGTGTTATCTGGGAAAGATCTTGATAAAGCCTTACCTTCATTCCTTCAAAGTCAATGGTGCTTTTGTCACGCACCACATACATGATGTTCTCTTTCTGCTTATAATAGTGGTGGCAGGTGAGTAAGTCTTGCAGTTGCCCTGGGTAGTGTCCTTGGCACCCAGCCCTATGGATACAATATGGGGCAATGTCCTGGTCTACGAGCTCTGGGGCCACATGGAGAAATAAGCAAATGACATTGTCTTTGAACGTTCCTGGGCTGCCTGTAATGGAACCCCTTTTATGTGCATATCGGAATGTCTGAATCTGTTTTAAGCTCTTCTAGTTGCTAATGGAGTTCCATGTCTTTTTTTCTCTTTGCTCCAGAATTTCCTGGAGGTATCCATCCAATTCGTCAGCTCTGGAATCGCTGGTTTGCTCCAACCATATACAAAAAAATTGTCACGTTCACAAGCTAAGCAAACAGAAGTCATCTAAAAATATGACAATTAAAATATGCTATAACAAATAAACTTTAAAAGCAATTTATAAAAGCAAGGGCTGAATTAAAATTTAAAGGAGGCTCCCAAGATGTTATCCATGTTCTCAGTGTCAAAGGAATCCAAGATTCACTCCACATCAGCAGATGATTTTTCCACAATGGCATTGTTGATAAGTCCCAAAGAAAAAATACAGTCAGCAACCTTCGCCGATGCTTATGTTCGTCACTATGGACGTAGAAAGCCTCTATACTTGTATTCACATTGAACATGGTATAAGAGCTTTGAAACATTTTCTATATAAAAGAAGTGCCTCCCATTTAGACCACTCAGCAATGTTCTTGGACATGGCACATATGGTACTAACAATGAATGTATTCCTACATGATGGCTCCTGGTTCTTACAGAAACGTGGCACGGCTATGGGCTCCAGGTTTGCTCTGTCCTATGCAGGTCTATTTATGGGCCGGAGCATGCCTGGGGACCTGCAGCTATGCAATGGATGGACAATATAATCTTCTATGCTAGATACATAGATGACATCCTTTTAATCTGGAATGGAAGTGTTGAGGACTTGGTCGCTTTTCAGCACTATCTGAATAACAACAGATTTATTGTAAAATTAGCGATGTCATACTCTAGAGAAAGCATAGAGTTTCTGGACCTAAAATTGTTCCACAAAGACAAAAGGATACATAGTACCATGTTCAAAAAACCTACCTCGTGCAATAGTCTATTGCATGCTGAAAGTGCACATCCCGCTAGTACTATTAGTGCCATTCCATATGGGGAAATGATACGAGCAAGGCGCAACTGCAGCCTGGATGAAGCATTTAAAGAAAATGTAAGCCAAATAAAGACCAATTTTGCCAAAAGAGGGTATTCCAAAGAAAACATCAAAAAAGCTGAACAAAAAATACAAAAGGTGGACAGGAAGAGTACTTTGGTATCTAAACCTAGAAATGTAATCTTGCCCCAACCTGATAGTGTCCCTTTCATAACTCAATACAATGTACAAAGTCACCATATATACAACATCCTTAGACGTAATTGGCATCTGTTACAATCAGCAACTACCACCTGGAACAGTCACTGAAAATCCCAGGGTAGTGTACCGCAGAGGTCAAACAATCAAAAACATGTTATGTCCTAGTTACGTCCAAGAAGTAAAGAAAAAAAAGCACCATAGCTTGGCTTCCGGATAAACCTAATGGTTTTATCATGTGCGATAAATCTAACATGTGTGAATTTGGCCTACACAGAAAGTCCAAATTTAAATATAACACCGAAAAAGAATTTTCCATCAATTCTTTCATCAATTGTAACACTACCTATACTGTGTATATTAATGTATGTGCATGCAACAAAATATATGTGGGCAGTAGTATCAGAAATCTGAAAATCTGCATTCAGGAGCACGTGAGAGCCATATGAAATAAAGATGAGAAATATCCGGTTTCTGTACATATTCATGAGAACCATCCACACCAATCAAATATCTGCTTTTTTGGTATAGATCATGTCAAACCACCCATAAGGGGTGGGGACAGAACCAAAATGCTTCGACAAAGGGAAGCTGCATGAATTTGTCGGCTTCGTAGCATTTCCAAGGGTCTTAACATCAATAATGAGGTACATCATTTTCTGTAATAATAATTTTCTTCCTGGGATGCTCTCCTGAAAAATAGTCATCTCATTTCTGATGTTATCCATTACTGAATTAGTTTCTGAACTGTATAAACCTATGTGCCTTTTGTCATCGGTCAATATCTCTTGTGAATTGTTACTCGGGATGTTTTAGGACATATAAGCTATTGCTATTATCAAACATTGTCCATTGTTGTATCTTCTCCTGGGCCATTATATGGTGTAATACAGTATGAGATTCATTGTTCGTTTGTCCAGTCTGCACAATTTCTGCAGAACCTCCTATTGTAAATATTTTGGACCCAATACTTGATATCTGCCTGATATCGGTTCTAGCAAACATCACTGGCTATTTCTTGTTCCAATTTGGAGTTTATATATGAGTTATGCATAAATGTTTAATGCGATCTATAAACACGATATAATATTGGAGATCAAGCCTTCAGATAGGTAATACAGTATGAGATTCATTGTTCGCTTGTCCAGTCTGGTTGAAGAAACCGCACAATTTCTGCAGAACCTCCTATTGTAAATATTTTGAATCAATGAGTAACTCACTTGGTAAATAAAAAAAGTAAGCCCCAGAAGGCAAGATTTGTTTACATATCGGCTTTAGTAAACCGCCGACTCATTTCCCGATCCAAAATGGCGCCCAAAAGATGGCCTCGCATATTCTTTAAATAAAACAATTTATTCCAGTTTACCCATTAAATCACAAAACCCTGACTATTTATGCATACATAACATAATGTCCGGAGTGTCCATTTCATTATGGGGGTTTAAAGGACTGTCCACATTAAAGATGCAATGCTTCGTTGTCACACGGAATTCAATGTTCGAATCTTATCATTTTAAATGGAGCAGTTTGTCTCTGGAAACCGTAGTATCATAAGCCTTTTACAGATAATACGTAAACGCTTACAAACGTTCCTTTTCTAAATCCAAACATTTGATTACACGAACTCTTGTGGATTTAATACACATCTTAAGATGGCGGCCACTTTTGCATTAATCTACGCGGCTCCTGTGAAAATTGCGAGCAGGTGACATTTGTTTGCGGGCTATTTAAACTGGGTGTTTATGGTCCTATTCTCGAACTACCCTTTCGAGGCTGCGACCGGGAGGTATGGAGACATGAAAATCGTTCAAATAAGTTGAATCGTGGGAGGGCATTTAAACCTTTAATGCTTTCTGGTTAGAAGTGCTATTTTAGCCTTCTCATATGCTGGGCTAAACTAAGCCTTTTAACTAATATAGGATGTTCCCCTTCCCACTACATGAAATTTTAAAACAAGGGGCAATGTTGTACTTTGTTGTTAATTTTCACCATTCTAAAGCCATAGCTTGCTATTTTGTATAGTTTGAAGATAGGGAGCAGTGTTCACCTTCTTGCCTACACCTATTTTCTCTAAAATTTACAACCGGCCGCCCTTAAATTCTGATTGCTTTGCGGTGCCAATAAATGGGGTTAGATGTAGAGCATTAAGGTTAAACAGTAGCACGTTTATATGTGCTTGTACATCTCGACTTTTACTTACCTGCATATTATTTATAGATCTCACTAAGGAACCCATCATAAAATTGATCACTATTGATGGTAAATGTATGACTATGTTAGGCTGCTCTACGCTTCTAAATTAGTCCCTACCTTTATTTTTATCAGGGTGAATATTGATATCACCGCCAATGGATGTGAATTTTGGCATCCAAATCTCATATCAACTCCTTACACAGCATTCGCAGAGAAATTTACTCTTCTATCTCTAAAAAACAAGGTATGTGTTGTATCTAGTCATTTAACCCCGGATAAATTAATAAAATATGCATAAGGGCAAAACAATGCTTACTCCACTTCCCTTTCTTTACAATAGGATCCCTTCTATTTTACCTTCTAAAGACCAAGACTGTGTCTTACTGTTAAAGTTTTGGAATACATAATCCCTAACGTAAATCTGATAATCATTCGGTAAGAAATTGTTGTCTAGTAAACTTAACTATATAAAAAACAGAAGATCCTCCCCTTTCTCCAATCCCACTTTATTAATGGTTTGCCCAAAATAATGTAAAAAAAAATGCAAAAAACTGCTTTTTTGACAATAACCAGTGACTTAAAAGACACAGAGCTTCCTGCCCTCTTAACTTTTTATAAAACAGGTTGTAACATGTATCTCTTGTTTTAATGAGAATGAATTGTTACTTTTGTCAGTAGGCCATGCTATTGGACCATATAGTAACATTTTTTTAAAAATTGCTTTTTCATCTCGCTTAGAGTGTACAATAAATAGTTGGATTTTTTAATTGTAATATAGCAGTGTATAATATGTATATTTTGTATATTTGTTTATTGTAGCCCTGAAGAAGTCCTTCGGACAAAACGCGTTGGCTACTTATGTATGAAGATTTGGAATAAAAACAAGAAAAGAGAAATTCCATGGCTTATTGATATTTGTATTACTGTTACTAAATACTGTGTGGTGTGCTGTACCCTTGTGGTGAATTATATATAGTGCCTCGGCACTGACTTTGGAGGCCTAGGGGTATGTGGCCTCTGGTTTCTGGCACCCATAAATAAAACTAGACTAAGATATAGAGAATAGAGTGCAGTCAAGTGTCTTACCCTGTACCCCTTTCTTAGCATCTCCGATGCTGCAGGTATGATATCCTGCAGCATTTCTGCATTCGAAGAGCCAGAATACAAGAACTCCGGAGCCAAAGCCTCCAGATCCAAAGAGGAGAATGGCTCATATAAAGCATCCTGAAGCAATGGCAGTCCTATGGGACAACTCCGAAAATGTGTCCTCATCGGACTCATCTACCCAAAAGGGCACCCCAAACAATGGAACGCAGGCTGCACACAGGTAAACTACACAGGTCTAAAGGACAAGAACCAGTAACTGTTCAGTTCCTGATGTAAAGACACTCCAAAAACCTGTATCATGCATTCGCAGCACAGTTAGCCAATGAAATAGAACATCCATTGTGGAGCAGCAAAAATAGGAACAAAATACCACAAATGAGAAATAACACCGGTGCTATGTCTCCAAAAATACTAGAAAACATAAAATGTATGAGGGATGATATCACTCCAAAAATGGTCTAAAAGGTGCTGACAAAGCCAGACCCAACTGCTTTACAAAACTGTACCACACCGGCTGTGTTGAAAGCATTAAATATGCAATGCACAATTTCACCAAAATATCGAGGCAGGTTTGCGCATAGTAGCTGTTAGACCTGGCATCCTTCTGACCTCCTGTTTTTCTGACATCCTTTTTGCTGGTTTCAGGATTCTGGGCACTTTGCCACTCCTAACCAGTGCTAAAGTGCACATGGCCTGTACTTTAAACATGGTTACATTAGTTTATCCTCAATTGGCATTTTTAATTTACTAATAAGCCTCCTAGTAACATGCACTATATGTGCCCTCAGCCTGTAAATTAAATGCTACTAGTGGGCCTGTAGCACGCATTGTGCCACCCACTCAGTAGCCCTAAAAACAATGTTCAGGCCTGCCATTAAAGAGCCTTTGTGAGCAGTTTTAAACTGCCATTTCAACCTGGCAAGTTTGCCTTTTGCTGGGCCCAATCCTTCCCTTTTATTACATATAAGTCACCCTAAGGTAGGCCCTCAGTAGCTGAATAGAGAGGGTGCTTCATGGGTCTACCTGGTGGAGGTCTCTGTTCCTTATGGATCTTGGGTAAGAAGTAAAAAGCCGGTACTCTCTGATGTTTGTGGTTCAGGAACTCAGCTTCCCCTTTAGTGATCCAATCCGATTCTCTCCTATTTTCAATGAGCGATTTGATCTCCCATTGTAATCTCGCTGTGGGGTCTTGTTGAATTTGTTTGTAGCATTTGGTATCATTCAGCTGTCTGTTGCATTCATTACGATAAATCTCAGTGTCCAATATGACTGTGGCTCCACCCTTGTCAGCTGGTTTGATGGTAATGGTGACATCCCTACCCAGTGCAGCAATACATTTCTTTTCGTCTTTGTAGATGTTGCAAAATAAACTCTTGGCTTGATCCTTGTGGATTTATGTTCTTTTATCACAGCCTTCTTAAAAGTGGAGACTTCTGAAGTACTTGTTGTGGACACTGTAGAAAAGAGGATTTATTCCTCAAACCCGTGTTAGGAATAGTAGCAGGTGTTTCCTAAACCATTCGGTCTAAACCGGCAGAAACATGTTTATCATAACACAATAGAAAACATCGACATCCGTATTCTCACTTACCTGTTTTTAAACCTATCCACTGGGGACACGATTAAAGGATTGACTTTGTCTATCCGGGAGATAGTTTTAACCCACTTTTGATTTCTTTGCACTCTGCCCCTACATTGGTTGACTTAAAACACCTCACACTCCTCTCCTACGGGAGAGTTGATGATCACACCGGGTACCTTGTGGTCCCAGTGGCAAGAGGGAGCCCAATGATGAAGCAGGTCACCTTAGGATGAGTGAGGGTTCTTGTCTTAACACATGAGTGCGTCTGTCCCTCCACTTTCACAACTGACATTTTACGAGTTGTGTAAATACACCATCCGGTTACTTGTTTGTGAGTTTTGATTATATGGAGTGGTACCACAGATGGTTACAATTCCTCCCTCTAGAACCCCTATAGTTCAATCCAAATGTAAATTCATGGAGGTATCACATAAGTGCGTTTCAGCCAAAGACGAAACTCACACACACCATGTAGTGAAGTGTCAGAAGAGTCAGAAGAAAAGTCATCAACATCGATAAAGTACCAAGAAGCAGCCTGTGGAAAGTTAAGGGCTTTAGTTGGCAGAAGTGAACTAGTAGACAGCTCCAAAGGTGGTTCGTCATAAACTACTCTGTTGTTAGGAATAGCAGTATCATGCTGTATACTTGCATCCAATGTATTGCTTGTCCAATGTATTGCTTGTATTTGTAGCGGTAACAGGAATCAATATTAGTTAATTCTTCATCCTCTCCAGCTGGGGAGAAACAAAATTGGTATTGCTCAAAACCTGTAGAAGAATTTCCCGTAGGGTAGTGAGAGGAGTCAGGGAACTACCTAGGAATCCTCGTGGCCTACTGTGTATTACTGGCCACATGATGCACTTACATTTGGTCGATTAAGACAAGTCATTTGTCTTTACAACCAGAACACGTGGCAAAATGACGGTTCTGGTACCTTGAATGCCGAGGTCTGGCACAGTGGCACTGGTGCACAGTAAGATGGGAGAAAATCTTTCTTTACTGCAATCCCCTTTCAAACTAGATCCTCAACTTTTGAAAACCAGCTCAAAGGTGCTGGGTTCTCCTTCAATCTATTAGTGTCAGAATGTTTGAAAAGTCCATTAGGTTGCTTATTCCAGAGTTCCTGTAAGATAGCAAAACATTAATTTATGTCAAAATCTGTGTCTGCAGCCACTGTGCCAGAACTGTCAAGATCTGGAACGCACATCTGGATGCCAAACAGGACCTAGTAGGGGTCTGGCTACCCAAAAATATTCTAGGCAGATTATTTGATGCTTTCTGGACTAACTACTAACTACAACCTGAACCTAATACTCTTGCTGTGAAGTACTGCTTCAAGTCTTTTTCCTTTACACAATCAAACTCCCCTCAGGATGGTATGGAGAGAAATAATGTACAGCAACACCCAGGGTTCCCATTTTATCCCTGTAATCCTTAAAGGCAAAAAGCAAGAACTGGTCTGCATAGAATGCAGTTACTGCATATGTCCCGATAAAGATTTGCAACTCTTATATAACAGTGTGAGCGTCAGTTGATCATTATAGTCACACTCATAGGAATATGGAGCAAGAATCTACAGCAGCATGTAGAATGAATTTAACACCTTGGCTGCTAGAGATTTTCCCCTCCTGTGCTGCATATGCATGATCCCCATTGTTCATGACGAGCTCAGCTCGTCATAAGCACACAACCAGTGTACTGCATGATGAGCTGAGCTCGTCATGAGCAGCGAAGGAGTTAAAGGTACCATCTGAAATTAAGGGACTGCTATGATCGAGGCACAGACATTCAAGTGGTTTATTTGAAACTAAGGAGGGTGTCCACAATGGGCGTGTAATGGTGGAGCTCTTAATTTGTTGGCAAATGTCAAAACCATGCATATACTGTTTTGTCTGCTTGTACAGGCCATGCCACCAATTACATTTCTGTAGTAGAGAAATTGTGGCCACCACACCATCATAGGCAGATGCTATGCCCTCATGGGTAGCTTTTATAAATTCTTGCCGGTGGTCTTGTTTGGCAATCACCCACCCCATGGTTTGTGGCACTTAAGTGATAGGACTGTTTTGCTGGATATTATTAAGGTAAAGGGGTGCCATTACGCAAATCGTTGATGGCAGCCATGGTATCTTCATCCAGCCTCATTGGAGAATGAGTAATTGCAGATACTATATCAGTTCTAACTCCTTATTTGGCTGCTTCCTCAGCCAAAGAGTTCCCTACAACGTGTATTCCAACACGCTGATGATTCAATGTGTGTATCGCATGAGCCTGTGGCAAACTGTCTTTAACTTGTACAACCTTTCCCTAAAGCAGCTTATTCTTAATAGTAGTCCCTTGCGAGTCTGAATCGATTCATGCACCAGTGATGTAAATTTTCCTTAAAAAAGAGGACACATTAATAAAAATCACATGCTCTATGTCAGTCGGAGTTGCCTCTGATCTACATTGTCTCGGGACCGACTGACCTCTGGTCGGTGGTTCCGACCACCTGATTACACTGTTCCGTCGGCTACTCATATTTCTCTATGGGAACTTGTGTTACATCCGTAAACCGCCCGTAATACAGGCTCCCATTAATGGGGGTGTGTGTAAACCCCTGCATCCACTGGCAGGCACCCCATGGTGCCAGCTACAGAGTGCATGGATTTACAGGGGGGCACCCTAGGTACACCCTCGGCCACCACCAACCGTAGGCCTGATAAGGGCTCCCCAAAGTCACTTCCAACAGCCTTTTCATGTCGGAAAGGCCAGCACTGAAAGGCTGTGGGAAGCCAACATTGTAATCCTGATGGCAGAAATGTAATCCAATCAGGATTACAGTACAGTTCCAACCGGCCGTTAGACTCTTGTATTAATTTCAATTTATTGATGAACTGCACGATTATTTAAAATCTTTACAGTATAAAATAAATAAAAACTTGATGAACGTCCCTTCTCCCCCCGACTTGTCCCATCCACACATAAAGTAAATATCACTTTAAGTTAAAATACTGGCAGTTAATACTGTTTGGTTGGCCAGAACAGAGTTCTTTTAAAAGGAGGAGAGTATTGGTTACTCCATTGTTTCATAACAGATGAAGAGAGGCACATGGAAGTTCGGTAGAATCAATTCGTACACCAAAGCCGGTTGACGATAGATGTATTCCTCATTGGGCCCTTAAACCAGCCCAGGTTAGATGTCTGGGGCCGATGAATTCCAGTTACTTTGCGGGCATATCCTAATTTAACAATGAGCTAAGTCATTGGGGCCACCGGTAGGGCGCAGACCCCGTAGTCGGAACCCTTGGGATTAGTGGCCGTTAAGTGGGAGTCGAGTGCCATTTTTACCTGGTGTATGAATTTCCAGACTCTGGCTATCAAACAGGTCTTGGAGACAGAGAGGCACCAGTCCGAAGCCTCTCTGCAAGTTGTGTAGCCCATGTTCCATAAAATCGGAAGCAACAAACGATGACGGTCATTGACCAACTGTGTGCAGCAACACAGCAAGTGTAGCCAGGATTCTCTGCGGTAATTGCATAGACGACAGGCTATGGCGCCATCCGTTCATTCCCATTTGGGGTTAAAGTCCGCAATCCTGAGGGCCAGAAGGCGAAAGTACAGAATTTTCTTTCTCGCGTGAGTAGATACTGGGTCTTGCAGGTATGTTTAGGGTTTACCGGAAATATATGATTTGTCCAGGGCCTAAGTTAGTGGATTTTGCCGAAGGGATGCGAGGTCAAGCCCGAAAGAGATGGTCTGGACTTGGCGCTTAACAGCTTTGGGCCCAGGCTGAAAATGGAATTTCGTGCAGGGGCAGGCTCCTTCTCTCAATTTTCAGTGCGTCAATAGCTAGTTCCACCTTGGAGTGCCATGGGGAGCCCACCTCACCAAAGATTGTTTTTAGGAAGTGCTTTAGGGTATGTTCTGGCGCTTTCAATACTCTAATGTAGAATTTTAACAGGTCCCCCAGTAGTGCCAGCTCTGGTCGCTTAAGGCCTATTTCTAGCCTTAATCTGTTGTTCCTTGCATATCTGGGGGCCTGTAACAACATCTTGTAGGCTTTCGCCTGGGCCGCGTTGACCACTTTGTCAAATGCACCTGGGTAGGCTATATGCCCATACAAGATGGCGGGGATCAGTTTTGCCCTGAGCACTGTCAGCATTGGTTCGGCTGAGGGACTGTCCAAGCGATGACTTAGGCGTCTTAACGACAGTATGGTTTTGTCTGTTTTTGGTTTAAGCTCCTTCAGGTGTTTGACTGCAGTGGCACTCTCGGAAACCCAGGTGCCCAGATAGTTGTAGGATGAGGCAGTAACGATACGGTGCTCCCCCAGGGACCATGATGCTTCTTTTTTGTGGGGGTATTTGTCAAAGATGACGATCTTAGTCTTGCTCACATTGATCCGTAAGTCGTTTGCCTTATTATATGAGGCAAGGCTGCTTAAGGCTCTTTGGAGCCCCACCCTAGTGTGGTCCATGATCAGCGTGTCGTCTGCATACTGGAGCATTCCCAAGACGAGCTTTCCCAATCTTGGAGGTGCTAAGTTGGCATCTTTCAGGGCTGTCCCCATGTCCGCAGTATACAAGTTAAAAAGCATGGGGGCCAAGATGCACCCCTGCTTAAGGCCAGAATTGGTGTTGATTCTTGCAGTTGTTATTGTAGGACTTAGTTTCACCTTGGCCCAGGAATCAAGTTTTACCCAAAGCCGACCTCTGTTCACTCAATCAAAGGCTGCAGAGTAGACTATGAAACAGCAAAACAGGGGCGGCTTATTCCTCGTGTTGGCCTTCTTCGCAAGGTAGGAAAGGGCTATGATGTTATCGAGGGTGGAGCTGTAAGCCCTAAAGCCGGTCTGTGTGGGCGGGAGAATGCCGTTCTTGTCCACCCAATCCTCCAGGTCCCTTAGAAGAAGGCGGCCGTAGATCTTTGCTTCTATGTCGAGGAGAGCTTCAAGCCTGTAATTGGCCGGGTTGGTATGATCCCCCATTTTGGGGATAGGGAATAGAATTGAACCTTTCCAAGAAGTGGGCAAAATTGCGGTGGCAAAAGAGTGGTTAAATAAAGGGGTAAGTTTGGATACAAAAAAGGCTGAGGCAGTTTTAAGGACCTGGGCCGGAATCCCGTTTGGGCCTGGAGCGCCATCGGTTCTAATGGCCTTGATGCACTTTAGGACCTCCGCCTCTGTGAACTTTCCGTGCCAGATTGGATTTGGGCCTTCTGTCGTGGAACTTTCATGTTCGTTATTTGCTGCCACCACCTTAGACCACGCAAGGCTTCCTGGGGTGGGCCGTTTTGACTCACAGGTGTACAGCCCCTTGGCGTACTGTTCCCACACTTTCCCTGCAACACTGTTTTCCTTTTGCACTCCTCTGGGGGCAGACTGTTGATAAAGCACCAAAGCTTGCTGTTGCCATTTCCTTTAATTAAGGAGAACACGGTCAGCCAATTCTATTCGGTCTGCAGTCTTTTGTGGTCCCAGAATTTCTTTTTATAATCAGTTCGCAAAGCGACAATGGAGTGCCTCCCTGGCAAATGAGTGCCTTTCTTTTGTGCCCTAATTGCCTTGTTAAGAGCACGCTTACTCTGTGTCATGCACCACGATTTTGAACGGCGAGACCCAGTATGGAATGGGCAACTTCTTAGATGGTGATTATTGCCCAGACATTTCAATATGTCGCAGGTCAGTGTTTCCCAAAGGTAAATGATGTTCTCAGTGTGGACTGGGTTAGGTTCTTCCTCCATTCTGGCTACATAATCTAACTGTCTATGGCTGAGATTGGTTGACCATTTTATTCTTTTAAGGTCTTTATGATGTTCTTCCCCCGTGGTGGTTCCAATGACTTCTTGTGATTCTGCTTGTGCCCGCGCCAGGTTGAATGTGGCGCGGAGGGGCCTTTGATCGCTTTCATCTCGGTCGTCCACTATGAAGTTGCAAAGTTTGTGGGGCAGCCCTTCGTTGGTGAAAATGTAGTCTATGGTAGAGACATTTCTAAAGGTTGGATTGGCGGTCCATTCTGGGTGGGTCTTTTTTGTGTTCTGTGGGTGGAGTGCAGCTCAAAATTTGCAAGAAATTCAATCAATAGGGCTGACTTCTTGCTTGGTGGTGCCTCCGGGATTAGACCCAGGCCTCTGAGATTGAAATCGCCCGCGATTATTACATCTTGGTCCTCCCAGTTTATTAAAAGGTCTTCCAATATTGTGATAAGTGATTCCATGGCCTTGGAGGTTTGATATTTAATTGGGTTGAGATAACAATTGATTAGTAGAAGAGGACGGGATTTTTGACCCGATAACAACCCCTCTATTGAGATGGCTTGAAGGTCGGGAGACCCCAGATTTAGATCAGTTGTATAAATTTTACACGCATGACTTACATAGAGGGAAAGGCCCCCTGACGGGCGACCAAAGATTGTCCTTTTAGTCACTGGTTTAAAATGTTCGTAAAAGCCACCAATGGCGGTCGTTGCCCTTGCCCAGGTTTCCTGAATGCACAATATGTCCCCCTGTGCAAGGTAATCAGGTGTAGCGGTGTCCTTAAAAATGTTGCTCAGCCCGGCAATGTTCCATGAAATAATGGTTAACTTGTGAACTAGACCCCTGAGTGGGTTTGAACGGGCATTATTTACATGGCTGTTAATTAGGTTAGGTACCCTGTCTCCATGTGACCTCCGGGTGATCTGATACCTGCTGAGGCCGCTGCACTCTCCGTTGCAAGTCATTTTGCTGGATTTAGATTTTTAGCGGGGTTTTTGCCCGCCCTGATTTCGCCCCCACATCTGGGCGGGGGGACCTTGTACCTTTGAGAACAGATGTCGGTTCATGTATGTCATATTGCGGCATCAGGACATGTGGGTATTTCAGTACCCTTGGCGCAGCGACTTCGATGTCCCATTAAGCGAATAGTTTTGCTTCCTTAAGGACAGCCTGTTGAGCTTGCTGGGTCACAAATCCGATTATGGTAGAGTTGTCGTGGGTATCTGTCTCCAGTCTCTTGAATTTCACCCATTCAATATTTTCTGAGGTGATTTGTGCCAGTGAGTCAATGTGGCCAAAGAGGCGGACAATGTTGGACCTGTTCAAGATGTCAAATGAGCCTTTAGCTATGTACCTTGGGGTTAACTGCAGCTCGTAGATGATTAATTTATTTTTGTGTGCGATGGAGCACCAGCTCGCTCCTTCTCCCGGGAGCTTTCGCCTGTGGTTACTTAAATTTGGAGAGTTTTTGTGAGTGGTTTCTGGCTGTTGCCCATTAGGTGTCATGCTAGATCGGCCGTCCACACGCTGCAATCCTTGCTACCCCCCCTGGTCTGGTGTCGAATTTAGGTGATTTTTGATTGTGACGCCTGGTTGCTGATTACCTTGCCCTTCAGTCGGTAGACCTACCACTCTCGGCAGTTCTGGCTGGACGCCCTGTTGTAGTTTAGGATTTATTACAGTCTCATGTTGAGAAACCCAACCGAAAGGGCTGGGGGCACTTAATGGTGCGGCGACTGCCACCTGTGAAGGCCTTTGTTGGGAATCCTCGTTGGTTTGACCCTCCATAAGAGGGATTTGTTGTCTTTGGGCCTCACCAAAATCGAGCGATGCATCACAAGGTTTGACGATCTTGGATGCCTGTTTGTGTATAAAATTGGGAAAGAGTGGTTTGAGGGTACTTTTAGTTTCAGTGGCGCCCAAGATTAATAATGCCGGTGATATGTTTCTACTTCTGGCTTTGGATTTCTTTAGTTGTTTTTTAAGTTTTTTTAAGCTCTCCTTGACAACGGAGCTTTAGCGCTTGCCGATGCTCCTTCGGCGTTCTCCACCTGAGAGGTAATAACAGACAGGTCGTCACTTACGGTATCAAGATCCGAGACCTTGGGGTCAACATTCCCTTGTTCAGCCAAATTATTACGGGGCCCTACTAAAAGTTACTTTGGGGCACTGTTGGCCGCCGTGCTAAAGGATGTCGCTTCAGCGTGCTCTGTCGTCAGTACTGGGAGCTTTTGTGTGGCTTGTTCTTGCGTGGTTGTCTCGCCCTGACCCATGGCTAGTGCAAGCATCTCTTTTAGAACTTCTGGTAGACTTGCCCATTTATCGATTCTGGCGGCACAGGAATTAATGCTGGCGGCGTGAGCGTATTGCGCGTTGAATAGGGCTTCCAACTTTGCCAGCTTATCATCTTGGCGTGCCAAGTGCTAGGCTATCGACTGCAAGAGATTGATTTGGACTTCCATCTTTGTGGACTGCCAGAGCAGTGCCCAAGCCATTGTGTCCTGGACTTCTCTTATTACGGACAAGTTAAAATCTTTAAAAGTGGCTTCTTCAATTGGGTCGATTAGGTCTTGGTGATGTGTTAAGCTCAGCGGTCTCCATCCCTCTGATTGAGCGATTCGCGGGACATTAGCTCTTCCTGGATTAATAGGTGTTGTTTCAAGTGTGCATTCAATTGACTGTTTCAATTTTAATAGGAACAAAGTTGTTGGAATCTCCGTTATCTGGGGGTTTGGCCTCTGTGATTCCCGGGATGTGGCAGTTGCATTCAGACCCTTGCCTGTGCTCTTTGGAGAGGAAGGTGCGACAGCCTCATTTAGCCTCTCAGTGTCTGAGTCCGCATTCTCCCCCAAAGTGGGCCTGTCGTGAATTTCGGCAGTGATCCTAATCGGGCTCTTCACCCTGGCCACGGGCTAAAAACGTGCTTCAAGGCTCCCAGTTGTCTCGAAGTTAGCAGACTCGCAGGAGTGAGAGTCCCTTTGAGCCAGGTGGATCTTTGAGGGCCCCAGTGTGGCACTGTTCACAGAACCTTGTGATGTCTCTTCCAAAGGAGAGGGGCAGTTTGAGGCCTGAAAGAATTGAGTGATGAGGCCTTGAGGGAGGGAATTGCCAGTGTCAGTGACTAAGTCCTGGGATTTTTGAGTACTTATACTTCTGGTTACCCTTCTTTGTGCTAAACTCTCAGGGGTCACTTCCGCCTCATCCTCCGTGCAGGATTGAGTCTTCCTCAGCGTCATCTTTTTTTGCGCTGTTAGCTGGGGCTGGGACTGGGGCCCAATGAGCGGTGCCCAAAGTATCTGTGTCTCTGTGTCCCTGTGCCTCTGTGTCTCTATGTGTCTCTCCACCCCTGGACTTGTTTGTGCCTGTTTGTGCCTGTTCGTGCTGGAGAGGGGTACTTGTGTGACCCCTGTATTAAGCTGTGTTTCTTGAGGGGAAAAGGGAGGGAGGGAGGGAGGGAGGGAGGGGCGGGCAAGCGGTGCACGCGGGGGCCATAAGCTGGAAGACCTAGTCTAGCAGCCCCTTAGACCACGCCTCCGGGCTCTTACTTTGTGGCGGCCTCTAACGGCTGCCGCGCTCACCACCACCTCCTACCTCTTGCCTCCCACGCCGGCAGCTTCACTTGATACTCTGTGATGCTTAGGTCGCCCCAGGTGCTCAAGGTACTCCGGATACTGCTCGGTAGGCGATGGGTGATCTCCGCTTAATGAGCACCTTCGGCTCGGCTCGACTCGGCTAAAGGCAGGCACAAAGCTCCGAGTTCCGAGCTCTGCGCAGCAGGCGTGGTCGTGGTCATCGACGCAGAACTCTGGCGGAACTCTGGCTCTCTGTCTTCTGAGCACGGAGAACCCCCGGACTCCCCGCAACCGGTTTTCAGCAAGACACGGCAAGACAAGGCAGCCTAGCACGCGCTGCACGCCACTCGTCACCGCCGTCGCCCAAGCTCTTCTCTCGAATGCTCAGCTCCGCTCCGCCGTTAGACTCAGAGAGCTGGTCCGATCTGCTTTGGAGTGACCGGCCCGTCCGCTGCGGTTGGTAGACTTCCGACAAGTGGTTCGAAGCTTTCCAACCGACATCGCAATCGGCCCTTCCGAATGTGGAGTATTCTGGATCCAAATTTTCTAGTGCCAGTATCAAGGTTTTCAAGTCATCCAGTTGTGCAGTGCAATCCCAGAGGTCTGAGTTAAAGCTTTCAGAGGATGGAATTTTCCATCCAACATGCCACCATGTACCACCGCACAGGCTGCGGAGTATTGGTGTATGGTGCCTATAGCTGCATAGGCTGAACCATCAATATATAGTATGTGTTTATACTGTCCAAGAGGCACTATATTACTGGGCATGGGGTATCCGTGTTCATATTGGAGAAATTCTTGAGTTTGTCAAGTAGGGTCAAAAACATAATCAGTAGCCATCAGTAAAGTGGCCCATTGTATCCATCTAGGATGTAAAGCTTTTACATTATGAATGCTGGCCTTTGTAATTGCCTCTAAGGCTGGGACGGGAGTAACGACAATTGTGTGTTTCCCTTGAGCCAATGAGCTTTCCTTTATGACAGCCATCTGAACTGCAGTCAGTATTTTTTTAGTGAATGAAAACACAATTCAGCATTAGAATATAGATGCCATTTATATACAATCAACACTATGTGACCCTCATTGAATGTGTCATACCATTTCATTGTTTGATTTTAGATTTGATAGGTGCACAAATGATCCCCAAGTGAATCTCTCTTACCAGAGCAGTCTATACAGTTCACAATTCCATAACATGATTAAAGATCAAACAGCCATGTTTTCAAGGATTGCTTGAAAGAGATTAAGTCTGAGCAAGAACATAGTGGTAAGGGTAATTGAGCCACTGTTTGGGAGCTAAAAAAGAATAGGGATGGCCACCATATCTGGCTGTACAGATACAACTGGGGCATAGCAAAAGTAGTTCAGTAGACCTGAGCAGACGTGCTGGGATATATGGCTGCAACCTTTTTTTAAGATAACATGATCCCTTCCCATGCAATGATTTGAAAAACCAAACATATAAGTTTAAAAAGTACACAATTTCTTTGTGGAAATTCAGTGTGGGAACGTAATGAAGGTTCAAAGGGAGATAGCAGGGGAAGATTACAGACAAGGCACACTGCCATGCTCTGTATCACTTGTCTAGAAAAAAGTCCTTCATGCATTACGACCATAATGGAATTCTTGTAGTCCAGGCAGCTCACTTTCAATGACTCGACTATGGTTTTCCTTGAATGCAAAGGAACCCAGTGAAAGGCTTTCCTAAGCATGCGTATCAGGCTGAAACAAGTCCCAGAGATGGATTTAATATGCTCGTTCATATGTAAAGCTAATGGCACTTGCAATTATATGGATTACCAAATTTGTTTTGAGGACACGTTTATGTAAGTGTCTTGATGCAAGAATGACAGTCTTTAGTGATATAAGTATTTGTGTATGCTATAGTGTCTAATGGGTACTGGAAAAACCAAGGTGAATTAAATTGTATAAAGGTTTTATTCATTGTGCATAATCTGGTATGTATTATCTTCCAAAATTGAAGAATCCAAACAAGGACCTTTGTCTATGATATGTGGCGCCAGGCTCTTGCCTTCATTTGATACGTTGCATCTTAAAAATAAGACACTGAGAAAAGTAATTTTTGTTTTTTTACATTGAATTTGTTAGCTTTGTTCAGCAAATCCCAAAATAATGCGATCTACTCTGGATAAGTATGTGTTCAAGGAATCATTTGTTAGATATATATCATCAACATAGGACAATGCTTCTGGATCGGTATCATGTAGAATTGACATTACTTGGACAGCAAATAATCCAGGACTGTTCTTATGCCCTTGAGGTAGCCACCAAAACTGGAGTTGTGAGCTGAGCGTAGAGTACTTTGTCAGATCTCTGCTTTCAAGTACTATGTTTTGACAGAAAAAACATGGGAACTATCCATGGTTATTTTGTATTTTTTATGGACAACATTGTTCATTGAATTCATAATATGTGAATTTTTGCATCGCAAATGTGCATGTATGATGTTTTAAATGACTATAGTCTAAGACTATGCAGTAGGAATTATCTGGTTTAGCTACTGGAAATAAGGGATTATTCAGAGGAGATACTCAGGGGTCAACTATTCCCTGGTACTTGAGCTGTGAGAGAATTGATCTTACAGGAGCTTTTGCTTCATATTTATTTGGGTATTTTGGTTTCACTTGTGAGCTGGACCTTATGGGTATAATGTGATATAAGGCGATTCCTAATCCCTGCTGACATGCTTACAGTGTAATGTTAGGGATTGTGCAAGAGCCCATTCTGTGGCATATGCTTGTTTAACCTCTTCAGGGACAAAAACAGAGAAAGACCATCAAAGTAACTTCTTTCCTTGTAGGGCTGTCCTTACAAGCTCCGGTGGCCAGCTGCCATCAGCCAAGTGACTGTCATTATTAAAGGGCTTATTATGATGTTGGATGGAGTTGCCTCCAACTGACCAAAGTGTTGGTCTAGGGACCAACCAACCTCCGTTCTGCGATTACAACCCCCTTATTATGATGCAGCCAAACACTGTTTGATTGGATACTTTCTATGATACTGTCTATGATATTTCTATGGGAGCTTTTGCTTCAGCCATAAACCCGCCATGGTATAGCCTCCCATAAAGAAATGGGTGTATGGTACAACCCTGAAACCTGTAGCAGGTGCCTGCCATACAGTTCATCAATTTACAGGGGCCACCCTAGGTACCCCCTCAGCCACCAACCAGTGGCTGAAAAAGTAAGGGGACCCTGCTAGTGACCCCAAAAGTCACTCTCTGACAGGCTTTCTGTGTGGGAAAGGCCTGCACGGAATGCTGTGGGAAACCAACATCATAACCCCAACGGCAAAAACGCTGTCCATAGGGATTACCGTACTGTTCCAACTGGCTAGAAGAGTGGTTGGAACCATGTTGTAATGAACAACTGGTTCACGCTCCGACTGACGACATCGTAATTCGGCGAACGGACCACAAACTGACAGTAAGCCTCTGACCGAGGTCATCATAATCGTCCCCTTGTATTAATATTTGCTGAATATTACCCTAATGATCAGTAGTATGTCAGCTTTAATCTGTATGTTTAATTTATAAAGTATGTCTTGAAGTTTGCTGATGCACTGGTCAGGGGTTTTGACTTCAATAAAATCATTAGGTACTTTTGCATCCAGAAACTCTTGAATATTATTGCAAACTATCATGACCTCTGCCGGGCTGTCTAGCAGAGGGCATCTGGACAGAATAAAAAAAAAATATCCCCATGCCAAAATATTGAGTCTAAAATATCCTGATGAGGAAATATTGTCTGCATGAATATCGATATCAAGAATATAGACTTTAAGGTAAGTAAGATTGATTTTTTTTAAATATCTGATGTAATTTTTTTGTATTGTTTATGTTTTTTAATATATGTGTTACATTTTTAGTAGTTATTACAATTATTCACATTATATTAAACGTTGTGTTTTTAGTTCCATAGCAGATTGTTGGTTTATAGGGGAATAGGGTGGGAATTAATTTAATATGAATAAATTAATGATTTTTTTAAATAATATTGATTTGACAATGAAGGACTAATTATGATGTCTGATGGACTTAAGTCCTCCAGACACCGTCTCGGTTCTGCCCGGCTCATTACAATGCGACCGAACATTGTTCGCTCTCATGCTTCCTTTTCTCGAAATGAGCTCCTAGTACAGCTGTACACCGGACATAAAACAAGCTCCCATTCAGAAAAGGAAGGTGCAGTTCATCCCTGTACCCTGTGGCATGCACCAAAAATTGCCTGCCTCTGCCCCCAACTGGAGGCTGCAAGCACAAAGGGGCCATGCTGGCTGCCGCCAAGCACGCTCTCCAACATGGATATCATGCCGGAAACCATGCATCGTAATCTCAAGGGTGGAAAGGCCCATTCTTGAACTTACAGGCTTGCCTCTGACTCGCTGACAGGTTCCTAGAACCTGTTAGATGCCAGCTAGAATAACTGTCTGCTTTACTTCCTGACCGCCTAAATCATAATAGACGGTCAGAAAGTAAACCGCAGGGCCGATTACGATGAGGCCCTGAAGACTATGACTGTTGGTCGGAGCCGTAACCGGCGACATCATAATCGGCCCTAACTTGTGTTAATTCTGCTTTTCAATTTTTTGGGGTACATTTTATGTGTGGGTTGTGGGGTTTATAGGGGTAAAGGGTGGGGAGTAATTTATTTTTCATTAATTATTAATTAATTACCTGGTAATTAATTATCTTAATTGGGTATTTTTTGGTGTGGGTTGCCGGGTTATAGTGGTAAAGAGAGAGAAGTAATGTATTTGTTGTCAAATAATATTAAATAAATAATTGATAATTAATTGTGTTTATTTGGTAATGCATTTTTTTTGGTGCAGGTTGTAGAGTTTGCAGGGGTAAAGGGTGGGAAGTATTTTTTTTTAATTACTAATAAAAAGTTGAAAATTAATATTAATAATCAATAGTTAATTATGTTAATTGTTTAATTACTTTTTTTAGGTTCGCTTTTTGATTTATATTGGTAACGGTTGGGGAGTAAATTTATTTTAAAAAATGTATAATTAGTAGCTAAATACTATTAGTTATTTCAATGAAAATTAATTGTAATTGTGTAATTCATTGTTTTAAAGTTTCATTTTAGGTGCAGGTTGTGGGGATTATAGGGGTAAAAGATGGAAGTTAATTCATTTTAATGAATTATAATTTAGTTTTTATTTAGCACTATTTGTTTAATTAATAATTCATTTCATTAGTTTTTAGATTTTAGGTGTGGGTTGTGGGTATTGAAGGTATATGGTGTGTGAAGGTAAATAATTGTAGGCAATTAAAAATACTTTTTTTATTAGTATTTATTAATTTATTATGAATTGTGTCAATACTTTTATGTTAAATGTTATGAGTGTGTTGTGTCTTTTGTGGCGGTATAATGTGGGAAGGACATTTAAGTAATGAAAATTAGTTTGTTGATGAATATTTATATTAATAGTGTAAATAATTTCTTCAGTACAGGTTGTGAGTTTCTATGGTGTAATATTTAACCCTGAGCGTAAAATTCTGCTCCTCTCGCAGAGTTGACGGATTTTTGGCAACTAAGCCTTCTTACGTAGAATACGGAGTTACCAGAAAACTCCGCACTGGAGCGGAGTTTCTATTGTGTTTGTCCGGCCAAATGCGTTTTCACAAGCTTGGGAGCAACTTACCGGGTGCCTGCGATCGTTGACAAGATTTCTCATCTGTTCGCTAGCTTCACAAGATTTGGTAGCCGACCGCACAGTCCCCCGAGAGTGTGTGATCGCGAACACGTCATTCGGGCGCGCCATCGGACTTCCGATGGAAGTTTTGTGAAGAACGCAATCCAGAATATGCTGAATCTGCATTCTGGTGAAGGTTCTCTCCTGAGCAGCACCATTATGCCAATTCCATGACGAACATCCTTGAATCTATTGCTCATCTTCAGCTAAAAAGATTGTCCACTAAAGACTATAAACCATGGTACCATGGTACCATGGTAACCTTAATGCAAAACGACATAATTTGAGAAGGGCTGAACGTAAATTTAGATTCTCCCCATCCATTGATCACCTGAAGCAGCTGAGATCACTTAGAGACACCTATACCAAGCACACCCGCAGCTCAGAAGCAAGCTTCTTCGGAAACCAACTTGATGAAGCTAGAAATTGACTTAAAACAATAGTTAGGTTGGTCAAACTTCATTCGAATAGTTATCCCAATCCTACCCCTACTGGATCAAGTCTGAAACCAAACTGCAAGGATGTTACGTCCTTCTTCCTGAAAAAGACAAAAAATATTTGAAATTGAGCTAGTTACAGCTTTGGAGTGCCTTCCGAATTCTCCACATCCCAGCATCCCCCTCCCTTGATCGTGGAGCCCTCAACTCTCTTTACGCTTTCTCCCCATAAACAACGTCGTGTGGAGTGGAGCTCATTCAAATTTTAAGAAGAAATTACATTGTCAAAATTCTCACAGCACTGAAAGCCTCATGCCACTTCAGCAACCCTTGCCATCAAATTTATTTAATGCCTTCAAATTGTCCCTACTACCATTCTAGACCAAGACTGTAAATGCCTCATTACATCAATTACTATTCCAGAATGCTTTAAATCTGGTCAGGTAATGCTTATTCTTAAGAAACACGTGGCAGCTCATACAAAGTTAAATAACTTCTACCCTATCACTAACATTCTGACCCTGGCTAAGCTACTGGAGAAATGTTCACATCCAACTAGCTATCCACATTGAACAATTCCAATCATGCTCCTGTCAAGGCCACAGAAATGAATCAGTTCTAACGCACATAGTGGATGATCAACTAAAAATCCTGGATCAAAATGAATCCGGCCTACTAATTCTCCTTGGCCTTTTGTGAACTTTTGACATGATTAAACACAACAGCCTCCTTGACCTTTTGGAATGGAGAGTGAGACTATTGGGGTCCATCCTGAATTTGCTCTCTTCCTTCCTCCTCAACAGATCCCAAAGAATCAAGGTTAAACACGCCATGTCCACTTCCTCATCTGTCATACTGGAGGTTCCTCAGGGATCAAAGCCTTCTGCCACCCTCTTTAACCTGTTCATGGAGCCACTAATGGAAATACTGAAGCTATCTGACATTCACTAACATATGTAAGCTGATGACACCCAATTGTACTTGAAAATATCTTCCCCCGAAGATATACGATTTAACTCTACACTCCATAAATCTAAAAACTGGCTTACATGCAACCACTTCAAAACTAAATGTACAAATAACTGAATTCCTCTTAAGTTCCCCACCCAAACAGATCTCTGATATCAGAGAATGGATTAAACAACTAACAGCCCCCAACTTCCTTCAACACATTATAGATTCCACAAGATCACTTGGATTCACCCTTGACAAGAACCTGAAAATGCTGCAGCACATCAGCTCTGTCACTAAAGAAGATGAACTCCAAATGAACATCCTAAGGAAAATTAAACCCTTCCTCCCCCTTAATGACTTCAAATCAGTGGTTCAAGCCCCAGTGCTTACCAGTTTGGACTATTGAAGCTCAACCCTCTATACCGTACCAATATCAACATTGCCCCTTTCAGGGCCTCTTTTAACTCTGCTGCAAAGCTCATCATGGTATCTAAAAGATACAACCACATCATTGGGGATCTACTGACTCTGAATCGGCTCCCGTTTGAAGCAAGGATTGAGTTAAATAATCACATGCATGACCCATAAAGCCCTACATCTTTACACCCTGTTGTACCCAGCACAAAAACTGGAGCATACTGGTGGCTGTAGAGCTTCCAGAAACTAGAGCAATGTAATGCTTTCTCAGGTATTGCCTTGATAACCTGGAACTCCCTGCCCATTGAAATCAGAATGAACCCCTTGTCTGTATCATTTAAAAAAGAAGTCATAGCGCTACTAATGAGTTCATGCTCTGAGGCTTCTGCACCTTAGTGGCCTTCCTCATTTCCTTATATTTGTTATAACCAGGTACAGTTCTGTACTCCTATGATCTTGCATATTTTGTGATGACTGGGTATGGTTAGTGTCCTCTTGCCTCCTTTAGGGACCACCTACATCTTGTTTAGCTCTCACTTTTGTTGTTTGTTTTAGTGTTTCTTCCTTCCTTACATCTTGTAAAGAACTCTGATACCCTATTGGGTCATATTCACACTATATAAAACTTTATAAATTAAAATATATATATATATATATATATATATACATCTAAAAATTGTAAGAAGATCTTTAATCAGGATCGAAGTCTGAACAAATGAGCACGAGAAATGTATTGCTTTCTTGTTTATATGACACCGTTCTGACTACTTGAGGTTTTATTTATATTTTGATTGATACTTTTGTTCAAACAGTCCCGTAAAGAAATTTCTTGTTTGAATAACATGCACGAAAAGAATCTATGTAAATATCTTTTCCAGTTCTATGGTTTTGTTGGTCACGTGATGCATCACGTGATTATAGAGCACTTTAAATGTGTGTATGTGTTTGACAAACCTTATCGTGACCAAGCCTGCTGGGTCAGGCGAAACGCGTTGACAGCGACTAGAAAATAAAAGAAGGTTTTTTCCACCACGTTGTGTCGTCTCTTCGAAGATTGTTTCGAGGTTTTGAGCGCTTTATATATACATATATATATATATATATATATCTGTATCAACAAAGAAACGGAGTACCACCGAGCACTTGGTTCGAAGAAATAAACACAGGGTCCAGGTTCCTTAAGCTAAAGTAAAGAGGTTTCTTGTAATCATAAACCTTGTCACAAGGTTTATGATTACAATAAACCTCTTCACTTTGGCTTAAGGAACCTGGACCCTGTGTTTATTTCTTCGAACCAAGTGCTCGGTGGTACTCTGTTTCTTTGTTGATATTGCTTTTGTCTTTTGAGATGTCATCATTGATATCATCAGTGATGTCACTGACCATGTCATGAATGATGTAATATGTGACATCATCAGCAGTGGATTGCGGGTGCACGAAATATAGTTAGTACAACTAACTATATAGCAGCAATTGCAATGGTTTTTTAAATGCTAATTCCTAACTATATAAGGCCTGAAACCTATGGTTTTTTAAGTGATTTTGCAAGGTTTTTAAAATGCTAATTCTTAACTATATAAGGCCTGAAACCTTTGGCTTTTTAAGTGAATTTGCAAGGTTTTTTAAATGCTAATTCCTAACTGTATAAGGCTTGAAACCTATGTTTTTTTTCAGTGAATTTGCAAGGTTTTTTAAATGCTAATTCCTAACTATAGCTGGCGTGAAACCTATATATTTTTTTCAATAAATTTCAAAGGTTTTGTAAATGCTAATTCTATTAGCAGATAACGTTTATATATCGTATTATCCTTCTGGGACCACCTGAGCAGCCATCTTGTTTCTTAGGAGAAGTGAGGCACAAGAGAGCACAAAACTAGAGTGGAAAACGCGAAAAGGGGGCAGGGTTGAGACCCCTGACCCCCTAGCCCTTCTCAGGGGTTCCCAAAAGGACCACCAAGTGTAAAAAAAAAAAAGAATATTTAAATCGCGGTGTACGCGCACGGTATGCATACCGTATGCGTACGGTGCGCGTACCCCGTGGTTTTTTCGATTTTTTTTTGCCCTTGGGTGTCCTTTTGGGACCCCTGAGAAGGGCTAGAGGGTTGCGGGGTCTCTACCCTGCCCCCTTTTCGTGTTTTCCACTCTTGTTTTGGGCTCTCTTGTGCCTCAGTTCTCCTGAAAAACAAGATGGTGGCCAACACTTTCTGGTTTGGACAGTTTGGAATGTTGACATTCGACTGCCAGCCAATCAGAAACTCGCTCGCGCACGTAAGGGTACGCGCACGTACGCTGAGCGCATATAGATATATAATTAGCTCAAATTCCATTTTCTCAACAACTACTGGAGAGATTTTCACCAAATATAGAAAAGGAACTACTGCATACCTGTCCCTACCATTTTGCCAAGTTTGGTGTAATTCCGTTCAGCCGTTCGGGCTGTAGCCATGTCTAAAGGTCCCATAGAAAATGCCATTTGAAAAATGTCAAATTCAATTTTCTCAAGAACTACTGGAGGGATTTTCACCAAACATAGCAAAGGCACATCTGCATACCAGTCCCTACCATTTTGCCAAGTTTGGTGTAAATCCATTCAGCCGTTCGGGCTGTAGCCGTGTCTAAAGGTCCCAATGGAAATTAACATGGGAAAACACGTTTTGGAACCCCCCTTTTTTCTCGGCCCCCACTTTACGAATCCCCCCGAAACTTTCAGCGAAGGAGCGGAGTGGACCAGAGCGAAGCAATTTTAAGGAAAATTACACCCAGATTCTTCAATCGGCGCCAAAGGTATTCCCAATAGAATGTTGGGGATTTCCTATGGTAACTAGGTCCTAACTATATATTCCTACTGGCGACCGCAAGTAGGTTATATATATATATATATATATATATATATATATATATATATATATATATATATATATATATATATATATATATATATATATATATATATATATATATATATATATATATATATATATATATATATATATATATATAACACTCAACTTCCTTCGCTGCAGGCAAAAGAATACACCGCACTCTTGTGGTTGAAGTAATACGGGTTGATTTACCATATGTCACAGAAAACAGGACTCGTTTTGGCATCGCGCATTTTCCGAACTGTTACCGCACAACACATTGTTTAACTTTTAAATAATAAAGTTACACAGCAACTCAATTCATGGAATTACCTCTTTTCCGGTAAAATCTTAGACATCAAAAATGTACTGCAGTTCATTCAATTCTTCTTAACATGTATATGAATTTCATGTATACCAGTTGAAATGGACTAATTCAATTAATTATTAGTCAATATACATAAGCAAAGCAATATGATTAAGCCCTGGATGGGCATTTGCATCATATAATTACTTATAATCATATTCGAATTAAATTGTTGTGAAAAAAAAATATATATATATATATATAAAGTGTTTTACCATTAATTCCCTCACACATTATAATACATATCTACAAGCGAAATCTTTATTCAGATTTTGTTTACACATTCCTATGATTAGAAATGTATCTTTTATCAGTATTCATTCTTCTTATAATCAGAGCTCTACTTTCATAGTGGGAAGAATCTTGAAATAAACACAATAAGAATATTGCCTTCTGATTTCATACAAAAGAAATCTTAAGCCTTGGATAGGCGATTGCTATAATGCAAACCCTAGTGCGAGGTGTTTATGTATTCATAGGATTTTTGCTATTAATAAAACCTTATCGAAAAAGGTATAATGACAAGGGAATTTTAGGATCTATGGGCAGAAATTAGATTCATTTGAGTCATGAGGAGGACAGGCTCAGGATTAGTTAACCAAGATAACTTGCTAGCTCCTCTTCGGTATTCAGGCCTAAGGGGGTCCTAGTTTGAAGATCTATAATAAATCTTGATTCAAGTCTTTGTAACTGGATTTCCCTGTCCCCCCCATGATCTTTGATAGGGACATGATCAAGACAGAAAAATCGGAGGAGGTTGCGATCACTTTGGTGTTCTCTGCAAAATGCCTTGCAACAGGATAGTTTGGGTCATTGTGCTCTATGGCTCTCGCGTGTTCTAATATCCTTCGTTTCACAGGGGGTATTGTGCTGCTGATATAGTAAAGTTTACAGGGACATTCTAGACAGTACACACAGTAAGGTGTAGTACAGGTTAGAAATGTAGGGATTTTCTTGCATGCAGCTCTGCCAGGTATTGTGTAATTTGTGACTTTAGAACTTATTCTACATGCTTTGCAGAATGGCATGGAAAAAATCAAGTGAGATTGCCCAATCTTGGCGTTCTAGGACCTGAGTCAAAGTGACTACGTACTAAAAGGTCTCTTAGTGAGCGACTTCTTTTGTATGTTATTTTAGGGTTGTCTGATATGTCATTAACAATTACATTGGCTGACTTCAAGATATACCTGTTACGAGAAAGTGTATGTTGAATTTGCTTTGAATCCTGTGAGAAGATTCTAATTAAGCGGGGGGTGCCTTGATCATTACTAGTTGATATGCTTTTATCTTTCAGAAGACATGATCTGGGAATTTTTTGAACTTTTTCAAAAGTTTTTAGTAAGATCTGGTCAGGATATCCCCTCACTTTGAACCTCTCCATTGACTCCTGGGCTGCCGTTTGGAAGTCCTTTTTTAATGTACAATTTCTCTTGAGGCGTAGTAATTCCCCGTACGGAATACTATTCTTTAGGGGTTTGGGATGACAACTGTTAGCTTCTAAAATGGAATTCCCTGCTGTTATTTTGCGAAACAGTGATCTACAGATTTTTTCTTCCCTAATAAAGACCTTGAGGTCTAAGAGGTCTACTTCATTGTCACTTATCTGGCCACTGAAATGCAAGTTCACTGCATTGTCATTCAAGTGTGTTATATATGCCTCAGCTTCTGCCCTTGGACCTTTCTAAAAAAATAAAAAGGTTGTTGATATATCGGTGCCACCTAATAATTGAAGAGACCCAATGATAATTCTCATCGGTTCAGGCGACCTGCTGTTTAGCTGGGGGCGAAGCAGGTCCCCATCGCCGCCCCTCTGATCTGTCTAAAGTGTTGCTTCTGAAACAAAAAGATGTTGTTATTAGGGCCGAAAGTCAAAAACTCGATCAACATCTCATTATGTAATGGGAATTTCAGAGAACAACTTTTCAAGAAATATTGCACTGCTTGTATACCATGATGATGAGATATACATGTGTACAGTCCTGTTACATCTAAAACAATCATCAGCATGTCAGGTTCCCATATGATATCTGAGATTGTCCTAATAAAATCTGTTGTATCTCGAATGTAAGATGACAAAGTTGTAACAAAATCAATCAGAAAGTAATCAAGATATTGAGACATTGATTCAGTGAGACTGCCTTGTGAAGAAATGATGGGTCTGCCTGGAGGTGACAAAGCATTTTTATGAATTGTAGGTAAATGGTATAAAGTTGGAGTAACTGGTTGTTGGCAGATTAGTAATTTGTGTTTATTGTTATCAAGCATTCCTTGGGTAACCCATTTCTCTAGCAGCTCATGATATTGGATAATACTTTTGTTGTAGTCTTCTTTACTGATTTTGCTATAACAGGTAGTATCTCTTAGTTGGCGTAATGCTTCAGTGCAATAAAAGTCCTGAGTCATGAGGACAATATTTCCTCCCTTGTCCAAGGGCTTGCAAACCAAATTGGTATTTGTTTTTAATTTCTCCAGGGCCACTCGTTGTTAGTTTGTTAGTTTCCATTTTTGTTTGTTGGACTTGTTCGAGCTCTTATCCCGCATTTTTACCATATCAGTTTTGACTGCTTCCTCAAATACATTGATTGTATCATATGGTATATTAGGTACGAATTTTGAAGGGGGGTTTAAAGTTCGTCTTCGCTCTCTTTTGGGTGATCCCAAACTGTTCTGCAGATTCTTCTGCACTCACTAATTGTTTTTGTGGATCACTTGTTTTTTGGCTGGCCATAATTTGTAGCATATTCAAATCATCCCCAACTAAATTTTCCATTGCAGATATTGTACTCGCACTGTTTGTATTGATGGTAAATGTATTTCTTAAGTTATGGAATTTGAAAAGCTTCAATTTGCGATATATATATCAAAATCTGTATGGCTGAGATACCCGCCACCCCCTCTCAACACAATCCCCAAAGGAGGGAAACCGGAAACAGTTCTTGAAGTTTTTGGAAGAGGGAGGGAGTGACCCTCCCGGCCGTATTTATTAAAACAAAATTAAAACATTAAATCAACAGTTTCATATTAATGTAAAATTTCATTACCACATTGCGATGTTTGGCTAACCTTAACAGATTCTCTAATACAGAGGTTCTCCTAGCCGAACTAACATCCTACAAACATTTACTTGAAATTATGAAATTGTACATCCTAACGTTTAAGGGCCAACGGCAAGGTCGTAACCGGTGTCAAGATCCCTAACCAGAAATACCCCCCCCCACTTGTGAGGGGCGACATCACTGAGGCGTACCTCAAGTGCAACTACCAATTTCCCTTTGACTTGACGGGGGCACCAATAAAACTCGACGCCACTTAAAGGTCGTTCGAGGACTCGTGTGAGGTATCTAGAAGGTAGCGTAGACCCCCCCCTATACCCCGCACAACTTACCACATCTGCCGTCGCAGACGTCACTGGCCCCGGGAAATTCCCCAGGAGGGGGCTGTAACCCCTCCTACACAGGAAGGGGCCTTGACCGCCTTTCCTTTTCTTTCGGCGACCCATCCTTAGAAGGGACCGCCTCCCCGTTGAGGGGCCAATGGCCACCTCTCCCGAGCGCTCCCATCCGTGTTGGGTGACGCCCACTCATAGGGATCTTCCAATTAGTGCTCACCGATCATGACCTTACCGCCCGACCAAAATAAATACGACAATGCTAACTAACCTACTAAACTAAAAATACATTGGCTACTACGACCGTATAAAAAGCATGCTTATCAATGAACACTAAAGCCGAATTTCTTTAATCACAAAACATAAATGAAATAGACCATTCTTTATTACACACTCAAAATCAACACGATAATACCACAACCTGTAAACGAAATTAGAATTATCCATCAACTTTTTTCAAAACAACTGGCTGTCTTCAGGGGCTGGTGGGTGGGTCAAAATTGGCTCTTCGTTCCGTCTCGAGCTCACGTGCAGCGAGGAGGTGCAGCTTCAGAGCACAGGAACAAGAGGATGCCTTCTGGTCTTGCGTCCCCTTTTATCCGTCTTCAGGGCGGGCGTAAACCCGCCCCTGCCTGCCCCGAGGGCGTGGCCAGCCGCGTCAGTGTCTAGGCCAGCCCACTCTAGGGCGGGAAAAAGCGCGCCCCGGCTACGCCGCTTCGGGCATACCAGCCGAGACACGCTTCCCGCCCAAGATGGCTTCCCGGGGGGATCGTGGTACTCTGCCATACGTGCGGGGGGACCGAGTGGTCGCCCCTTTCCATATGGCTGAGATACCCGCCACCCCCTCTCAACACAATCCCCAAAGGAGGGAAACCGGAAACAGTTCTTGAAGTTTTTGGAAGAGGGAGGGAGTGACCCTCCCGGCCGTATTTATTAAAACAAAATTAAAACATTAAATCAACAGTTTCATATTAATGTACAATTTCATTACCACATTGCGATGTTTGGCTAACCTTAACAGATTCTCTAATACAGAGGTTCTCCTAGCCGAACTAACATCCTACAAACATTTACTTGAAATTATGAAATTGTACATCCTAACGTTTAAGGGCCAACGGCAAGGTCGTAACCGGTGTCAAGATCCCTAACCAGAAATACCCCCCCCCCACTTGTGAGGGGCGACATCACTGAGGCGTACCTCAAGTGCAACTACCAATTTCCCTTTGACTTGACGGGGGCACCAATAAAACTCGACGCCACTTAAAGGTCGTTCGAGGACTCGTGTGAGGTATCTAGAAGGTAGCGTAGACCCCCCCCTAAACCCCGCACAACTTACCACATCTGCCGTCGCAGACATCACTGGCCCCGGGAAATTCCCCAGGAGGGGGCTGTAACCCCTCCTACACAGGAAGGGGCCTTGACCGCCTTTCCTTTTCTTTCGGCGACCCATCCTTAGAAGGGACCGCCTCCCCGTTGAGGGGCCAATGGCCACCTCTCCCGAGCGCTCCCATCCGTGTTGGGTGACGCCCACTCATAGGGATCTTCCAATTAGTGCTCACCGATCATGACCTTACCGCCACAGGCCGGATAGTTGACCGGCTATCCGGACCCCCCACAAAGCTCCTACCTAAAGGTCATGTTTTAACGTCTTTAACCATGCTAAGAAGTCTCCTATGAGTAACTCATTCCCCACCCGAGACAAATGCACACCATCCCCCAAATACATACTGTCATCATTAATACAGCCATGCGAAATAGAATGCAATGTCCTGGAACGGAACAACCTACTCACTTTGTTATTAAGCTTTCTCACAGAGTGATTTAAAGCAGGAACAGAAATAGCCCCTCGCCACACCTTTCGTGGGATCATATGGGACCACCCAATTGTGCACCCCGGAACTCTCCTCGCCAACCAACTTACAGTGGAAAGCATTGCCTCCAGGAGAAGTCGTCTACCGGTGGTGACCAAATCATTGCCCCCTAGATGTACTATGACTATAGACGGCGGTGACCTCGTCCGCCCTAACAAACCCTCGAAAAATGCTTGAAACTGGTCAATACAGAGACCGCCTCTTCCGTAGAAGGACACACTGTACCCGTATTCCCCAGCTACGTGAATCATGTCACCTGCTTTGAATACGTCCGCGGCACGCCTCACGTATGAGTGGCCCACGACCCACACCTCCTTTTTCACAGCCGGTGATGTCTGACCGCTGGCCCGGTGTTGGGTCGACTGCATAGTCCGCCCCGCCTCGTAGGCTTGCGTAACTGAAAACCAAACAAAAACAAGAAGCGTGAGTACATCATTACAGCTTCACAACATGTGCAACCGCACATACCTCTTATAACAATTGGAGGACCAACGCCCCACTCGTTTCACTTGTTCAACATTAAGACCCCTAGCTGTAGCTTCCGTAGCAGCCCCTATCCGAAAGGAATGGGTCCCAAACTCGCCCGGGTTCAAGCCCGCAGCGGCAATTGACATCGCAAGCACCCGCTGAAACTGAAATTTCGTCAGTGGGGTGGCGTCCGCGTGTCTCAACAAGGTCCCCCCCCATGATGCCACCCTTCGTGCTAGGTAGTCTTCTAAACACTTTACCGGACACATGGAGGACCCGGGAATCCTGCGTATGATTATGCAGTCACCCATCCCATCTTGATCGGTCTTGGACCTGACAAAGGAGACAGTCATTGTCTCTCCTCTGATCTGAACGTGTTCCTGGCACAAACCCCCTGTCACATCCCGTTTGTTCCTTGCCACCAGTTCGCTTACCCGCATCGCTCCATGAAATGCCAGCGTAAAAGCGGCTCGGAACAACACCGTCTCAAACTGAGATGAACATGTGGCAGGGAGTGTGGCCAACAACTGGGCCAACCTATCCAAACCTATCGGGCGCCTCTCATCTACTCTGCGACCCTCAAGGCGTTGCCACCCACGCAGCGCTTTTTGTACAACGAAAGACGCTGTCGGGTCCTGGATACCATGAGCCCTGGCAACAAAGGAAATGGCAGCACGATGCCTCTGGGCCGTAGCCACCGATTTCCCAGCCCTACGTAAGGACATCAGAAAATTCACTACCCATTCCTCGTGGCCCCATAGCCCCTCTCTATCAGTCCCCAAAAAGGCTAAATAGGACCGAAACGCCCCTTCATATGCCTTCCTTGTCCTTGGTGCTAGGCTCTCTCCCACGAGGTGACGAAGTTCGGGGCACCGAGAGACCAGAGAGCTTCGGGAAAGGGTGCCGGCTCTGGGTCCGCTGTGGGAAGGAAACCCGAGAAAGCCTGCATATGAAAACGAGACAGTGCATCAGCCGCCTGATTCATTACCCCCGGGACATGTTTTGCTCTGAATAGCACATTCAGTTGCATACATAGTAAAACAATTTCTTTGAGCAGTCTTAAAATCAGTTTACATCGTGCTGCCTGGCTATTGATGCACTCGACCACGGTCATATTGTCAGACCAAAATACCACAGAGTGATCTTTGAACCCTTCGGGCCAGGTTCTCAGGGCCACCAAAATGGGGAAAAGTTCCAGGAAAGCAATATTATTTGTCAGTCCATTGTCATGCCACCATGCCGGCCATCTTTGTGCCGACCATTTTGTGCCGAAGATGGCACCAAAACCTATGCTACCTGCCGAATCTGTCCATAGCCCCAGCTCTTCAGAGGACACGGCCGGTTTGTTCCAGACGACTCGACCATTAAATTCCGCCAGAAATGCTAACCAAATGCGCATGTCCTGGCGGACCTCAGCCGATAGTCTCGTGCGATGATGACCCTCCTTTAGGCCGACCATAGCTTGGGCAATTGAACGGGAAAAGGGGCGGGCCATCGGTATAACCCTCAGGGCAAAATTCAACTGTCCCACCAACTGCTGTAATTGATGCAGCGTAACTTTAGATCCATTTATACACATTTGCAGGGCTGCCCTGAACTTCCCCACTTTGTCAGCTGGTAAACGAAAACAACCCTCACTGGAGTCTAACTCGATCCCCAGAAACTCGAGGCAAGTCGCAGGACCCACCGTCTTACCTGGTGCCAACGGCACACCAAACTGCTTCATTAACACACAAAATTCGGCCAAGGCCTGGCCACATTCGGGATCCCCGGCTGCCCCAAGGAACAGAAAATCATCAAGGTAATGCATTACATGTTGGAAACCCGTCCTCCTTGTGAAGACCCATTGTAGAAAACTACTGAATTTCTCGAAATAGGCACAAGATATAGAGCACCCCATCGGCATACACCTATCCATGTAATAATGACCCTGAAACATGAAACCTAGGAGACGCTGGTCGTCTGGGTGTACCGGGAGCAATCGGAACGCTGACTCGATATCTGACTTCGCCATCAGCGCCCCGGGCCCCAGGCGATTCAAAATGGCTACGGCCTCATCGAAGGATGCGTACCGCACCGAACACACTTCTGGGTCTATTGCATCGTTTACAGAAAGACCACGTGGAGCTGATAAATTATGAATCAGTCGGAACTCACCCGGGTCCTTCTTGGGGACCACCCCTAAAGGAGAACAAACAAAACCCCGCACCGGGGGTACACTAAACGGGCCGGCAACCCGACCTCGAGTAACCTCTTTCCGGATCTTATCCTGTACCACGGTCGTATGCTGCAGGACCGAAAGTTGATTTTTACACTTCTCCACACCCTGAAAGTCCCCTACTGGGATGCGGAAACCATACGAAAACCCGTTCCGCAGCACCCCAGCAGAAGTACGATCCGGGTATTCACTGAGCCAGGGAATCATCGCCAAGGTATCAATCGGGGTAGGTAAAGGCTCCCCTCGGACTATGTTAGACCTGTTTGGCGCCTCCTCTACCCCCGTTATCACCCGTTTTGGCTCTGCACGTGGACTCAGGATGGGACGACCCGCACCCACTACATTCGTGTTTAAATTTACACGATCCCTGGGGCCTAGTACATTTACCTCTGTTGAAATTCCAGCAGAACCCCCTTTTCCCTGTGTTGCTGGCAGGTCTCGAGTAATCGTCGGTACCCGTACCTGATCGAAAGGGCGTCCCCGCATATTGGCGGGAGGATTCGCCAACATTACTCCCTACCAATGGCATTTTCAACATACCTGTCTCCTTCATTTTATCCCATGTCAAAGAATCGTAACAATCCCAGGTTAAGCTTTTATCATGCTCTTTAGCCTTTCTAAAAAGATTATCGTAGCAGAACCAATGGTTACCCTGGTGTGACGTCGAGTACCCCATGATTCGCGACTGATAGGTCGGCAACTCGGAAAGCAACTCGGGCCTACGTTCCCCCAAGATCGACGTAAAAACCCCCCATGCTTTGCCCCAATTGCCAATATTCTCATTCACTTTGGAGGCGGCCATTTTTGCGCGCCAAACACTCGGATGCATGAGGTCTTTCTGGCCCTTAACATGCTCCACTTCGTAATGATCAACAAGCAATGAGAAGATGTTCACATATTCCCCCGCCCAAATCTTCTCTTTAATTGCCAAAGGCACATGTTGACCCAACCTTTCTCTACGAGAGGGTGCTGACTCATCCCTCGCAATCGGCAATGGCCGCTTACCTGCACCGGACGCTGCCTCTGCGGTCGTAATCGTCCCTTGTGGCTTGTCAACTACTGCAGCCGGCGCGGACACCTTGGCTGCATCCCGTTTCTCGCGCAATTGCTTCATCAGCGCCTGCGCGTCGACAGCCGTGGCGCCCTCACTACTTTCGCCCAACCACGCTGTAAGTTGTGCTGCCAGCTCGGGCGGCATATCTTCATTGGACACCGGGGTGACCACCACGGGAATCGGATTCCCCTCGACGGGTACTGGGGTTGGCGCTTCGAGCGGGGTACGGGGAACCGGGACGTCTCCCCCAGCTGGTCCCCTCCTTGGCCTCTTGGCTCTCCCTCCTGGGGCTGCTCCAGCCGAAGGACGTTCCGGCCCCCCTTCCCTCTCTCTCTCCGCCACCCGCTTCTTCAGCTCGGTCATCTCCTTCATGAGGATCCGAAGCATCTGTTCAGTTGTCATTCTCTTTCCGCCTTTCTTGGGCATTTCTCCGACAGAGTATCTGTAAGACAAAAGAAAGATTACAACGCTCAAAATTGGCTCTTCGTTCCGTCTCGAGCTCACGTGCAGCGAGGAGGTGCAGCTTCAGAGCACAGGAACAAGAGGATGCCTTCTGGTCTTGCGTCCCCTTTTATCCGTCTTCGGGGCGGGCGTAAACCCGCCCCTGCCTGCCCCGAGGGCGTGGCCAGCCGCGTCAGTGTCTAGGCCAGCCCACTCTAGGGCGGGAAAAAGCGCGCCCCGGCTACGCCGCTTCGGGCATACCAGCCGAGACACGCTTCCCGCCCAAGATGGCTTCCCAGGGGGATCGTGGTACTCTGCCATACGTGCGGGGGGACCGAGTGGTCGCCCCTTTCCATATTCTGCCTCACGGCAAAAAATGTGAAATGCACACACTTGTAGACAGGAATTATAGCGGTTTATTGTCAAGGTATAGGGCATGGCGAAACCTTGACAATAAACTGCTATAATTTCTGCCAACAGGTGTGTGCATTTTTCAAATTTTTTGCCGCGAGGCAGAATACCGCTTTTGAATTTCACTGGCGTGGCCCTGCCGGTTGAAACGCACCTCCCCATCAAAGAGCACTGGCGTCTACATACTCCGGGCTACATTGTTGTAAGAGATATATATATATGACGTCACTTTACCCTTTATTTTTTCGGTATGAAATTATATATATATATATATATATATATATATATATATAATTTCATACCGAAAAAATAAAGGGTAAAGTGACGTCATAGTTTGGAAACTTGATTACATATTACATTAATGTGTGTTGTGCTGGGATTGGCCACAGGCCATGCACTGCATCCTGCATCCAACCTCCTATGAACACAGCAAAAGGCCATGTGTAGAAAGAGGTTGGCCGCCCACGTTGAGCACATGGGCCTGCGCAGGTCTTAAGATCAATCCACACAGTGCATGGCAAAATCCATGCGAAGCAGAGGCTGTGCATAGAGGGTATTGGTAATACAATGCATCATTAAAAAACAGGAATTTGATGAAGCAACCACAGTAGAATACTGAGTTATGGTTCTGGATGAAATGACCAAAAGCATTAAAATTCACCAGTTATGGTATGCAGTGGACACAATAAAAGGCATAGCTTACAACACTATCCATGTTAAAAAAAAAACTACCCTGTCTGGACTGGTGTTTGCACTGCTGGGAATCCTTACAGGAAAAACCCCTGGCTCTCCCAAAGTGGTTCACGACAAAACTGTCCAAGTCTTGCAAAGTGAATTCTTTGAAACGGCGAAAGCACCCACTACAACCAAGCAATAGAAAATTGACTTTTATTCCTCGAAAATCGTAATTTGACTGTTAGACTCAGTTCATCCCATTTTCATTTAATTCTCAACTTATTGTCAACTTGAATAAAAACAGTAAAAACAATGCTTTAAGTTCCATTCCTATCTGGGCGCTCTGCAAAAATGTTTTTATTAGTTCAAAAGGCGACGATCGATAACTATAGTAGCGAGATGTGTATAATCTCCATATTCAGTGGTGAACTTTGTGAAAGGTATTTTTACTTCTATGAGGTGAGCATTTATTTATTAAAAAAATACCAGAACTTTCAATAAAAAATACAGTTAATGTAATGATGTTGATACGATGCCAAACCTAAAGTAAATTGAAATTCCACAATTATATCATAAGTCACAAACTGATAACTTATGCCAGAGTGCACATCTTTTTAATGAACGAGTAAGTTCTACAAAACTTAAATACAATTGTATTTTTTGTCGATACCTTGCCTGAAAATTGAATGCAAGGACATAGCTCACTTTACGAAGTCATGCAAGACAATAGCAAGATACTGATTTTAGAACAACATGAATCCCAACTGCGATTCTTTTGTTCCTTCAAGACATTTTCTGCTCTAAATCGTGGCCCGCATGTAAAAACTCCAAATTCCACACCTATGAAAACCTCATGTAATTTCACAAAGTTTGAATAATAAAAAAAAAACATTACATGATATTTCCCCCACATAGCATTTTTAAGTCTCACCTAGGCAGCGTGCATGCACTGTCTTTGAAATATGCTGTATCTACAAAATGAGCTTCGAGCCCCTTCCATCTTTTCTATTGGTTCCTGTTAGTGTCCTCTGTAAATGCCTCTTTCCTTCGGTGGATATTCCTAATTAGTCCTCCCATTTGGTGTTCCAGACCCTTCTAAGAGACTGACCCTTTTACATGTGTTCTTACTGTTTTTTTATTTAGGTTCCTTTGTGCAAGCTATTTTCTTTTTTATTTGCCTCTACTGGTGTTTTTGGATTCTTGTATTTTAGGAAAAATTAGGGCCCCCTGCCTAACGAGATGCTGATATGACATGCCGCCATACCCCGGGACGCTGAGTCTCTAATCAACAAGTGAAGCTCTCAACAACACAGTGACACTCTTTGAAATTGAAATAATCGTGGATGCCTTACTGTCTTCTTAGAGACTATCCATTTGAACAAGGGTCAAAGGCCAAGAGAAGAACTAAGAGTCCAGTTCCTGTATGACGATACCTACGTTGTAAGATTATATTCTTACTCATAAATCATAGATCTTGTGTTGGTGTTATTAATACAAACGTTCCATCATGAAATTGGAAAAGTAATCTGTGATAACCGTACTATGTAGGCGGTGTGGTTTACTTTGGAGTCAGTCTCTGTGTTACCATATGCAGCAATCATTGATACAGAATATATACAGAATTCCTGAGGAAGGCTAAGCCGAAAAGCGTTGAAGGAAATTTTTTCTGTATATAGCTATGAATAATTATGTTGTATCTAATGAATTTTGTATTTTGTAAATGTGAATAAGAATTGATAATCTGCACTAAAAATATAATATATAAAGAAAAAAAGAAAAAAAGTATTTAATAAAGTAAAATTCAATCAGAAATAATAGTGTTGGTTGAATTACATTAGACATAATTATGCGTCTACAGGATGTGTAAAAATATGCACAAAACCCGGTGCTAATTTTGCCTTTTTCTAAAAACGTTTTTGGATTCCTGTCCTGCCACCCAAACCATTGCACTGTTGATTGTGAGCCTATCGAAGAGCTCAGACTTTGTACACGTAAACATCAGCATCTTTCCACTACTTGTATAAAAGAAACAAAGTTCATTGGGTTTCCTGACATGCTTCCATCAGAAAAAAACACCCAGTCTATTGAATTTTAATTTGCAACCCCATAGCACCATTTGACATACAGCATCTGCTACCAGTTTCTGAAAATGGTTGTTAAAGTGTGCACTGCTTTTCTGACACAATCTTATCAGGGCTTTAGGCTCAAATTCAGTCACATTGGCGGAGGCGGGTGGGCTGTAAGATAAAGTAGTCGTGGTCAGTGCACAGAGCAGCACAGTGCGGGGTTGTCTTGCCCTAACTGCTTGCACTTTCCTACACTAAGGGGTCCTGTTTGCAGGACTCATCTGTGCCCTTCTTGGTTTCCCACATGGGACCACTCTCTCAGCACTCATAGTAAACCCTTCTGCCTCACAACGGGGAATTAGCATACTTCTGGTATGTTTCGACCTTCCCCAACAAGGGAGAGAAGTGGAGAAAACTCCCTGCGAGTGTTGTCATTGGTCACTTTATTTTCCGAACCCACCCTCCTTTAGTCCCATCCACCTCCCTCTTCACCCACCTAGGGGAGTGGGTGGAAATAAAGTCCTTGTGCTTTCTGAAGCCAGTTTTCCTTCCACTGCTGGACCAGACCTTCTTCTGAGAAGAAGGACCACTGGCGCTCTGTGGATGTTATGCTAAGCAGGATTGATGTGCTCCGTCATGGGGGCAGCAGGCATTCATCCTGCTGTGTGCAGTGGCTGGTGCCTTTGGCAGTAAATTATACAGGAAAACAGATTTGTAGTCAGTTTTAATCCATTTCCTTAAAAGTTATTGAATGGGTCTAGTTTAATACAATGATTTCTATTTCGATTTATGCAGCACTTACTACCCATGCAAAGGCGTTAAAGCACTTTTTGGTAAGTTGCATGATAATCAAGAACCCCAAGACTTATTAAGGGATCCAGGCAACTTTTAAAAGGAACTCATTTGAGAAGAGGTGCAAAGTGAGGTACAGAGAGAGGGAGTATTTGCCCATGGTCACACAAGTGTGCCAAATCTAGCCGGGATTGTGCCTCGCTGGTGTCCTAGAAGACACTTCAACTCTTGAATGCCTTTCAAGATTACGGCATAGTTTGTAGGTGGGATCTCACGTTATGGAAGGTGCTGACCCGATGAATGTTTCCAGATTTCCAGGGCTTCTCAGTTTGTTTTGTAGTGTCTGTGTCATTTCCCTTGAGTGGTGGCCGGGTCTCAGTAAGTACATGGGTGTACTCAAATGTCAAAAGAATCAAGAAAATAGGGCTACCAGTTTAACAAAAAGTTCAACATTCTTCAATGCAGACCACATGAGCCTCTCCAAATGAGTAAGGAGACAAATCATATTAAATTGTCGAGATTTAAAACGATTTATGTGTTCTCTCAAGAGCATACTTTAGAAACTTCTTCCTTCGTTCTTGGAATAGATGATTTTGACCTGAAGTGTATGAAATACAAGGACTACAAGGACGCTGCTCAGTCTTGGTGTATTTTTATTGTCTAATCAACACTATTTCGCAATTTCTTCTCCATTGTATTGTATTATTATTCAATTTTGAAATATAAGTGTTTTGTTTTGGTTATATGCTAAACAGCTCTAACTAGGCCCGATTTTCTACCACACAATAATTGATAATATGGCCAGCTTGTTGGGTTGAGTCTAGCACCACCTCAGCACTAGCGCAGCACCACCTCAACATCAGCACAACACTAACTCAACATCAGCACCATCTCAGCCATAGAACATCACCATCTCAGCACCACCTGAGCATAAGCTCAGCACTACCTAATCTCCACGACAGCACCACTTCCACCTCAGCATGACTGAGCACCACCTCAGCATAACTAAGCACAACCTTAGAATTATTCAGCACCACCTCAGCATCACTCAGCACCACCTCAGTATCACTCAGCATCACCTGAGCAACATCAGAGCACCACTTCAGCATCAGCACAGCACCACCTCTGCATTAGTACACCGCCACCAGCCAGCCCTACCTCAGCACCAGCTCAGTACTACCTTAGCACCAGCACAGACCCACCTCAGCAGCAATTCAGCACCAACACCGCATCCATTCAGCATCAGCACAACACCTCCTCAGCATCAGCTCAGCACAGTACCAACTCAGCATCACTCAGCACCACCTAAGCACCATCTCAGCATTGCCACCCTATTAGGACTCAGCACCATAGCATCACTCAGCACCACCTCAGCATCACTCAGCACCACCTCAGTACCACTCAGCATCACCTGACCCTGAACTCTGCATAAGCACACCACCACCTCAGCACCTCCTCAGCATCACTCAGCAGCACCTTGTCTGTCTTCGGAATCTTGCATCTGTTGATTCCCCCCTAGTGTCCATCCGCTGCTCATGCTGTAATTCAGATACAATTTCCCAACACCCACCTTCCCATTGTTTACGTCTACCCCCATAACAAAAAAATCTATACCAAACAATCATAAGAAAAGGCAGGAAGAAGTTGCCAACATTCCAAGGACAAAATAAACTAGAAGATTTTTATTATTTTTTTTTTAAAGGGTCATTCAGTTGTAGATAATGTCTTCTTGGATACATAAAAGGTAACAAAAATGTAACTTTTCAACATGCTGCACAGCACCCACACTGCTCTACAACATAGCTTAAAGACATTGTCAAAGCCAATAGCTATGGCTAAATACTTTTAAGAGAGTGAACAAAATCAAGGTTTGGCTAAGCTGCAGTAAGGCCAAGCCATATATATCAAGAAACAACTACTGATTGCCAGTACTGCAATTTTATGTAGACACTTACATCCAAGAAGAAACAGAATGAAACTGGGTCTACGAACCAGACTTTCAGTTTGAATTAATCAATTTGTTATTCTTCAAACTACAAATTACAACACTTTATCATACTTGTATAAAATATTCATCCTAACTAACACGGAACAGCCCTAACTAGAATCTATATCTATACACAAAAGGGGGGAGAAGGAAAATGAATTTCAAATGTTTGTTTCATTCAACGTATCTTTCAAAACATTCACAACTCACACATACTTTTTCTTTCATACTCATGTAGCACCATGTGCCAGAAACGCTGGACAGAAGGAACAAAAAAAGAAAAATAAGGAAACAACTAACAACCCTGAGTGGGTGCAGACAATGAATAAAGCGTAAATCAATTTGCTCTCTCAGAACCCACTTTATCTGAACAGTTACTATTTCCAACAATAGCCCATCTGAAAATACATTATAATTAAAGCATTTTTTAACGGAGTTGTCCAGAGTTTTTGAGGAATGGGTGTTATTCCTTCGCAGCGATAAGCCACACGCTGACCCCTATCCTCACTGTCTAAATCTTACGCACTTGGTTCTATGAGCCTGTTATTTTAGGGTTTATTGTGAACAAAAATGGGACAATGGCACAGTGAAGATATTTTCTGTGTGAAAGTGAAGTGTGCAATGATGCTGTTTATGTTATATATGGCCAGCGTCCGTAAACCAATACTGGAGCCCGCCTGTTCCCCTTCAACGTGTACGGAGGGGAATACTTCTGCTACTAGCTCTGTACCATGTCTTGTGTGTCTAAGGCAGTTCTTGGTACGTCTACCCAACAATCTTGGTTCTGTCTAACAGCTGCATTCGATATTCACAGTCGATGGGAGTAAAAGAAGCTTGAACTGATTCTGCCTAATGGTCCTATGTTGTGTGTGGGAACTCTGCCTCGCTGCTACTCAAGCTTTACCTATTATACAAATAATGTTTCACTAGATAAAAGGCAAAGCTAAACCCCTTCCAGACGGCGAGTCATTCCGACCCGCCCCCTTGCCCTTTACCAACTGCGCGATTTTCCCCAAATCACCACTGACCACGTTCTTTGGTGCCTGAAAAGGCCGCAGTTTATTCATCAACATCACTTTATACATTTCAAACCAATTATGGTCATATCTACATTCATTGTACATGTTGTATATTTACATCATTGCTCTTTAAACCTTTTTCTTGCATTATGGACCCAGCCTCCTCAATATCCTGGGAGGGGAGGGGCCCCCTTTACTGGGCTTCCAACTCCCAAGTCTAGGCTTCAGCTTGCTACCAATTTGGAGGATGTCCACCTGGACCTGCCTGGGCTGCAAGTGCTGTCCGGCTCGCCCTGTAACCCTTTCATGGGCCCTCCCTTCTCCAGGGGTCCCTGCCTTGTGGCATCCCAAGGACCGTAGTTGAGCATCTACTCTACCTTCCTGTGATCGCTTGGGCCGTTGGCCCCCTTTTATTACCCCCTCGACCTAAGTAGCTCGCCCCCTGATTGGGGGGCTCGCCTTGTATGAGGGGGCCACTCCTGACCCCGCTGGCCCAGCCAGCATGCAAATGGGAGCGATGGAGGGCCTCCCGCCTCCGGACGGCGTTTTACCCTGGCCTCCATCGGCCTACCCGGTCCGGGTTCCGGTGCGTCGTTCAACCAAATCATTCAATTAATTGTTTTCAGGGGCGTAACACAGGCCGCGCATCCCCCGCAGTGCGTATTTCAAAGTCCACATGAAGCCATCCTCAACTCACCGCATTTCTGTAACAAACATCTAAAAAAACACTTACGGAACAGCACTTCTGTAACTGAACGGGAAAGCAAATGACCCGATGAATCCCAGCATATGAGGTGGCGCTGTAAGTAACTTCTCTGAACATCAGGTCCTTTCTATTCCTTTAGATTTCGCGCGGTACAGATTTCATTTGCCTTGGGTTTTTTTCATCTTCCACTGCGGAATCCACTCCAGGCATTGAAGACATAAAACTTGGTCGGGACAAAAAAAATCTCATTAAATCGTATGCTCCATTTATTCCTGGAGCCGCAATAACAGCCTTGACATATTACTGTATTTTAAAATAAAATAAACTTGCAGTACACAAAGCAACATAAAACTATAAAACCAAGCTCTAGGCAACACTGCTAATAGTTCGAGCAGAAACCCTTGTTTAGGCCGTCATGGAGCCAAGCAGCAGGGTACATCAAATTAAAACAGACAGTTCAGAAAATCTCATCGTGGTGCAAAAAAGAAAAGCTACTTTATGAAGAATTCTTTACAAAGAGTACTTTATCAATACACCATAGCAACTCCATATAATGTACCACATTGTATACGTGATATAGGAGTACAAATTAAAATTGCGGATCTGTTCTACGGACACGAAGGAGCAGATGAGAATATTTAAATATGAGCTTTCTGAATACAGAATACGAGCAACAAATAAACAGGAAATGGTACCGTAAACTTAAACAGGGATGTAGAAAACACTATTCACCAGGGCCTTAAATTCAAGGTATGCAGCCGATCCAATAAGCACTAGCACTGTTACGAAGGTGAAGAGGGGGAGGGGTAGACTCTAGGGTCCATAGAAGATTCAATTTTGTCGAAAAGCTTGCACTTTAATAATAAAGGACTGTCAATTTATTAACTACAATGTGCGTTACTTCGTAATGAGTTCCTTGGACGAGAGATACTTTTGAATCATAACATTCAATTGAATCACTCATTGCTTCCTTTATTTCTTAAGCGTTAGCATCCACTTTTAAGGGCATCTTAGAGCTGAGGAACATTCAGAGAAACCCATGGGCCGGAAACAGAGGCCTAATTCTGAGAGTGCTGGGAACGTTTAAAGCACCTTCTTGAAAATCAGGTGACTTTAGTTGGTGCATAGAACAAAGGCCAAATCCAGTATTTGGGTTCTAAGTCAGAGTAGCATCAACCATAGCAGGGGCCTCTCATTCATGGGTAATGATAGAATGGGCAACCGTGAAGGAGCTCCCTTTGGAGGCTTCTAGGGCCAGGGGTGGCCATGGGGGTAAATCCCACCAAAGCCCTTCCATCGAGCCGCCACATACTCGGAGACAAACAGATGAACCTGTGCAATTGGGAACAACAATCCACGAGAAGAGTTTCTGCCATTCCCCCAGACGCCCACCAGTCCTGATCTTCCCTCACCTACCTGACTCCAGGACGGCAGTAGAGCCGGGATGCCCTCACAACAGTTACTCGGGCTCACCAGCATCGCCCCCTCTATCCTCTGCAATTGTGTGATATGCTGTGCTAGACCTGGAGATGAGGAGAAGGAAACTGCTGTGTCAGTGGCGTAACAAAGGCCACCGCAGTGCGGGGGTGCCCCCGAGTTTCAGGGTGGCCCCTCAGCACAGTACCTTGGCTTGAGAGCTCCTCAGTGAGTACCGAGGGGACCCCTTCGTAGGACCTGTTTCAGGCTTTCAGCCCTTATATGCCAGGATAGCTTGACACCAGTGGCATGGAGACCACAGGACCCACCTCTGGGCATTACGTCCCACTCTGGGTGACAAATGCAAAAAGACCAATTGATGGACAGAATGCAGAACAATGTCATACATTCACCCCAGTACAGAGATCTCCTTCATTCTTTTGCTCACCACACCACCTCAGTTTGGACCCAGCCTTATGCATTTAACCCAGATCCTTTTGACTGGGGGTGAATGTCCCATGCTCACTATACCACTGGATTCAAGCTAGCCTGCCTGATGAAGGGTGATGTCCTGAAACCGGTCCCAGGATGCTTGTTTCCGGTCCAGGGAGGACCTGGCTTGGCAGTTCGGGCTGGACTGTTCCCACAAGGAACATGGTCAAGACTGATTTGCATATGTCAGGGTCCAAACTTGGGTGGTGTGGTGAGCAAAAGTATGATGGATTGAACCCAGATCCTTGTGACTGGTGGTGAATGTCTGCATTGTATAGCATTCCGCCCATCAATTGTTTCTTTTGCGTATGTCGCCCTAAGTGGGAAGGGTATGCCCAGACATGGGTCCAGTGCTCACTACACCACTGGATTCAAGCTAGCCTGCCTGATGAAGGGTGATACTCTGAAACCCGGTCCCAGGATGCTTGTTTCCGGTCCAGGGAGGACCTGGCTTGGCAGTTCACGCTGGACTGTTCCCACAAGGAATTGGGCCAAGACTGATTTGCATATGGCTGGGTCCAAACTGTGGTGGTGTGGTCAGCAAAAGAATGATGGATTTAACCCAGATCCTTGTGACTGGGGGTGAATGTCTGCATTGTCCTGTATTCTGTCCATCAATTGTTTCTTTTGCGTATGTCGCCCTAAGTGGGAAGGGTATGCCCAGACGTGGGTCCCGTGCTCACTACACCACTGGATTCAAGCTAGCCTGCCAGATGAAGGGTGATGTCCTGAAACCGGTCCCAGGAGGCTTCTTTCCGGTCCAGGGAGGACCTGACTTGGCAGTTAGGGTTGGACTGTTCCCACAAGTAACATGGTCAAGACTGATTTGCATATGTCAGGGTCCAAAATTGGGTGGTGTGGTGAGCAAAAGAATGATGGATTTAACCCAGATCATTTTGACTGGGGATGAATGTCTGCATTGTCCAGCATTCCGTCCATCAATTTTTTCTTTTGCACACAAGGTACTGTGGCTTCGATATGTATATGATACCTTGTTAATATTGGGCTTCGAATCTCTATTTGATGACCCACTTAATTGTTTGAATACCCCAAAAGCTGAAATTAAATCACGCTTTACATGCTGCAAAGCAGCCTGACGTTACTTTTGCTGCACATGTGACAGTTTTTACTTCGACCTCCCTCCCACAGATGCATCAGTTTTTGGGACGCTGCCTGGGACCTTATGTCGTGGTGTGCTGTATCGTAAATTTAACACATCCATGCCGTCTAGAACTGTGGTACCAAAGCAAAAGTATTTCTGATGCATAGCTGCCTCACCGCAGCGATGATTCAGTTCCTGTAAATATGCCCCTTAGTGTTTTTATGCTTGCAGTTTATTATTTCACATTTATTTTGTATTACTGCTTCCAAACGCACCAGAACCCCTGATTTGGTATTACAATGTGATTTTTTTATTCAATTTTTTTATTGAATTCTATATTATGATCTGTGTATTTAAACCTTCTTCAAAACCTTCTACTGAGTCTCTATTGTTTTGGCGAGGGAATTAAATATCATATCTTTATCTGTTACATCGATATAACATTTCTTGTCTAGTTGTTATGCTGCTTTAGCTCAAAATATTTCCCAAGTGAACCAATTGTCTTGATGCATGGACTATAAACTGAGGCAGAGGGAAGCCCAGTCAGCTATAACACCTCTTATCATCCTTCTGGCTTTAGAAACTTTAGCATCTGCTATCCGATCTTTGAAACAAAACTAGATGCTGCACCCTCAAATCGGTCCCATTAAGTCCTTTGTGTTCATGTATGATGTAGTTATGACTATCACAAGCCTTGATTCCTCTCCACTTAACTTAATGTCCTTGATCAACATGTTTTTTCAGTTTCATGGGTGAATGGAGAGCTAGGCGAAGAGAGAGGTAAAGCCTAACTCCTTTTCCCTTACCAGTGGCAGTGTCGTGGATTTTCAATCATCATTAATCTGAGAGAACTCAAGCCAGAAGATCAAACCAAGCAAGCTCCGGTTGGGTGGTCTCCAGCTGTCCCATATGGCATCCTATTGCCTCACCTATGATATATGATGTAACACCAGCTGCTGACTAGCCACCTATGGCATTATTGAGAGTGCCAGCCTGTACTGTGACCGTTGCCTTGAAGGTTTGTATAAATGAAAATCTCTGGCACTGATTAATAACCCAAATATTAAGGTCCTGATGAGAAGCTAGATCTGCGCATAGATGTTTGAAAGGGAACTCGTAGTTACAAGTTTCAGCACTCCTGTGGCACAAATCAGACATATCATTGGATTTTCCTGTGTCCTGGGGTGTGTGAATTCAGCCAGCATTGACAGGGTGGATTTTCTCATTGCTTGAGACACCTTAAAATGCTTCCTCAATCCACAGTTTGATTTCAGACCTGGCCCAACATAGCAGTGAAAGTACATTCAGCTTGCTCACTGCCTCTTCGGTTGACTTCTTAAATACCCAAACTCTGTCCAGTCCTCTCCAGTACATCCATACCCTCAAAATTGCGGAGGGCTCAAAGGAGTGGTGTCAGGTCTGTATGGGTTATTGATACATCACATATACTCTGTCCACGCGAAAGATGTGAAGGACTGGGCTATTCTAAGGCCCAGCGGTGCCGCCAGGGAACAACACCTGAAACCTTCGTGGGTTACCTGTTCCAGCGTACAAATCACAGAGACACAGGACACTTCCTTCGGCGTCAAAGATCAGCGTTTATTTACTGCAGGGATACAGAGATCGCAAGAAGTACACAACGTGTAGGTTCTGAGAGACTGCTTCAAATTGCAAAAGTGGGTCGCTCCTTTTATACATACTTTCGTCATTGCACAACATGGCAAACAAAAGGTTACAGCTCAGTTCCCGCAGTAAACTTCAAAAAGGGTTGCTTTCATGTATTCAGGAGCCCGGAACATAATTACATTAACATCGCCGGTTCCCAACTGTAAAAGTACGCTATCTCACCATTAAGCACATTTCATTCTGGCTGTAAACGAACTAAGAGAAGAGACAGAAACAGGTGCAAGAAAGGCAAAGACAGACAACAGATTGAAAAGAGTGTAGGGGGCAATATCGGAAGCACGATTGCAGGATCAAAGGATTCGTGCCTAATGCATGCACAGCTGAAACAATAGACCAGCACGGCAAGATGAGCCTCGAGCGGAGCCATCTGCCTTTGCTGTGTCATCCCCCTCGTCATAAAAACACCCTCAGAGGAACATGTGTCTTCCGCAAGAGCTTGGGGATCCCTGGGTCACGAAGCGGACAGTGTCCGTTCGCTAACTACTTGAGGGCAAGAGACAAAATGGATGCCATATCTAAAGTGAAACCCGTGGGTTCAGATGGGGAAACCCACGAATAAGACGAACGGTGCAAAGTAGTGTGGCGAAAACACGTACACCCACTAAACTCGTCATTTGCGGTTCATAGATACCAAACTCGTCCATATTTGAACAAGTAAAAACATCATTACGATTCTTACAGAACCTCAGACGCTCCTTTTGCCCTCATGTAGGCAAGCACTAGTCGAAATCAGAATCAATCTCGATATTCATCAGATCGTTCAGATGTTGCTGCAACATTATTCTATCCATCAATGCTTCTTTGGTAACAGATGGCCGTCTTATACACGTTGTAGCGCAGAGGCCACATAAGGCAGGACCACACTGCACGCAAAGACAACACGTGCACAGAAATGCCACAACAACCCCTACGATCATCAGAATCTTCCAACCCCACGTCGACATCAGGCCCCAAAACCATCCCAGTAACGCCCAATCACCTACGTCCACGTGTATGGACTCGGAGATCTTATGCAACTTCGAGATGGCTTGATATACAGTTGGAGCGTTATCAGGAATGAAAATACAGCAACTCGATTGGATCACCTTGCATACACCACCTCTATCTGCAAGAACAACGTCTAGAACCATACGGTTCTGCAACGTCATAAGCCTATCCGCCTGAAGCTCTGCTGTCAGATTATCAAGAGCACTTGCAGTTATGTTAGCAGTTGATTCTACCACACGAGTCAACTGTCTCAGGTTCCTGCTATTAACCATAGGTCCCCAAAACGGCAGGAAACCTTTAAAGAAATCTCCTGCTTCTTGACCGGCAGTGTCCTCTTTGCTGATAACGCCTCTCACAACTCTAGTCTTGTGATAGTCTGAGGCAACTGTGAAAGTTGGTGGCAAAAGATTCGCAATATAACAGGTGCCCGAGAAGTCACGGGGCAACCACGTATATGCGCGATCATAACATACAAAGTAGGTACCCTTGGCAGTCAGGAAAACAGGGGAAGAGAGCATTGGTAAAACATACGTTTCAGTACAAGCACTCTTCCCAAGCTGAGCTCTCGGATTTCGACCAAGACCTTGCAAACAGAAATTACCAAGGTGGGGTACGATCCAGATCGGAGACGAGCTCTTAAGCTGTCTATCACCCACTGACATGCTATACTCAGCCTCACTCAGATACTTGTATGCTCGCACCTCTTCCTTCGGAATGAGCGATGCATCAAAAATATCTATATCTAAGTCAGCAATCGCTATTGCCAAAGTCTTGTGGTACGGGCCGGGACCAAGGTCTGCAGAGGGTGGCTCTCGAAGGGGGTAGGAATCTAGTGCACTACGGAACATAGTTTGGAATACCCGAGCTGACCCCTGGGAGCTGTAAGGAAGAACCAAATACGGAATGCCCTTATCCATGGTATGTGGCCTTAACCCACACACCCAACAGTTAGTAGTATTCATCACACACTGATGCTGATGTAGAAGCTGGACAAAGGAGTTGTTCATGAGTTCCGCACGTCTAACCTGTTCATGTTGGGGCAGAGGATAAAAAGAATGAGGAGAAACAGTTGGAATAGAATTCAGTTTAGGAGAAAAAGTAGGTGAAGTGGAAGGCAAAAACAACTGTATTCCAAAATACACTCCACCCACCAGTAACATAGAAACAGTCAGAAACAGCAGAAATACCTGAAACAGAAAAGATTTTGTTCGTACAACCTTATGCAATTTTGATCTTTGCGCCGACATCCTCTCTATTTCCGACAGCTTAGAGAACTCCATCCTCTAAAAACCGTCCGTAACGTTCTTGACGCACTTCGTTCTGAGTAGCGATTATCAATTCCCAGGAGTTCCCAGGAATCAACAAAAGTAACCGACCTAGTGTCAGGAACCTGCTAAACAGAAGGAAGTACCCGCACGGCCCTACGGTCAACCTGGATGAAAGGTTTTCTTAAACAAACATTCAATTTAATACAAGTCTCCTAGCTGTGCAAAAAGAGGATTACACGTGAAAAAGAACTCAATAACCAATAAAAGATGCAATTGTTCATAATGTTTTGTAGCAACAATAGGGGGGTAATATGAATTCAAGAACGAAAAAGGGATTTTTTATTAGTCTTTGTCACGTGAACTAAGAAAATATCGACTTCTTCCAGGTCGAGTCTGCTCTTCAAATAATTGTTCAGATTGCAAAACAGTGTTCGATCGATCAGATGACAGTTCAGACCTTGAATTCTCCAATGCTGACGATTCAACAGATGTATCTGGCTGCGCTGAATTGTTTCCTACAGGTTGAGCATCACTGAATGGCACATAACGTAGAGGGGTCTCAGTCTCCGTTGCGGCGATTCCAGTTCTGACCCAGTTGTCTGCTGGCAAAGGGATTGGAACTTTCTTGGTATGGGTGGCATGCACCCAATTCTTTCTGCCTTCCAACCGAACTGCAGTCCGTGTCGCCAGCAGGACTTGAAAGGGTCCCACAAATCTTGGCTCGAGATTACGCTTTCTCCCAAAGTTGCGGGTGACTACCCAGTCACCCGGTTGGAGCCGATGTCCAGGACCCTCTGTCTGTGCCAGTAGAGCTTCAAAGACCTGTTGATGAATTAACCTCAATTTAACAGTCAGATCATAAAGATAATCAATCAACATTGGATATTCAAGACTATCAAATGCCTTCGGCCTCGGAACTCCCCAAATGTTCGCAGGACGACCGAACACAATCTCATATGGGCTAAGCCCTACTCGAGAGTGCACAGTCGCCCTGGTCGACAAGAGAGCTAGAGGCAGGGCATCGGGCCATGACAGACTAGTCGTTGCTTGAATCTTAGCACGTTTCAGTTTCAGAGTGCCATTGTACCCTTCCACTAAACCTGCTGACTGGGGATGATTGGCGCTATGGAATTTCTGTTGTATTCCAAGGCCCTTACACACACTTTTCATCACACTCCCCACAAACCCACTTCCATTATCCGACCATACAATCCGTGGCATTCCATACCGAGGAAAGTATTCCTTCAGTAGGACTTTCGCTGTGGACAGGGCAGTATTATCTTTAAGAGGATAAGCCTCAATCCATCTGGAGAACGCACAAACCACAACCAAAACATATTTCAGGTTATTGCATCCCTCCATATGGATGAAGTCCAATTGGATGACTTCGAAGGGACATGTAGGAGGAGCAAAATGACCAGGTGGAGTGGGGGTGCCCTTGCCAGGATTATACATCATACATACCATACAATTCTTAACCACTCTCTCAGCACATTTAGCAATACCATCATTCTTCCATACAGGAGACAAAAACTTACATATGCCTTTCGCGCTAATATGTGACAAGCCGTGAGCCATAGTCACAACGGCTAGCACATATGCATCCAGTAACATCCACCTCTGACTTTCTGACAAATCAACCCAACATCCATGCGCGTCTAACTTTCCCGTGCTTTCTTTCCACTTAGTCTTCTCAGTTTCGGTAGCCTCATTTTGAATCGCTTTCACGCTCTCAACAGTGTCCTCACACATACCAGTCTCCGTCGGCCACCTCACTGAACTCGTAACGTACATTCGGGTTGCAAGATTCTTAGCTGTTTCTTTAGCAATCTCATCCGCAAACGCATTACCCCGACCAACATCATCCGTAACCTTTCGGTGCGCGCTGCATTTAATGATTGCTACCTGCTTAGGCAATGTAAGTGCGTCCAAAAGATCGTTCACGAGCTGTCCGTGTTGGATCTTCGTACCATGCGATGTCATAAATCCTCTTTCTCTCCACAATCGACCAAAGCTATGTGCAACGCCAAATGCATACTGGCTATCGGTAAACACATTCCCTCGCTTTCCTTTAGACAAAACACACGCTCTCGTCAACGCAATCAACTCTGCCGCTTGCGCCGAATTCTGACTCAATCTCGCAGTCTCCACAACCGTACTCAACGTCACCACGGCATACGCAGTCGTCACATCACCATTCGGCAACTTGAAACATGAACCATCAACATACAAATTACCATCAGGATCTGCCAATGGAGTGTTTTTTAGGTCAACACGACCCTTCGTTTCTTCTTCAGTTCTTAGATAACAATCATGCGGTGGTACATCATCTGATTCCATATTAGTCGGCAACAAGGTCGCCGGATTCAGCACATTACAACGCTTTATTTGTATATGACTTGCCAAAAGTGTCAACTCGTAACCAGACAACCTTGCGCTCGTCAAATGTTGAGTTTTTGTTCGATTCAAGAGAGTGTCAACTGCATGCGGAACCATCACCGTAAGCATATTATCCATGACCTGGCCTGCAGATTGCCGGATGGACACCGCAGCTACCGCTGTCGCTCTTAGACAACTCGGCAATGCTCTAGCTACTGGGTCCAAGGTCGAGGAAAAATATGCACATGGACGCTGCTTACCGCCAAATTGTTGCGTTAGGACACTTAACGCACAACCTTCTCTCTCGTGAACGTATAGTGTAAACGGTTTACTGCAGTCAGGAGTGCCTAACACAGGAGCCGAACACAACGCATCACGCAATTCAGAAAAACTGTTCTGACACTCTTCAGTCCATGGCAAAGGAGTCGGAACATCCTTGCACGTGAGAGCTGACAATGGCTTCGCTAGCAATGAAAAATTTGGAATCCATTGAGTAGGACGTGATACCTAGAAAGGCACGCACATCTCTCTGAGTTGTTGGCACAGTCATTCGAGCAATTGCTGCAATTCTTTCTGGGGTCAACCTTCTTCCCTCCTTTGACAATAAGTGACCTAGATAGGTTACTTCTTGACAACAATACTGAAGCTTAGAAGGTGACACCTTGTGATGTAAGTCACATAGATGCTGTAACGGCGATACTGTTGCAGTTTTGCAAATCTGCTTAGTGTCAGCAGCCACTAACAGCTCATCGACGTACTGAATCAAGGCCCCACCAGCTGGTAACACAAATGCGTCAAGTTGACTCTTAAGAGCTTGCCTGTAGATCGATGGACTCTCACAGTAGCCATGAGGAGCGTGTTTAAACCTGAAACTACGACCACCTAATGAGAAACCGAATAGATCTCTGCTTTCTTCAGCGATCGGAATGCTAAAGAAAGCATTCTTCAAATCGATTACCAAGAACCAAGAGGCAGAGGCCGGAATCAGAGTCAGTAAAGCTGTAATGTCAGGCACCACAGGAAATTGTGGAATCACAATCTTGTTTACCTCTCTTAAATCAATGACGAAACGGTACACAGGAGGCTTGGATGGATCAGTGCGTTTCAAAATAGGCAACACTGGACTATTACACACGTTTCCCCGAGTTTCCTCAATAACGTCCTTTTTGATCAAGTCATAGATGATCGCTAATAGCGCTCGTTCACCATCAAGAGAGATACGATACTGGGGGATACGTGGTAATCGCACATTCAATTTCAATTGGACAACATAAGGTGATATGTCCAACAGGCCCACGTCATTGGGACCCGTTGCCCACAAAGACTCAGGAAGAGAACTCAATTCCGGTGGGAGCTTATCGGTTGACAAGTACATAGGAGAGATCACTCTCTGACCCAATGTAAGCTCCACTCCCGCAGGAGAACAATACAGAGTCGCATATAACCGTTTCAGCAAATCCAGGCCCAAAAGATTCTCACCCCATCCAGTAGTTAGAATCAAGGGAGCTTCTAGCTCACGCGGCCCAATTGTAAGGGGCAAAGGGCTAGAAACTGGATTGCTAACCGGGGCGCCAGAGAATCCAACGGAAACATTCGTAAAGCCAGACAAAGGTGCGCCAGGGAGTTTCGAATGCATTATGGAACTTTTCGCTGCACCAGTGTCCAACAGAAAAGGCTCAACTACGCCCGATGTGACAACTGCGACGTAAGGCCCTCTCTGATCAACCGGGACTGATACTACTCCCTCTCTTTGTCTATGGCTGTCCTACCATTAGCATCAATGTCATGTTCGACATAATAGTCGTCCACATGATACTGTGCAGATCTACCAGACAATGAATCGCGCTGATCAACGCAATTGTTCGAGTCTGATGAAGTAGTAGAACGCTCATTCTGATTTTGAGAGACACCGCGACCTCTACCACAAGATGTCTGTTGTGGACCACTACGACCTCCTCGAGCCGAAACGCCATTATTTCGGTCACGTAAAACTGGACAATTAAACTTCAAATGGCCCTCACCCCTACAATATGCGCATTGATTATACCCCAGCATACATCTAGGTGTAGAGGAGTCAGTACGCGACTGCGCCCTAGAAGACTGTGATTGCAATCGATTTTGCTGTTGAGAGTCGTTTTGATTCGAGCGCGGAGGATAGGCTTGCTGTAAAAAAACCTTAGTTTTAAGCTTCTTCGTTTTCTTATCCACACGATCACTTTCTTCTTTTTCTCTATTTTCGTAATATTGAGCCGTGGCTAATATTTGGGCAGTGGTAGAAACAGCCCACTAACTTTCGGAATTTTTCAGTTTGTTGCTTAATTCAGGCAACAAATTTGACACAAATTTATCAACAAACAGTCGCTGCCCTCCCTCAGTGCTCATGTCCTGACCACTATGGTCGATAAATGCCTCCTCGAATCTGGTAAAGAAATCGGAGACACTCTCGTCTTTCTTTTGCTTGCACGCAGACAGTTTATCCCAGTTAACTCTCATTGCTGGCATAAGTGTCTTCATAAGTGTAATGATCCTCTGGGGCAGATCCGTAATGAGCTGTTCAGGCTTAGCCCCACCAACTTGTCGTCCGTCTGCCGCCGCAAGAGCAGCCCAATCACCACCCAACTCAACTACGTGATTCTCTTGACGGATTTTTGCCCAAATTGGTTGAGGTACTACATTACCGAACAACATGTCAATATCGGCAAGGTTCATAATAGTAGCATCCACTCATTGGGATAACTCCTTATAATAACCTGCCGGGTTTTTGCGGGGGTCAGGTAAAGATTGCTTCACCTGTAAAACCTCTGATCGTTTCCATGGGAGGTGTATCCAAACTCTCTGAAAGTGTGGCAAAATTGCGGGGTTAGGAGCGGGATTACCTGGCATCCACACCGGGGAAACTTCTCGCATGGAATACTGACCAGGTTGTGCTTCCCACTCCTCAGTGTCGTCATCGAACAACACTCGAGGACGCACTGTAGATCGAAAAGATAGCAGACGCTCTAAAGCACGTCGGACATTACCACCCACAATCATACCTTTTGAAAACTGATTCTGGAGTTCAGTCATTTCGGGCGGTACATTGTCTACCTCGTCATTATCCCACTCCTCTCTCAAGGATTTACACATTTCCTCAAATACGAATCTTTGTGTGGGCTCATTTAACTGAGAGAACGTGTCGAAAACTATGCGCGGGGTGTACTTAGCAGGATGCCTAATCCATTTACGCGCCATATTCACTAACGTCTCACTCTCCCTACCACCAGGAATTTGACTTCGTCTCTGAGAAACATCAGAAACATCGGTCCCAAGTATCGGTCCAAATGGAGAGTAAAGATTAGCCACAGCATTAGGTATGCGACTACGGACAGAAGGAGAAGAGGAGAGAAGTACAGGAGCAACAACATGAGGACTGAGCGTAGGCGCAGTAGGAGTAGCCAAGATAGCAGAAGTAGTAGGAACAATAGACTGAGAGGGTATAGGCAGTGGAGCAGTAGGAAGAAGAGCAGGCAAAGGAGCAGGAACAACTCGAGGAACAAGAGGATTCGGAAGAACAGGACCAACGGCAGGCTGACCAGCAGCTGCCGGAACAACAGGTTGTGGGACAGGGGGAACCACAGGGACTGTAGTATCCTGTGCATATGGAGGTGGCGATTTCAGTAGATAGGACAACAAAGGGTCCTCTACCGCTTCTTCTCCCTTCTTATCAGAACTTGACGGTAAAACCGGATAACATTTATCCACCGCCATATGATGCAGTCTAGCAAAAACTTCCTTTTCCTTCTCGTCTTTGTCTCGCTGATACTGTTTTGCATTTCGCATCACTGTAATAATACCTTCTCTCTTATTTTTCTTAAGCTGTTTGATTTCTTTCTGCTTGGCTTTTTTGTGCCAAATCCGAAAGGAATCAAACATGGCCGGCCTAGCTTTCTTTTTAAACAGTTTGGCTTCAAGATTATCTAAAATCGCAGTTTCGAAACTACCATGGGATGGCCAACTAAGGACACCATCATCTTTAGTGTAACGGATCCAATAATCATTATATACAATAGGGCCTACTCCGTGACGACTATAGAGCTCATAAATCGGAGTTCCAACTGGAGGTATCGGACATGAGTCCTCCAACTGGGAATCCGTACCGCAACATTTAAAGAAACCAAACAAAGTACTACGGCCAGGCATCACGCACACTAACCGAGTTTACAAACTTCAAGGGTTATCGATTTACGATGTCCACGCAAAAATGCAAGACCCTCGGTTTTTGGCAATTGCAATCGTCAAATAAAAACTCAACAACTAAGAACCAACAACTAAGAACCACAAATGCAATGGAACCATGCAAACAACCAAGTTTCAGCAACAACAACCAAGGTTTCTGGGAGCGACCCACAAATACTTAACTGAAAGAACAATGGTGTCACCAGGAAGGCCCGTCTATCGTCTTTCCGTACAAAGGACTACGCCAGGCGCCAAAACAGGTCGACAGTCAGGGCATCAGTCAGTCGCAGCCGTCAGGAGGCGGGAATCTTCGCGGGAAAAGTCTTCGGACCACTTATTTCGACAACAAGATCGATGAAGCGGGGTGCACCTTCCCTCGGAGATTTCACACAAAGTTCCTCACGATCGGCGGGCTTTGGACCGGTACCGCTGATGTCGCCCAACGTTGGGCGCCAACTGAAGGACTGGGCTATTCTAAGGCCCAGCGGTGCCAGGGAACAACACCTGAAACCTTTGTGGGTTATCTGTTCCGGCGTACAAATCACAGAGCCACGGGACACTTCCTTCGGCGTCAAAGATCAGCGTTTATTTACTGCAGGGATACAGAGATCGCAAGAAGTACACAACGTGTAGGTTCTGAGAGACTGCTTCAAATTGCAAAAGTGGGTCGCTCGTTTTATACATACTTTCGTCATTGCACAACATGGCGAACAAAAGGTTACAGCTCAGTTCCCACAGTAAACTTCAAAAAGGGTTGCTTTCATGTATTCAGGAGCCCGGAACATAATTACATTAACATCGCCGGTTCCCAACTGTAAAAGTACGTTATCTCACCATTAAGCACATTCCATTCTGGCTGTAAACGAACTAAGAGAAGAGACAGAAACAGGTGCAAGAAAGGCAAAGACAGACAACAGATTGAAAAGAGTGTAGGGGGCAATATCGGAAGCACGATTGCAGGATCAAAGGATTCGTGCCTAATGCATGCACAGCTGAAACAATAGACCAGCACGGCAAGATGAGCCTCGAGCTGAGCCATCTGCCTTTGCTGTGTCATCCCCCTCGTCATAAAAACACCCTCAGAGGAACATGTGTCTTCTGCAAGAGCTTGGGGATCCCTGGGTCACGAAGCGGACAGTGTCCGTTCGCTAACTACTTGAGGGCAAGAGACAAAATGGATGCCATATCTAAAATGGAACCCATGGGTTCAGATGGGGAAACCCACGAATAAGACGAACGGTGCAAAGTAGTGTAGCGAAAACGCGTACACCCACTAAACTCGTCATTTGCGGTTCATAGATACCAAACTCGTCCATATTTGAACAAGTAAAAACATCATTACGATTCTTACAGAACCTCAGATGCATTGGTGGTCTTCTGACAGACTGCACTACAACCTTGACTATATCGCTGACGTGGTCAGCCCGGCTCTCTTCCCATGATTGTTTTGAAGTCTACAACAACTCATACTGGTCCCCACTAAGGTTGCACAACACAGACTTTTGTATCATTCAGACGGCAGGAGGTGCAGAGGTACTGGTTGCGATATTGCTTATACTCTCTAGAGCGATATAATCTAAGATCATAATGGGTGCAATTTGGCTCACTTTGGTAGATGCAGATGACATTACCCTGACTCCATCAGCACTTCAGGGGCTTTACTATATGACATGGCCTATGACCTAGATCCCACCAAACATAGGCGTGGATCGCTTGTGACATCATGTCCTGCAGCTATGACTTGCATCCTGATGCACTAAAAGAAATCCATGCTATTGACACATGGATGTGACTGGATGTGACCCAGGGCCCCTCCCCCTGCGCGATCTACTTCCACCTACATCTCTACTGAGCTAAGGAACCTAAGGGGACCTTGGACTATCACCGGTGAACTTCGTGAAAGCCTCGCCATTACTGGAATCTTGTCCTCGTCCCCTTACATTCCCCCTGCACCCCTGGACGGTCCTCAAAATTTCCCTATCATAACCACATATCCTGTCCAGACTCCTTCTAAACTTTTTGTTTTTTATCTAAACACCCGTTCATTAGCCAAACACCAGGTCGAGATCTTCCATCTACTCGACACCCTACACCCAGATATCCTGCTCCTTTCTGAAAACCTGGCTATCATCGGAGTCTACACCAGATATTCTGGCCACCCTCCCTGATAATTATTACATTTTCCAGGCCAATCGACCAGACGGGAAGACTGGGGGGGGGGAGTTGCTGCCATCATCGCTCGTCCACACATTTTCACCTCTCTCACTATTCCCAACACTCCGCTAGCTGAAATCCTCGCAGTCACTTTGCACGCCAAAAACTTTCAATTGGCATGTGTCCTCTGCTATCCCCCTCCCAACCCTTCCTTAAATTTTGTCCAATTTTTTAGTAATCTTGTCGCTGAGCTTGTTATTAATCATGCTAAGCTCCTCATTGTGGGGGATTTTAACTATTGAGCACATGATCCTCTTGAGAGCGCCTGCTCCAGACACTTTAGGAATTTGCTTTCTGGGCTAAACTTCTCTGAACTTATTACAGTAGCAACACATATTAAAGGGCATACCCTGGACCAGGCCTGGAGCCTCAACTTAGACATCACTGAGCTCCAGGTATTCCCTTGTGCCTGGTCCGATCACCTCTCTGTTTCATTTTCTATTTGTGGAGAAGTGTGGCTCAGGGGTTAGAGGCGGTAGACCCGGAAGCTGAGATCGGTCCTGGACCAGGGTTCAATTCCCCACCTCGGCGTGTCTTGGGCTCAAAAATTCCACGGACTCGATAATTCTCGTTCCGGTGCCTACTCGACTCACGGGTTCACACTCTGCGGCTCTGGGCAATAGCTTGCTTAATCTCCACTACGGCCCCTCGCGGCGGGATGCCTGGCTTTCACCTTGTGGATACCCTGCTGGAGTTATCTCACAGGGGAATACCAGGACGGGTTCCCAAGGCAAGCGCCTTGATGCCTTCGGGTGATACGTGCGCTATTTAAATCGCAATACATTTACATTTAAATTTACATTTGCCTTCCAGTCACTATACCTACACATTCGACTACCCCTACTATGATCAGAGATTGGAAGCATGTAGAGATTCCTTCCATATGCTCCAATCTCACTTCTACCCTCCCAGCTTTTCCTGATCTTCTGGATACCAAATGTTTGCCACATGCTCAAGCTGACGCTCTCTCTTCCTGGCTATTCCAGGCGAGAGACATTTTTGCCCCCCTTAAGACCTTGAAAATCAAGCGACCCCACGATGCCCAACTCTGGTTCACTAAAGACCTCAGGGACAGGAGGCTTGCCCTGCGCCAAATGGAGCGGAAGTGGAGGCTTCACTATTGCCCCCTTAAGAAAACCCTGTTCCTGAAGGCCCTACAGGACTATAAGTTGGCCATTGTGTCGGCCAAATCAGCACACTTTTCGGCAAAAATACTTGGGGCCAGTTGCAAATCCAAAATTATCTTCTCTATTGTGGATGAGCTGGTCAAACCTGACCGCATTACCATTAAATCTCCCCCATCACAATGTCTGTGCGACTCTCTTAACAGTTATTTTATCAACATAATTACCACAATAAAAACTAGCATTCCTGTTGCTATCACTATGCCACACCCTGTTACAGTTCCCCTCAATCACTCGCTCTATTTGGCATTCCCTATCCTCACTGAGGATATTTTCTTCTCTCTGTTAGGGAAGGTGAAGTCAGGTTCGCCTCAGGATTGTTGCCCTCCTGATGTTAGCCGTGAGATTTATCATAACATTCCTACACCACCTTTGGCCCTCTTGAACAACTCCCTCTCCTCCGGAGTGGTTCCCCTTTCTTTTAAAACAGCGGTGATTTCTCCAATCTTGAAAAAACCTGGTTCAGATCCCGGCATCCCTTCCAACTTTCGTCCAATTTCCCTCCTTCCCTACTTGGGGAAAGTCTTGGAAGCCGATGTGGGTAGTTGTTTGACTGACTTCATCGAATCCTCTCACTTCCTCGACCCCCATCAGGCCGTCTTTCGACCCCAGCATTACACCGAGTCTATCGCCTTGGCCGTTCACAAGGAGTTAATAAGGGGAGCTGATCAGAACATTTCTCAGGCTCTGGTGCTCCTGGATTTGTCAGTGGCGTTCGACATGGTAGATCATTCCATCCTACTTGAACGTGTTGAGCACGCCGGCATCCAGTGGATTGCCTCCTTTATTCAGGATTGCACTCAAGCAGTGTCTCTTCCACCTTTCTCCTCAGGGGAAAAACATCTCACCTGTGGAGTCCCGCAGGGCTCCTCGCTTTCACCACTTCTTTTTAATATGTATATCCGCCCTCTCATCTCGGAGCTTCAACAAAAATCGGTCACCATCTTCAATTACACGGATGATCTTCATATCATCTTCAGCATTGACTCCTCTCCGTCCTCCATACATCATGTTCACTCTGTAATTAATTTTATAAGCTCCTGGACGAATCATAATCAACTCAAACTCAACCCTGACAAAACGGAGTTAGTTCTTATTGGTCCCCACGACAATCCTTGGAGTTCACTTTTCTGACCTCGCTCACTTGGTCCCACTTCCTCCCCGGTCGACACTGTTAGGAGCCTTGGGGTTACCATCTCCAAAGACCTTTCAATGAGGGCACAAATTAAGACTGTGGTATCCACTTGCTTTTACCATCTGCGTCGCATACGGAAAATCAGCAGATTCTAAAGTTAGAGACGGGTTACACATATTATTTTAAATTTCTGTTTGTAGGTAAAACATGAGAATAATCCTAAGAGAACATGCTAAATGATTGATGAGGTAAGATGTCTCAAGCTGCTACAGCAGATAGAACTTGGAGTTTTAAATCATTAATCAGTAGCGTAAGATACCATTTGTATCTTTTTCAGAGATATTGGGTCCTGAGGAGAATTCCTTTTTCAAAGGAATCCGAAATGCGTCGACCACGGTTTTCTTAGGCCAATCAAGTCAAGTCATCATTTCAAGAATTATTTGAGTTTTGTATTTATTGATGGTCTACTGTACAAATTTGTTAATATAGCATATATGGTTTTCACTATTGAATAATAGAGCTATTTGAGTATTGAAAAATATTAGCTGCTTGTACCCCGTGGTGGGTCTTGAGTGACTGTAAATATGATGTATGCATGAATGTGTGAATGAGTTGGAACACAAGTATGAATGTGATGCCACAGGTGAGTCTGAAGGAGAGAATGCTGTTGAGAGTTCGTTGAGGTAGAACACGAATCAGGTTCCATTAATGTGTGATCTTTCTGTGGGGATTTTTGTAAAGTTTGTATTCTGATTATGGAATTTTGTAAGGATTTTGAATTCAAAAGAATTTAATTGCATTTTTGAAAAATAAATTGATTAAGTCAAACTGAAAGATCAGTTAAGGAGGATCAATTTCATTCCGTCTCTTCTTTTTCAAATCAGTTTAATAAGTGGCAGTACTGGCAATTGTAGTTGTTTATTGTCATTTCTTTGTAGCACACCAGTTACCAATGACCTCAGCACCCTGCTCCCGGCCAAATCTAGGACAGTCCCGAGAATATGCTAGTGAAACATTGGGTCTGGCCTTGCTATTTACTTAAATCCCACAGATAAACCTTGAAATCCAACTGTATGATTTTATATGCATTTTCTTGATGATTCCCTTTGAATTCAATGGTGCAGAATTGTGCATAAAAGTAATTCATTTTGTGAACTATAGAATGAAGTTCTTGGTCTGAAAAATTACATACATTTGTTGTAATATTTATAAATTGGTCTCGTTTTATTCTTGAGTGTATGTCTCATTCATTGTCTCTGTGAGTACATCAAATGCTTGGCTCTACCCTGAAAAGTCTAACTACTGGTCCACACTACTACAAATAGAGTGTTAGCATTATGTACTTTTGCTTCTGTATAGAAATCAGGGTCTCACTGGATTTTCTACACAGTGCACTTCATTTTAGTGCACTATATAGAGAGCCAGTGTCTTACACACAATTATTAAGATAGTGTCATTTTGCATACCTTACAAATGTTAGTCTAGAAAATCTTATGACACAGGACGAGCAGTCTCCCTTAATCTCTCCACCATCATTAGAGACACTTTATCTCACAAAAGTTCGGGCACTACCTGACTTTACCCAAGTGTAAGACATAGGGGCCGATTAAGATGCCTTCCTGTAACGCTCCGAACAGGATTCAGTGAATCCGATTCAGAACCTATGTTTCTGACCGAATCGGATAAGTTTCTGGATGACCGATTACAATGCAAGGAAACTGTTAAGGCTGTCCGAATCGGTTCCAAACAGCATTCATACAGCCCCAGTCGTCCGGAGCTGAATTGTACAGCTCTATGGAAACGTTTTCTGAACAAGCGAATATGATGACCTATTCAGACAGCCGTTTCTATTCGGTCTGCCCGACATGAAGCGGCTGTCAGAATCAGACTTTGGGGCCCCGTATCAGGCCCCCCTTCATGCATAGGACTAGGGTTGGGGCCCATGGGGTACCCGAGGGACTCCCCTGTTAAACCATGCACAGTGTGGCACAGATGGAAGATTTTCTCCAACCACCCCTTTTTTCAATGGGAGCCTGTGTTCTCTTTTGAAACACTGGCTCCCGTTGAAGTCAATGCGAGTCGACCGAACGATAATCAGAAGTTTCGCAATCTGTCAGTCGAACTCGCAGAACTTGAGTCAGTTGGATTCCGAAACCGATTCGGTTGGAAGAGTTTCCAAACAATATTGTAATTGGGTACTGTAATAGGGCCCAATTACAATGTCGTTTGGGAACTCTTCCAAACGACACATGTCTTTTCAATGTTGTTTTACTTGTGGAAGTTTTGAATAAGCTATGGTCCAAAATACACTGAATGCCAAGTGCTGGTAATATTATGAGGAAACTCTCTTTCTTATTTATAAATGAGCCCTTCTGACTTCTGTAGCACACAGCAAGATAAATAGAGGCAAGAGAAAGTTATGCTGGCCAAGTTAAGCCATGGTATCCCAACCTAGAGTGAGCAGGGTTGGTTCTGGCATTTTTCTGATGGGCTACAAGCCTCAAACCATCCATTAAAGTCCCCATGGCCCCACTCTGGCCATGACCTCTTAAACTGCAAGGTTGGTTTGAACATTTTTGCCGGGCTAACTTTAGCTTCCAGTGAAGGCCTTTGGTACCGCAGGAAAGGTTCCATGCCAGAATTTCAGGATAACAACTGACATTTAAATTATTTTCAAAATAGATTAAAATCGACAACCTATATATAAATGTTAGTAACAACTATGGCAACAACTTTAAATTATGAAATTCAACATTTCATTAATAAGTTAATATTAGCCCTGCTGTCAATTCCAATCAGTTCTGTATTACACATATAAAATGATTGACCCAATAACAGCTATTGCTTTGCATCAGATGATCATTCACTTCTGGAATAAAAGGTAAATATTTTCATTTGGTTGCTAGATTGCGACCCTGGAGTGCATAGGTTGATATCCTAATTCCTCCAATCTCTACACAAATGTGAGTTCTTTGTACCCCTATAGGAGGTTTCCCATCAAATGTGGCAATTGAATATAAAGAATATATTTTACGAGTAATTGTGTTGGTTGCTCTTAAACCACCAAGTATGGTTTCATAATGTGGAATTCTGCCTAGCAGCTGAAATTCAAAGTTATAACTTGAGGACACCATGTACTGATTACAGCTGCCTGAATATTTAATCTAAATTATACTTCACTGTAAATTATTGTAAACATTGACTGTTTTACAGTAACCTTCAATGAGTGAGAAAGAAAAAAAGAAAAGTGTGCCGGTGGGCCTTACTGTAAATGGAAAGTTTTGCGGTGATCCTTCAATTGTGGGCTGAGTTAATTCACAGAGGGAGTTTGAACCAGACTACAGCCCGAACTGCTGGACAGAAGAACACCAAATTAGTCAGACAGCTAATTCTTGGCCCAGAAACTGTGCTTTTTGTTAATTGGTGTAAATTCTTTCAGTAGTTTTGGAGATATTAAAGACATTTTGTTTTGTATATCTAGGGATACAACCCCTCAGCAAATCCTCCTGATCTTGTGCAGAGATCTGATTGGCTGGCAACACTTTAACCAGGAAGTGTTGTCAGCCATCTTGGGACTGTGTCTCAGCGAGTCCCAGAAAAGAGGTAAAAATAAAGAAAAGGGAGTAAGGTAGGAATACCCTGACCCCCTGGTCTTGGCATTAGGATTCACCAGGGACCCAACCAAAGCCCAAAAATGTGAGTGAGTGATTGGCTGTGTGAGTGGTGGTATTGTTGAGTGAGTGGGTATCTGAATGGCTGTATGAGTGAGTGACTGGGTTTGTAAGTGTGCTGAATGGGTAAGTGAGTGGCTCTTTGAGTGGGAGTATGCTTACTTGAGTTGGTGTCTGTGTTGCTGTATTGTGGTAGCAGGAGGGGTTCCTGGCCCCCAAGGGCCCTCAGGATCCAAGGGGACGTCATCCCCCTACCAGTAGAGCAACAGGAGGTGCGTTTGCAGAGTGGTTGAGAAAGGGGGTGGGGCCTCTGATAAAGTCTCAGAAATATCGCTGTGTGGGACTTACTGAAGTCAACAGGAGGTGTAGTTGGCCCCCAAGGACGCACAGCAACCAAAGGGACTTCCTCCCCCAGTTGTGCACCAGCAGGCGCATTCAATGACCACCACCACATTAAAAAATGTTTACTTAAAAAAATTAATTCTATTACAATACACACATTCGTAACTACATCACTGCTTTAAAACATATTTACACACATAAATTTGTGGTAACTTTTAAAAAACTGTGTGTGCACCTTACTTCCCATTTTCTCAATTACACTGATAGTCGCAATGACTCCTGTAACATGCGATGATTGCAGCTTTTTTAGGGGGTAAAAACACGCATATGCATACATTTTGCAGTATATCGGACACTAGAAGTTTATTACTGCACTGTTTAAAGTAATATTTTTGTAGGGTGTTTGTACAAAAACAACAATTTAAATAGATTTTTCGTTTTTGCTGTGACGCCGGGCGTCACAATGATATCGGCAGCCGTGATTGCTGCCAAAGCGTCGTGAAATGAAACCAAAATGCAGACATCCAATAGCCACCCCCACATTCAAAAACTGCAAAATGAACTATAACCAACACACTAAATGCATTACTAGCTATACAACTGAACAGCAGCATGTACAACTCCCTTATTATTTCTATAACAAAGTGCATAACTTTTCCAATGCAATCTATGACTGCATGCATCACTGTAGCACTAAGTCTCTCATTCTTTGTATAGGTATTTGAGTGGATCTGTGAAACAATGCATCAGTCTATCAATACTTCTGTAACGAAAAGTATGGGTTTGTATGTGGGTTGGTCTGTGTGTGGGTGCATGAGTGCCCAGGTGGGTGTGTGAGTGAATATAAAAGTCTCTAGGTATATCTGAGACTTTATGCATGAGCCTCTAAGTAGATGCATGAGTCTCTTAAGTGGGTCTGTACATGGGTGTGTCACTCTCCAAGTGAGTCTGTAGTGGGTACAAATGTCCTGAATGGGTGTGTGAGTGAGTGAGTGCATGAGTATATGACTGGATGCATAAGTGTGTGAGTGGGAATGTGAATGGGTGTATAATTGTCTGGGTGAGTTTGTGAATGCATACCCAAGTGTGTGACAGTGACTGGTTAGTGTGTACAAATATATATTATTTAATATATATTTTCACTAATGTTCACAATGATGTCAGAAGTCGTTATGTCCCCATGACCGTACACGGGGGGCAGTGATGGTGGTTGCAGCGCCATAGCGAATATCACCCGGGCTTAAAAATATTCATTTTGGACACATAACTTGTGTCACTAACACATCCATTTCTCAAACATGGGATCAGAGTATCTCCACCATGACCCCGTATATGGGCTTTCACAAAAATTCAGCCCCAGGAACTGTTCCTAGACAATAAAATGGTGGCCACAACATTCTGTTCTGGTTGCTTTCAGCCAATCAGAGCATTTCCGTTGGCTTGCGCATCCTCGATTAATCACAAAACATCCATGAAATATCAGCGGCCAGAGATATGTCTATTATTTTCAGCTTACAATTCTGAAAAACTACTGGACGGATTGACACCAAATAACAAAAAGCACAATGTGCGTAGCAACATCTACCTTTCTGCCAAATTTGGTGTCATTCCATCCAGCGGTTTCGGGCTGTAGCTTTCACAGGTCATAAGCACATAATCCTCCTCCCAAGGGATGTCAAACACTTTTTAAAGAAAAATCTCCTGTATCGATAAAAAACGAGAGAAGGGTAATCACAAAATCTCTTAGGAAGTTGTCTACAAATCTGGACCTATTTTCAAACTTGCTCCCTAGCGCTGAAACGGGGGCCCTGGAGGTTTAGTTCTATCTTTGTGTATTTTGGGTATTAGATAAAACACAGGGATTTTAGGTTTGCCTATACGTAAAAACTGATACTCATTGTGACCTTGATCCCTCCAATTCATCATTGTATGTTTTTTTGGGCCAATCTAAAAGTATATTGTGTAACTCTCAAATAACAAAGATCATCATTCAGTTGTGAACATGCTTCATTCATATATTTATTCATAGACGACATTTTTAAAATTACAGGAGAATTTAAAAAAAAAGTGTTTTGACATCCCCTGGGAAGACAATTATGTGCTCTGACTATCAATGTGTTAACATTATATATGAGCATACAGCATGAAAATGGCTCAAAAGCAGTAGAGCACTTCATGGGATCTAGACCTCTCAATATATGGAAACACACAAAAATTATCCTGACTATGATCAAAAGATGTTTAGAAATTACTTCTTTTTTGTCAACAAGGTACTGTTCCATCAAGTTACAGGAACAGCTAGGGGGGCCTGCTATGCCCCCAGCTATGCAAATCTGCATATGGGCTGGTGCTAGGAGCAGGTGCTACAGGCACATTTTTAATAGGAATTGTCTGAATATGTGATTTTATGGTGTGGCTTTATAGATGACATTTTTGTTATCTGGAGGAGATCAATTGAAAGTGCTAAACATTTTGTAGAAAAGAATAATATAAATGATTTGAATTTACATTTAACTAGCACAGTAAGTGATATAAATATTGACTTTCTTCACCTAAAAGTCTATGTTGAAAATGGAAATCTGCAGACCAAACTATTTAGAAAACCTACCTATTTAGTAAACTTCATTTGTAAGCCAACTGAATATTGCATTAGACACCACAATGCGTTTCAACTCTCGTCTACTTCATGATGGCCTAGTCTGCTTTTAGTCTCTTTTCATTATTGCCTTCACTCTTTATATAGTTGCTAGGCATTTTTGTTTATGTAGTCCATTCATATTTACTCCTTGAAGTTATTGTTCTAAGTTCTTGCTTGATTATATATTTTCCCTAGAATGAAGTTTACTAAATACAGATTCTGGGAGTGCATCGTGGTTTTTCCTGGCATTTGAAAATTACAAGGCTTGTGGTTTCTGATATTTACTGTGAGATGCAGCGCCCGACGTTGATGGAAACTTCAAACGATTCACGGAACGAGCGAGGAGATACTAATCGCCTGCAACTGTACTTAGCAGTGGAAGACTACACGACCGGATGCCAAACTTCCAAATGCTGTGCACAACTCTGCGATGAACAAGACAATCTCAGGAAGATGGTGAGTAACTGACCTAGAGGAATGTTTCCACAGCGCCGATGCAGCCCCTTAATAGAGGCCCAGAATTGAATGCAATACTTCGATCCCAAGGCGTTTATATATTTTAACTCGGAATTAAAAGTACATTGAAAGACTGCTGGCCAAGAGTAAAAGCATTTTTTTCAATCTGACCTCCGTGGAAGTATGCAGGAAGAGGGCAAGAGAACGAAAATGCCTGAAAATCAGCACTATGATGAAAGACATTAGGAATGCAATTAATCCAACACAGGTTAATCAATTAGTATTGGAAAGTGCAAGCCATTTTATATAAAAGAAAGAACTTACAACAATAACTTCATCCAGTAAATCATTCCATTCAAAATGCCTACTCCAACATGTGAACAGACACCAGCACGCTCGGGCTCGCTTTGAAGAGTTTTTTTTAGTGACCACAAACAACGAGGTATGGAATTTCATATGCCGTGTACCACACACTGGGACACTTTTCTTTAAGTGATGCTGACACGGCCAGCAACTGAAAACAGTTTCAGCTTGAACCGGCCCGGGAGGTTCGAAAGTGTGATTAGAAAACATTGTTGCAATTGCAATATTTAAAAAACATAATTTTGAGGGTAAAGTGGGGCTAAAGCAAACTACAACTACCAGAATGCCCCACTGTGGCACAAATTGTATAAAAAGAAATTGGTAAAGGACTCGTCCTTTTTAACTTACCCACTTTGAAAAAACTGGAGTGTCGAAATGCGTCAGTGGTTGCCAGATGTGAATAAAAGAGAAATTGAGACTCCGTGAGAGTGCGGCATCCTCCATTGCTTTTTCAATTAATATTGGGGTATGATCATCCCAAACACTAGCACCAGCAGCAAGAGCGCATTGCTTTGTGACCGAATTGCATTTGGATATATATATATATATATATATATATATATATATATATATATATACATATTCGCTCCACAACACACCAAAGTTATTGATGAAAAACGGGACACCCAGAGCTGCAGTGTTCAGAAAGATTTATTCGGCAGATGAAAAAAGTTCCACGACGCGTTTCGCCATTACGGCGTTTCGCCATTTTGCCGTAATGGCGAAACGCGTCGTGGAACTTTTTTCATCTGCCGAATAAATCTTTCTGAACACTGCAGCTCTGGGTGTCCCGTTTTTCATCAATAACTTTGGTGTGTTGTGGAGCGAATTGACTCAGTCAGCTGGTGGCTATAACGGGACCGCCCGCGCCAGCTCCTCTCCTAACCAGCGGTGGTGGGGAGAATATATATATATATATATATATATATATATATATATATATATATATATATATATATATATATATATATATATATATTCCAAAAGAGAGTGCAGAATGCCCAATTCCAGAGACAAACAATGTTTTATTTCGAAGAAAAAAACACAGCATGACTGCTTCCTTATGCGTTTCGACATCCTGCCTTTTTCACAGGTGAGTGGATTCAAAGTAATATTAATTGCTCATATTTAAAGTTCTAGCAACACGTGATTTTTAGTCCATAGTGGAATACATCAAGGAGACCTTGGACGGGGGTGGGAAGGCCATTTTGATTTTGTTAGATTTATCAGCGGCCTTCGACACCATGCCTCATGTTAAACTACTGGACAGGATTCAGGATCTTGGTATTGGAGCCTCTGTATTAAAATGGCTAAGCTCATATTGGAAAGACAGGGATCAGGAGGCTTGGGGTTCTCCCTATGCAGCCAAAATCCCTAAAATGGAGGTCGGAGTCCCTCAGGGCTCCATTCTGAGCCTCACATTATTCAATCTCTACATGTCCCCTTTAGCCGGACTGGCTGAGTCTTATGGAGCAAAAATCATCTCATGCGCTGATTATACTCAGCTCCTCTCCTCTCCTGTGACAAAGAGATGAATTTTGAGTGGTCCGTGATCAAAACCTGCCTCTCTAAAGTGTTACATGGTTAAGATCTAACCAGCTTAAATGCAATCCGGAAAAGTCGGAAAACATCTTTTTTGGCACTCAATCGCTAGGTGACTGGAGACTCTGGTGGCCTGAAGATATGCGCCACCCTCATCTGCTCAACAAAAAGTTAAGAACTTAGGCGTTTTGATAGATGTTCATCTATCAATGAAGGCCCAAGGCCAATCAGTGGTAGGAATGTGCTTTGGTCTCCTTAGGATGTTGAGTAAATGTCTTCCTCTCCAGTCTCTTGAACACCGGAAATCGGTGGTCCAAACACTAATCACTTCAAGATTGGACGATGTAAATAAACTCTTTCTCAGCCTTCCAGAATATCTTCTTAAACGTCTGCAGGTGGCACAGAATGCCACAGCTAGAGCCATTCTCAGGCTTAAGGTGAGGACACATATGTCCCCCTACCTTAGAGAACTTCATTGTCTCCCGGTAAAAAACAGAATCCGATTTAAAGCGATGGTACTATTCTTCAAAGCTTGGCACGGAACAGGGGCCAAGTATCTGTGTAGAAGGATCTCTCATTATGTTCCTTCTAGATTGCTGAGATCCTCCTCAATGAATCAAGCCAAGGTACCCAGAATTTCCCGCGTGTGGTCTGGGGGATACTTATTTGGGCTTTAGGCCTTAGGCCTGGAATGCGCTCCCCGCCTCACTGAGAGTGGTGACGGATATTACCATTTTCCAAAAGCATCTTAAAACCCTTCTGTTTAATCAAAAACTGTGAGGACTTCTTGTGCACGTTTAGGTTTCCTTATATGTGTCCTTCATGTGCTCGGAGGTCATTAAGCAGGTCTATGCCAGGGGGCCTTCTGATGTGCTAGGACACTCGACGGAGTAGCTGTGCGCTATGCAAATGCCTTTATATTCATACATTTCCCAACATGCACCAGATATGTGTGTCTCTAGTCTGAAGTATATTTTATAATACGTGTTGCATAGCATCTCTATTACTTCAGAGATAAATGTGCAGGTGCAAGTAATCTAAAAAAAAAGCCAAGTGCTCAAAATGAAGTCTGTTATTCATACGTCATATTTTAAAATCCCAGTCGTAGTCCATGCTGACATAATCTGTAATGTCTTGTGAAAACGACAGGAATCAGGAATTGCTAAAAAAAGAGCCCCTCACCTTTCCCTTTCTCACCTCTGCACATATAATTCCAGGAAAATCCTCTGTTCAGGGAGAGAGGCGAGCGGGTCATGAGCCCAAATTAAATCCACACGACAATGAAAGGGAGCCCCCAACCCTGCAGGGCGGCTTCAGCTTAAACGGCAATGGAGCTGCACGTAATTAACATCCAAAAGAGAGTGCTGTGGCCCAATTCCTGAGACAAACAACGTTTTATTCAGAAGAAGAAAATACAGGCTTCCTTCCGCGTTTCGGCATACTGCCTTGATAACAGGTGAGTGGATTCAAAGTGATATTAATTGCTCATATTTAAAGTTCTAGCAACACGTGATTTTTGGTCCATAGTGGCATACATTTCCCAACATGCACCAGATATGGGTGTCTCTAGTCTGAAGTATATTTTATAATACGTGCTGCATAGCGTTTCTATTACTTCAGACATAAATATGCAGGTGCAAGTAATCTGAAATAAAAGCCAAGGGTGCAAAATAAAGTTTGTTATTCATATTGCATATCTTAAAGTCCCACTCGCAATAACAGACTTTATATATATATGTTGCTTTTTATCAACACATAAGCCGTTCATACGCACCTGTAAAATACTTAGATTTTCAAGGAAAAAGTATCCGTGGTACAGGCATATCCGCCGTAAAAAATTGTCGTAAAAGACTTTTGTTGTAAGGCATTTTTGCTGTAAAAACAGCATTCTAAAGCCATTCATTGCAATGGCTTTCATTGTTCCGACATACATCCCTGAATGTGGCCAAACTACAATCAATTGACAAAGGCAAACAATAACAAAACAACAGTTGATACTTAGCAATGTACATGGTGGCTGGGTCTGTCCCTTCACAACAGTTATATGCAGGGTGCAATTAAGAATTGCCTTCACTGCCTATTTAAATAAAGGATCATTGAAAAGATACCAAATGCAGGATTCACTTTAGTGGGTACAATCACTCTCCAAAGAGGGTGCCACTTAATCCAATCAACATTGCAGACCATCCCTAATTTTTCTCCCTGGTCTTCTGTCGGGCCCTGTCATCCAAGAACCCAACAACTAACCTCAATGTAAATGACATTGGAAACCTGTCGCCTAAATGGTACCTCCTTGCCCTCCCTGAAAATACTGCTACCAAGGATCCATTGAGACATTGGACCAATGGAAGTAACCACACACTAAGGGGCTGATTATGATGTCAGGCAGAATGGCTTCCGCTGTCCTGTCGGAGTCGGTCGGACTGCTGAAGGGCTCATCAGAAGCTGCCACTCCGACCGCAGGATTATGATGCATTCAAATAAATGGCTTACTGTCTGACGCGGTCCTTCCCACTCTGACAGGAAATTCCGACTGCATGGATATCACAAAAAACCAATGCAATGGATCCAATCTGAGTGCAGTGCGACCCTGGAGCCGCCTACCCAATTATGGTGTGTATTTCCATCATGCCGTTTGTGTCGGTCCAACCATCTCATCAGAGCTGGTGGAAGGAGAGGCATGTAAGTCCGAAACTCACCACAACACAATTTCATACTTCCTGTGGAGCTATGGAGCCCATCACGCATGCCAGACCACTATTGTTATTACTCGATGACTTGCAAAATCAGAACCTTCACAGACGTCAACGCCAGTAAGTGACTCACCTACCCGTAGACAGTGAAGTGACCACGAAGCAAAGGTGCACTAATGTCAAACTGCCCTGTAGTATGGTGAGCATGAGAAAGGAGAGCATCTCAGCATCAGGTGACCAGAGTCTAATCAGAAAATACAGGGACAAGCCCGACATAAAGGTAGGACTACAAATGTGCATAGTCACATATATATATATATATATCTGTATGGTGAACTCACCACTGCTATATGTGCCACATGTCCTGGCGATTTAACATCAATGATCACATAAATGTGTGTGCTAATGCTGCCAATACACTGGCACACAACATCCTCCCTGAACCCAATACCCTCATCATCATTGCTAGTTGGAAAGACTAAGGGTCCAGCTGAGCTTCAAAACTGCACCGTGAAAGAGGTTGTCACAGAGCAATGAAAGGGCAAAAAGGTGTACCTTGAGAAGTCACAACACATACGGGTAGGGTAGGGTCCAAGGGAAATATTTAGAGACCCAATTACAGTTATAGCCCCTTAAACAAGATACTGTATACACAAATAATAACTGTGGGTCTAGAGAAACTCAAAACTCTGTGTTCAGACAATGTCGTGTCCACTACTTGATACGCTTGGACCCATCACTCTGTGGTACAGAATCTCATCAGTTACATAATCTGGACCGCCCTGTATGTCATCATTTGGGTCAGTCTCAGCAAGTGGTATGTCCACAGCGTACAGTCAGTACACTCAAATACAGGTACCTGAAAAGCAGTGCACAAAAGATCAGTGAGAGTGAGTGATTAAAAATGGATAGTGGGTGCAAAAATGACTTTAATGAGGAGCAAACTACTTCCACGATTAAAATTGTGGAGTTCAAAATAACAGTAGTTCAAACAAATATCTACTGCCTGTTTATATAAAGATCGACATGTTTCTGCAGTTATAGATACTGTGTGTATCACCTGCTTCTTCAGGACCAAAGGTTAAATTCTGCTACTGCTGCAAAAAGTGAGTGTGTGTGTTACATAAATCAAACAAACATACAGGATATCACCTGGTTAGGCCTTCTCAATGCTCCTGTTTAGTAGAAGCTAGGCAAGTCAAGTAAATGGGATTATAACCATCCAAGTTGCACAAGATCAAGAGTCCACAGTGCATAGACAACTTGCATAAAATGGTTCTTACAATTCATGTGAGTCCTGAAAGCCTACACGGCCAGTACACAGTCCGATTTATAACTACCCCACAGTCTCCATGTGGACAGGACAATGACAATCATGCCCACCTGGGACTAATATGTATTATCACAAAGTGGTATCCACATGTGGCAAATGTGTCATTGGACGTTCTTTACAATATCCACAGAGGAAACAGCAATTGGTCCATATCTTTTAAGACATATTTTGTAATTTACGCATTGCTTTATATACATGTGTGTCTAAAGTACCTATCCTGTATGAAGAGACAAAACACCTCCAAGTGTGTTGACAAGAAAATTAACTTTGTACACATCAAGTACATGTCTTTCAGTTCTGCTCGTTACATACTTGCACACTGGACAAAGAAAGCTGCAAAAACTATGAATGCATAAAATATCCAATGCAAGGTTTGGCCATTTACCCCAAGCCCCTGCAGATACATCATGCGGACATTGATACCCAGCCAGTGTAGGTACATAATTCCACATGAGATCCCAATAGACATACTTACTCACTGAACCATATGCTATCATTGTCATTCAAACTAAACTGTACTCACACATTCAAAATCACACAGGAAGGACAGTTAACATCAGCAGCAAAGGTTGGACACAGGAATAACAAATCACGGAAGTGCTTTATTCAGCCTCCATATGATAGGTGTAAAAAAAAAGGACAATAGCCAGTCCAAAAGTCCATGTTGTGGGCCATCGAACTGGTGCCCATCCAAACTTGCCTTCAGATACAATGCAAAGGGATACATACCTCCCCCAGAAGGTGCATCCAGGGGGCAGGACAGGCACCAAAAGAACAAAACTAGGGTGTGGTGGGTTGGTCCTTGGAAGGGCTGGGCTCAGGAATGGGAGGGTCGGCTGGGTCAGTGGGAGGGCAGAATTAAATTTTGAGGAGCTGGGTTTCAACATCCTGGGAATAATATAACCATGAAGGGGGGTGAAGGGAATAGGCGGGGGGCTTTTTTCCCTTACTTTTTTTTTATACCTTTGGAGGAACTAGGGTGGGATGGGGAAGATGATCTTTGGGTTTTAGGCGGGGGTAGGGCTTTGACAGAATGGGGAACATTTCTTTTTTGGGTTCATTGGGGTGTAGGTTGGGTCTTAGTAGGGGGCTGTGTTGCTTTTTTGGGGGTTGATGTTGAAGGGTATGGCAGGGGTGTCATGGACTTCTTTTTAGGTTTGGAAGGGTTGGGTCAGTTTGAGTTGGGAAGAGGTCAAGGGAATTCAGGTGGAGTTTTTGAGCAGATGGAGCATGAGGAGAGGTAAGGGTTGTGGAGGAAGAGGGTTGTGAAGGATGTGTTATGTCTGTGTCTGCTGGTGTGGTGTCTGTAGTGGCTGTGTGTGATGCTTTGTTGTCTGCCTGTTCACCGGTATTTGAGCTTTGTGGTGCAGTGGGTGTTGTGTCTGCCTGTATATCAGTGTATGTGCAAGTGGGAGAGCCTTGTGTCTGCTGAGTGTGTGTATGTCTGTCTTTGGCCTTATGACTGTGTGTTTGTGTGTTGTGTATGGATGTTGAGGTGGATGCATGGTCAGGTTTGCATGTGCTTTGGACAGGTATGGGAATAGGGACTGTGGTTGGGGAAGAAGCAGGAGGGTGGGTGAAAAGTTAGAATTGGGATAAGACAACTGTGAGTGAATACCCTCCAGGAAAGATTCCATCTGTGCCAGCTGATTGGTATGTACCTAGAGGACATTTCACTGTTGTCTGACCCACAGAGATGTGGCGCAAAGGAAACTCCTCCCCTTTTAGGGGAGTGGCCACAGACAGGTGGCTGGGGAGCAGCTGTGAGGGTGGAGATATTAAGGGGGTGGTCGACTGAGATGGAGCGGACACAGATCCAGGGGGATCCACCACGACCTGGGAGGGCTCAATTGGAGCTGGAGTCGGATGAAGATGACATAGATGCCACCTCTGTCAGCTCTTCTGTGGCGCTCCCATTACCATTTGTGCCACTGGTTCCTATTGCTCACTCCCAGCATGTGAACCATTGTGGCCAGCTGCTTCCCCATTATTCGTGGCACTGTCTCCTTCACTGCCCTGGTGTGATGCTGAACAACATATGTAAATAGAAATTACTTGAAATGCTGATATATACTGTCTACATAGGTGTGAAAACAACTCTAATCAAATTGTCATATATTACAATTTTTACTTGGATGACTACATTAGTTTTTTTTTGTGGAGTTTTATATAGAATGAACTTGACCCAAAGGTATCAAAGCGCTTTACATTAGCACCAGTTGGGTTACAGATGGACACATTCATATTTGTTCGGCATGGGGAGATTAAGAGATTTGCCCAGAATCACAGGATGTTGAGCATCCCTGCTGAGACTCAAAACATGTTTCCTGCTTCAAGGTCAACCGATTTAGCCGTAAGACACATCCTCTCCACATTAGTTTATATATAGCCATTATCACATGACTGAAAGCTACATGACCTGTGCATACTCTCACATAATGGTGTCAGAAGCATTGTCTAACAGAACTTCATGTTTCTCCTTCTTAACGTTTAATACACATGTATTAAGTCAGCCATCAGTATGAGGTATTCGACTACATCGATACTCACGAACCAGATCTCCTGTTTTTAACAGAGACCTGGTTCAAGTCCGACTCCCTGCCCAATGTCTTAGCTGCACTACCTCCCTCATATTCCACCATCCGAGCGGACCGACCGGAGGGCAGAAGAGGCGGTGGAGTGGCCTTGATAGCTCGCACTAATCTTCATTTCCAGATTCTTCCCTCCCCCCCATTCCTGAAGTCGACTGCTTGATAATCCGCTCTAGCTCTCATTCGGCTCCCCTAACTTCTGTTCTTATTTACCGTCCCCCCCACCCCACTCCTACCTTTGTTTCTAGTCTCCAAGACATCCTTGCTACACTGGTAGTAAACAACTCGTCAGTGCTAGTCCTAGGTGACCTAAACTTTTGGCCTAATGACCCCGCCGAAAGCCCCCTCTCTAAAGAGTTCACCGACCTTATGTTCAGTCTTAATTTTACCCCCCACGTCCACAGCCCCACGCATGTACAAGGCCACTCGCTCGATCAGGTCTGGACCCTGAACATCCCCATCACACCTCCCACCATTTCCCCTTGCTCCTGGTCTGACCACTTCTTAATTTCTTTTTCCTTTGCTTTAGCCCCAGCCATCAAGCCTCCACTCCCCAAGAACACCTGGGTCAGAAAATGGGGCAAAGCTGATATGCCGTCCCTCTGCTCATCTCTGGCTAATTCCAGCCCCGACCTTTCCGGCCTCGCCGCCCCTGTCCAACTGGCCGCCATTAACAACTGGCTGACCCAAGCAGGCGACGATTTTGCCCCCTTGAGGCGGATCAAGGTCAAGCGAGCCCATGCTGCTAACCGCTGGTTCACTCCGGATCTCAAGGAGAAGAAGTTGGCCGCACGCAGAGCAGAGCGAGCATGGAGAAGAGCATACTGCCCCGCCCCAAAAATCACTTATCTCTCTGTGCTCAAGGTATACAACCAAGGCATCCTCGATGCCAAGACCATATTCTATTCCAACAGGATATTGGCAGCGGAGTCACAATCCAAAGAAATCTTTGCCACGGTGCACGAGCTTGCCTCATCTAACAGAGCTACAGCCTCGATCCCCCCTTCCCAACCTCTCTGCGATTCGCTCAACGATTTTTTCGTTGATAAGGTCGCAAAGATCAAGGCTAACATTCCTCTTCCATCCCCCACATTCATCAACCCCTCCTCCCCTGTCGCCACCTCTAAATTAATTTCCATCCCCCCTCTGACTAAAGCCACTCTCCTCCCTCTGCTTCAAAGGGTGAAGTCAGGTTCCCCCCTGGACTTTGCCCCTGCTCATATCCTGAGAGAAATCTTCCTAGCATGTCCGACTCCACCCCTCACATTTCTGAATGACTCACTCAGCAATGGAGTGGTTCCCATCCCCCACATATTTGCGGCTGTCATCCCTATTTTAAAAAAGGCCGGTGCCGACCCTTCATCCCCTTCCAATTACCGTCCCATCTCCCTCCTGCCTTACTTGGGCAAGGTCTTGGAAACTCATGTAACCAGCATCCTGAGCACCCACGTGGAAACCAATCACTGCCTCTCCCCCCGGCAGGCGGGCTTTCGCCCCCTCCACTCTACGGAGAAGGTGGTGACCTCAGTGATGGACAGCCTACGCGAGGGCATTGATATCAATCTCCCGCAGGCCCTCATCCTTTTAGATCTGTCCGCCGCTTTTGACACGGTGGACCACTCCATCCTTCTCACCCGTGTCAGGGCGGCGGGCATAGAGGGCCCAGCCTTCGCATGGCTCGAGTCCTTCCTGAGTGACAGGGCTCAGGCGGTCCACCTAGCTGGTTTCACTGCTGCCTCCCGTAAGGTTGTGTGTGGGGTCCCCCAGGGTTCTTCACTCACCCCCCTTTTGTTTAATTTATACATCTATCCCCTCATTTTTATGTTGCAGCAGCTTGAGGTCACGGTGTTTAATTACGCCGATGACCTCCAGCTAATTTTCAACCATTCTCACTCCCCCTCATCCTTCCAGAACGTCCAATCTGTCATGTTGTTCATCCAGGATTGGATGAACAGCAACCACCTCAAACTCAACCCGGACAAGATGGAGTTAGTCTTGACCGGAGGTGGTTGCAGCCCTTGGTCCCCGTCTCACTGGCCTCCCTCACTTGGTGTCCCCCCACTCCCCGTTCCCAAAGTCAAAACTCTTGGTATCCTTCTTAATCCTTCTCTTTCTGTCCACTCACAAGTTAGTTCCGTTGTTTCCTCTTGTTTTCACTCCCTCAGAACTATTAGGAAGATCTCTTGTTTCTTTTCCCTTCCTGCCCTAAAGATTATAGTGATGGCAATGGTGCTGTCGCGCCTTGATTGTGGCAACATAATCTATAATGGCGCACCGGCCTATGCTATTCACCGCTTCAACTAGTGCAGAACCAGGCTGCCCGCCTGATCCATGGCCTGCCTAAATTCCATCATGCAACGCCTTTATTGCAGGCACTGCACTGGCTGCCGGTGAAAGAGCGAGCCTTGTTCAAGCTTGGCTGCCTCACTTTCCAGGCCAAAATGGGCACCGCTCCGGAGTTCATTTGCTCTGCCATTAGGCCTTACATACCGGGTAGAGAGCTTTGCTCCACCCACATGGCACTCCTGACCATCCCCCGATTTAAAAAGAAAAAGGCCGGCAGGACAAAATTTGCGGTTCTCGCTCTGATGTTTTGGAACTCCCTCCCTGTGGAACTCCGCATGACACCTTCTTAGTCAGAGTTTCGAAAAAGCCTTAAAACCCTGCTCTTCTCTCGAGCCTTCGCTGTCTAACTTCCTCTGCTCCTGCTGTCTCCTCGCAATCTGAAAAGCGCCATGAAACCGCGTGGTATAAGCGCGCTATATAAATGTTTTTAAATTCAAATTTAAATTCAAATTCATGTACCAGCTGAGGTACTGACTCTAACTTCTCATGCCCTTGTAGTATACCATGCTTACCTCATGGGATCCATTTGAGAATATAATTGTTTAAAGAAATTGACTACCACTGCAAGGCTTGACAATCAGCATATAGTGAGCTATCCCTAATCCAGACCTTGTTGAACAGCAGGTCCCCTGCTACAGTGAACCTATTTTAATATGTCACTAACAAAATTTAGGGGGCATGGAATAGGCTATTTCACACTGTTCACATGACACTTGCACATCTGTCCAATGGCATATGAAGCAGTTGTGTCACATGTGCAACTCATCTATAAGTCACACATAGAAAATAGGTTTAAAGACAAGATTTGTGTCTGCATTATTGTGTCATGTCAGCACAGTGCAACTATGAAATAGTTTGTCAAAAGATTTCAACACTGTAAAACATTGGGCATGTAAACACAGCTTATCACACTGCCAATGCCAATGATTGCAGATAAATTAAAGGACATGTGGCTTGCAATACCTCCATGCCATGTAGAATCCTTAAGTGAAAATCATGTAACTTGTTACCTATTAATAACACCAGTTTCAAGCCAATGAATTCAGCTGATGTCCACATCTCTCCACAACAAGTCAGACTATTACTCCATGATAAATATCATCATGCACATATTGACCCTCATAGATGCAATTGTATTCTTCAACTGAATGAATCTGCCCTTCTCGAAGATATGTTCAGGCACAATTCCATTTGATCCATTTGAGAATATAATTGTTTAAAGAAATTGACTACCACTGCAAGGCTTGACAATCAGCATATAGTGAGCTATCCCTAATCCAGACCTTGTTGAACAGCAGGTCCCCTGCTACAGTGAACCTATTTTAATATGTCACTAACAAAATTTAGGGGGCATGGAATAGGCTATTTCACACTGTTCACATGACACTTGCACATCTGTCCAATGGCATATGAAGCAGTTGTGTCACATGTGCAACTCATCTATAAGTCACACATAGAAAATAGGTTTAAAGACAAGATTTGTGTCTGCATTATTGTGTCATGTCAGCACAGTGCAACTATGAAATAGTTTGTCAAAAGATTTCAACACTGTAAAACATTGGGCATGTAAACACAGCTTATCACACTGCCAATGCCAATGATTGCAGATAAATTAAAGGACATGTGGCTTGCAATACCTCCATGCCATGTAGAATCCTTAAGTGAAAATCATGTAACTTGTTACCTATTAATAACACCAGTTTCAAGCCAATGAATTCAGCTGATGTCCACATCTCTCCACAACAAGTCAGACTATTACTCCATGATAAATATCATCATGCACATATTGACCCTCATAGATGCAATTGTATTCTTCAACTGAATGAATCTGCCCTTCTCGAAGATATGTTCAGGCACAATTCCAGACATTCCATTTATGATGCCAAACAATGGGTATTTTGGCCTCCACCTATTTATGCTCCTTCTAACACCCATCAATGCCATTGGGAATGTGTTACTCTCACATCCATGTAGTTACCCTCCTGTTACCAAGGAACACCTACTCATTTTTCAATCAGAGACATATGTTGTCACCTACACATAGGCCTAAACATAAAACAGCTTGAAATCAGATAGGATGTATTCAATCCCTCACTTAATGTAAGGGCCAGTCTGCTATGTGACATCAATACACATAAGTCTACACCTGCCAGCTGCTATATCGGACAACAGTTAGCAGACGTGATGTTAGCATTTGTTTCAAACACATCATTTACTACCTACAAAGGCCAGCAATTACACATTGCCTGCTAACTGAATGTGTTGCATGGCATGTCACAGTCAAGTGCTCAAGCATCACATAACACAGAAGTGTTGTTGCCTCAATACAGAGACCGGGGAAAAAGTGGCTTTTTGATTAAATATGTTGTGCATGACCACAATACTTAAAGGGCATTTTCTTAAAAATTGTGTAGTCATGTACCCATTCTACAATGGAATAGCACTACTGGCAATACCCTGCCTATTTGACCCTTACATGTCCAACAATCAAGGGACATTGCCATGCACCTACTACTATTGTTGCATTGCATATGGTACATTTTACACATTACATGGGTCTGGAGTCTCTCAAACCCTGAACATGGGAAAAACTGGCTTCAATACATGATCATGCATGGTATAGTTCATGGTGCAAGGATGTTTGTTTCCGGTCCAGGGAAGACCTGGCTTGGCAGTTCCGGCTGGACTGTTCCCATGAGACACAGGGTCAAGACTGATTTGCATATTGCTGGGTATGAAGTGGGGTGACAAAGTGAGCTATCGAACGTTGATGGATTCAACCCAGATCTATGACTGGGGTGAGTGTTTGAAAGGATTCAGCACTCCGTCCATCATCTCTTTGAGTTTGCATAGTTTACATTTCATCAAGGCCCATTCTCACCCCTTCTTGCTGCTGTCTGGCTCTCAACTACACTTCGATGTTGGGATAGGCCACTGCCAGGAATGCAGTGCATAGGGGGTGAGGGCGCGGCATGCACCCCTTCTGCCTGGAGTTGACAGGCCCAGCTAGACTTCAGCTACTTTCTTTCTTCAGCCTCGCAAGTCCTGCCACTCTTTTCGACAGTAGCCACTGCACGGACGTGTGACCCCCAGGGACTGCACCTACCGGGCGATGGTCCTCCACAGGAAATCCCTTTGATGGGCATTGACCTGTAAGGACGACATTGTATCAGGCACTTAGTACACATGTAAGATGTGTCTCTGCAGCTAGTTTGTCACACAGGTCATATACAGCTAGCTTAAGCATGATACAAGTCAGCTTACCTTTTTAATACTGCACCTGTTCTCAAACATGTAACATGTTAACATTGAAAAATATATGTTCAGTTCCCGTTGGCACCACACTCCAACCTGACTTGCCCTAAGTGTGTATACAACACCTCTTACTACACTGTGGATGGGACCACACAACAGGTGGTATGAAATCTTCCAACAGCTATTCCTAGCACACCATTGTGTCCTCCGGAAGGGAACAGTAGCAGTTCAGGCCAGGACAGACACCTACCTAGTATGGATAATTTCCCTGAATCACACTGTCTAAAATAACGCTTAAATCTGATCATTTTGTTCAGTAAACATTTTTGGGAGCAAATGTAAGGTAGTATGAGTGTGTAACTTGTTGATCACACTCTGCGGAACAATGGATATGTTTCTGACACAATAGGACAAACAATTACAGTGTTAGCCTGTGACAATTCAGGTTATGAAAAAATTAAATGTATGCCATAAATGCCAGAGGTAAGGGGACAACATCAACATACCATAAGACAAAAATCATTGCCACAGTACAACAGTGCATGTGATAAACGTATGCTCTGCACTACAGTTGTCCCAAACTATCGGTAGGTGACATGTTTGTGATTACAAAGGTGCGCATACCTCTTGGCATCACTCATGACCGTCTGACTGCCAACTGTTATGGTAAAGGGTTATATTGAAAAGCAAACATAATGAGTGACACAATGTCTACATGTCCTGGAGAACTGGGTCTGTGCCTCACAGCATGTACTTGAACATATATTGCTACACTAAGAGCATTTTTGCAAAACCATAGTCCACTGAGACGTGATGATGGAAAAACAGTGGCTCTGTAGCTCAGATGATGGAACACTCTACACAACAGTAACATTGGCCACCAACTGTGCTCCAACTTGGCTAATGGTCCATATAGTGCGAATAACTTCACCTGTGTGTCAGCTCAGCATTATTGCACTGTTGTTCAACATAATCAACATATGGCCTGACTGAACATTATAACCTATACACCTGGTGGCCTTCCTACATGTGACATGACCATGATTGAGCATTGTGAATTGCTATGTGAGATGTTGTGACATAGCTGACGTAACAATAATATTGCCTCATGTGTGTTGAGCTATTGGTGTTACTATCCACATCAACACGTATCCACAAATACAAATGCCATTTTACAATCACCATTTGAGTTTGAAGAGCTATGACTCCACAGCAATTGCTTGGTAAAATATGACAGAAAACAATTTAACATTGTATAAAACTGATGTGTACATGCATAACTACAACACCATACAATGTATTTGGTCTATGATGAGATATGCACATGATAGCATTGATGTAAAGTCCTGAAAAGTACTGTCACACATATAGCAGTGAACATGTTATGTTATGTTATGTTATGTTAGAACTATATTTCTTGAGCGCATGGCTACCCAGATCGGGTGTCCCGGCGCTTTGGCAGAGAGTCCTGAACACAACCAAGAAAAACCCAGCGGCAGAAACACTGTAGGCCCACTGGTTAGGCGGAGAAGAGGAGCGTCTTGAGCTCCTTTCTAAAGGCCAGAAGATTGTTAGCCTTGCGGAGTGACAGAGGGAGCTCATTCCACAAACTGGCCGCCATAAACTGGAAAGACCGGCCTCCCATCCGCACGTGTTTGATCACTGGTACCTCCACTTTAGCCAGGTCAGCAGATCTCAAACTCCTCCGGGGAACGTAGAGAGCAATCCGCTTCCTGAGGTAAGCTGGGCCAATGCAGTGGAGGGCTTTAAACGCCAACGTGAGGACCTTGAAACTAATTCTGCTAGGGATAGACAGCCAATGCAGCCTGCCGCGCAGTAGAGAGGCACTGGCTCTCCGTGGAAGGCCAAAGATGGCTCTGGCCGCCGAGTTTTGGACAACTTGCAATCTGGATACCAGATATTTAGGCAGACCAGAGAAAAGTGCGTTAGCGTAGTCTAAACGCGAACCCACAAGTGCTTGCACGATGTTCTTGCGATATTGAAGGGAAAGCAGTGGGAGAAATTTCCTCACCATCTTCAAGATACCGAAACATTTCCCCGCCAGGCCCGTGATGTGGGGACGAAAAGAAAGACTGTCGTCAAATACCACACCCAGATTTTTTACTTGGGCAGATGGTTTCTCAGGGGGGAACATGTCGGAAGGCCACCATGATTTCCAGCCAGGGTCCTCAGTGCAGCCAAAAAAGAGCAACTCGGACTTATCCGAGTTACATTTCAGGTTCTGGTGCTGAAACCATGCAAAAACAGCACTCAGGCAGTCTCTGATTCTGTCGCCATTAAAAACCTCTCCCTTCCTGCAGGTAAACAGGAGCTGGGTGTCATCAGCGTATGAGATGACCCGGGCTCCAAATGCCTCCGCGACCTTCGCCAAAGGGGCCACATAAATGTTAAATATGGTGGGGCTCAGGATGGATCCTTGAGGCACCCCCACCTCTAGCGAAGGCATTTCCGCGGAGAACGGAGGAGCCCAGATCACCTGCCGACGGTCGGTTAAGAAGGATTGAAACCAGTCCAACACCGTCCCCCGCAGACCTACCTCCCTGAGTCATAACATTCACAACACACTTTTGTACGATCAATCATTCAATCACATGTTTGTTTAGTGTGACTACTCACCCTCAAGGGTCTCAAGGCGCTGGGTAAAGGGGAGGTGCAGGTTCCAGTCCATCAAGGAGGGGATCTGTTGAAGAGCCAAGTTTGGAAGTTTCTCAAGAAGATGGGAAGTGATGTAGTCTGTCTGAAGTGGAACGGTAGGGCCTTTCCAGCTCTCACCGCCATTAAGTAGGGGTCGGGGGGCTGAACAGCTGGGAGGCGGGAGCGGTGAGGGGAAATGGCTTGGGCCGGTCGCGCTGGTCGGGCTCGGGGAGAGGGGCCATGGGGGCAACAGCGGTGGGGAAAAACTGGCAAAATAGTGGAATAAAATTGGAGTAAAACAGAAAATTGCCAGAAAAAGTGTAGGAAAGAAATAGAAAGAGAGTAACAGGGAGAGATAAAAATGGTGGTGAAAAACTAGTAAAACAGAGCAGGCAAGGAAAAGCGGAGCGAGAGAAGGAGACAGAGGTCCACTGGACCACCAGGGATGAGGTGCAGGTATAACCTGTGGGTGGAGAAGGGCCTCGAACACCAAAACTTGAGAGTGCAGGGGCCCGGGGTGGAGCTGCAAGGGTGGGAGAGCAATTTCACTGACAATGAGTCAATGGTCTTCGTCATCTGTCCCCGCAGCGACTGCCATTAAGTAGGGGTCGGGGAGGGCTGGACATCTAGGAGGCAGGAGCGGGGAGGGGAACTGGCTTGGGCCGGTTGCCCTGGTCGTGCTGGGGGGGAGGGGACAAGGGGGCAACAGCCGCAGGGAAAAACAGGTGGAAAAAGTGTCAAAGAGTGGAATGAAAGTGGAATAAAACAGAAAAGTGCAAGAAAAGTGGAGGAAAGAGATAGAAGGAGAGTAAAAGAGAGAGATAAAAATGAGGATGAAAAGTGAGTAAAACAGAGCAGGAGAGGAAAATCAGAGTGAGAGAAGGAGACATAGGTCCACTGGACCATCAGGGATGAGGAGCAGGTATAACCTGCGGGTGGAGGAGGGCTTCGAAACACCAACACTCAAGTGTGCAGGGGCCCGGGGGACGCCTCACTTAATGGTGGAGCTGCGAGGGTGGGAGAGCAATTTTACTGACAATGAGTCAGTGGTCCTGCTATTGGAAACAGAATACCTTCTGTGTCTCATTGCCAAATTCTGCCCTATGTGTATGGTTACCTGACATCTAGATGACTTTTTCTGTCAGAATTGTGCTCACCTGCTCTTCTGGTGTGCCATGCAGTTGCTTAAAAAGGTGAAGGATCGCATCTACCAGGGTTCCCAGCTCCTCAGGGGTAAAGGCAGGGGCCCTGCTCCCTGTATAGCAAGTCATTGCAATTCCTAGAGGATGAGAACCGTAGCAGAGGGATGGGGAGGCCTACAAAAGTACAGTTTCTCAAGGCAAGTGATCTGTAATGCAAATCTCAAGACATTAATCTAGACCGTATAGGCAGTAATCTGCGCAGGCAGTCAAAGGGATAGGTCTGTGTCAGTCGCATTTTCCGACTTCATCCAATGGCTGTAATTGCTTGCTGACACTCCACCTACTATAGGTGTGGCAGGGTATACTCAGACATGAGTCCCTTGCTCACTGCACCATCAGGATTCAAGCAAGCCGGGTCGACGACGGCTGAAATGCCAGAAACCGGTCCCCGGAAGCTTTTCTCCTTTCTGGTGAAGAATTGGCTTGGTAGTTTAGTCTGCCCTGTTCCCATGATGCACTGGGTCAGGGACAGACTGATTTGCATATAGCCAGGTTCTGAGCTGGGATGGTGCAGTGAGCTAAATAACGGTGATGGATCAAGCCCTGATCTTTGGACTGGGTAAGAGTGGTCTGCTTAATTCAGACACTCTGTTCATCACCACCCCCTTTTCTGAATCGTTTTTGGCCACTATAGGTGTGGCAGGGTTTACTCAGACATGAGTCCCTTGCTCACTGCACCATCAGGATTCAAGCAAGCCGGGCCGACGACGGCTGAAATGCCAGAAACCGGTCCCCGGAAGCTTGTCTCCTTTCTGGTGAAGAATTGGCTTGGTAGTTTAGTCTGCCCTGTTCCCATGATGCACTGGGCCAGGGACAGACTGATTTGCATATAGCCAGGTTCTGAGCTGGGATGGTGCAGTGAGCTAAATAGCGGTGATGGATCAAGCCCTGATCTTTGGACTGGGTAAGAGTGGTCTGCTTAATTCAGACACTCTGTTCATCACCACACCCTTTTCTGAATCGTTTTTGGCCACTATAGGTGTGGCAGGGTATACTCAGACATGAGTCCCTTGCTCACTGCACCATCAGGATTCAAGCAAGCCAGGCCGACGACGGCTGAAACGCCAGAAACCGGTCCCCGGAAGCTTGTCTCCTTTCTGGTGAAGATTTGGCTTGGTAGTTTAGTCTGCCCTGTTCCCATGATGCACTGGGCCAGGGACAGACTGATTTGCATATAGCCAGGTTCTGAGCTGGGGTGGTGCAGTGAGGTAAATAACGGTGATGGATCAAGCCCTGATCTTTGGACTGGGTAAGAGTGGTCTGCTTAATCCAGACACTCTGTTCATCACCACCCCCTTTTCTGAATCGTTTTTGGCCACTATAGGTGTGGCAGGGTATACTCAGACATGAGTCCCTTGCTCACTGCACCATCAGGATTCAAGCAAGCCGGGCCGACGACGGCTGAAATGCCAGAAACCGGTCCCCGGAAGCTTGTCTCCTTTCTGGTGAAGAATTGGCTTGGTAGTTTAGTATGCCCTGTTCCCATGATGCACTGGGTCAGGGGCAGACTGATTTGCATATAGCCAGGTTCTGAGCTGGGATGGTGCAGTGAGCTAAATAACGGTGATGGATCAAGCCCTGATCTTTGGACTGGGTAAGAGTGGTCTGCTTAAATCAGACACTCTGTTCATCACCACCCCCTTTTCTGAATCGTTTTTGGCCAATATAGGTGTGGCAGGGTATACTCAGACATGAGTCCCTTGCTCACTGCACCATCAGGATTCAAGCAAGCCGGGCCGACGATGGCTGAAATGCCAGAAACCGGTCCCCGGAGGCTTGTCTCCTTTCTGGTGAAGAATTGGCTTGGTAGTTTAGTCTGCCCTGTTCCCATGATGCACTGGGCCAGGGACAGACTGATTTGCATATAGCCAGGTTCTGAGCTGGGATGGTGCAGTGAGGTAAATAACGGTGATGGATCAAGCCCTGATCTTTGGACTGGGTAAGAGTGGTCTGCTTAATTCAGACACTCTGTTCATCACCACCCCTTTTTCTGAATCGTTTTTGGCCACTATAGGTGTGGCAGGGTATACTCAGACATGAGTCCCTTGCTCACTGCACCATCAGGATTCAAGCAAGCCGGGATGACGACGGCTGAAATGCCAGAAACCGGTCCCCAGAAGCTTGTCTCCTTTCTGGTGAAGAATTGGCTTGGTAGTTTAGTCTGCCCTGTTCCCATGATGCACTGGGCCAGGGACAGACTGATTTGCATATAGCCAGGTTCTGAGCTGGGATGGTGCAGTGAGGTAAATAACGGTGATGGATCAAGCCCTGATCTTTGGACTGGGTAAGAGTGGTCTGCTTAATTCAGACACTCTGTTCATCACCACCCCCTTTTCTGAATCGTTTTTGGCCACTATAGGTGTGGCAGGGTATACTCAGACATGAGTCCCTTGCTCACTGCACCATCAGGATTCAAGCAAGCCGGGCCGACGACGGCTGAAATGCCAGAAACCGGTCCCCGGAAGCTTGTCTCCTTTCTGGTGAAGAATTGGCTTGGTAGTTTAGTCTGCCCTGTTTCCATGGCACTGGGCCAGGGATAGACTGATTTGCATATAGCCAGGTTCTGAGCTGGGATGGTGCAGTGAGCTAAATAACGGTGATGGATCAAGCCCTGATCTTTGGACTGGGTAAGAGTGGTCTGCTTAATTCAGACACTCTGTTCATCACCACCCCCTTTTCTGAATCGTTTTTGGCCACTATAGGTGTGGCAGGGTATGCTCAGACATGAGTCCCTTGCTCACTGCACCATCAGGATTCAAGCAAGCCGGGCCGACGACGGCTGAAATGCCAGAAACCGGTCCCCGGAAGCTTGTCTCCTTTCTGGTGAAGAATTGGCTTGGTAGTTTAGTCTGCCCTGTTCCCATGATGCACTGGGCCAGGGACAGACTGATTTGCATATAGCCATGTTCTGAGCTGGGATGGTGCAGTGAGCTAAATAACGGTGATGGATCAAGCCCTGATCTTTGGACTGGGTAAGAGTGGTCTGCCTAACTCAGACACTCTGTTCATCCCCACCCCCTTTTCTGAATCGTTTTTGGCCACTATAGGTGTGGCAGGGTATACCCAGGCATGAGTCCCTTGCTCACTGCACCATCAGGATTCAAGCAAGCCGGGCCGACGATGGCTGAAATGCCAGAAACCGGTCCCCGGAAGCTTGTCTCCTTTCTGGTGAAGAATTGGCTTGGTGGTTTAGTCTGCCCTGTTCCCATGATGCACTGGGCCAGGGACAGACTGATTTGCATATAGCCGGGTTCTGAGCTGGGGTGGTGCAGTGAGGTAAATAACAGTGATGGATCAAGCCCTGATCTTTGGACTGGGTAAGAGTGGTCTGCTTAATTCAGACACTCTGTTCATCACCACCCCCTTTTCTGAATCGTTTTTGGCCACTATAGGTGTGGCAGGGTATACTCAGACATGAGTCCCTTGCTCACTGCACCATCAGGATTCAAGCAAGCCGGGCCGACGATGGCTGAAATGCCAGAAACCGGTCCCCGGAGGCTTGTCTCCCTTCTGGTGAAGAATTGGCTTGGTAGTTTAGTCTGCCCTGTTCCCATGATGCACTGGGCCAGGGACAGACTGATTTGCATATAGCCAGGTTCTGAGTTGGGATGGTGCAGTGAGGTAAACAACGGTGATGGATCAAGCCCTGATCTTTGGACTGGGTAAGAGTGGTCTGCTTAATTCAGACACTCTGTTCATCACCACCCCTTTTTCTGAATCGGTTTTGGCCACTATAGGTGTGGCAGGGTATACTCAGACATGAGTCCCTTGCTCACTGCACCATCAGGATTCAAGCAAGCCGGGCCGACGACGGCTGAAATGCCAGAAACCGGTCCCCAGAAGCTTGTCTCCTTTCTGGTGAAGAATTGGCTTGGTAGTTTAGTCTGCCCTGTTCCCATGATGCACTGGGCCAGGGACAGACTGATTTGCATATAGCCAGGTTCTGAGCTGGGATGGTGCAGTGAGGTAAATAACGGTGATGGATCAAGCTCTGATCTTTGGACTGGGTAAGAGTGGTCTGCTTAATTCAGACACTCTGTTCATCACCACCCCCTTTTCTGAATCGTTTTTGGCCACTATAGGTGTGGCAGGGTATACTCAGACATGAGTCCCTTGCTCACTGCACCATCAGGATTCAAGCAAGCCGGGCCGACGATGGCTGAAATGCCAGAAACTGGTCCCCGGAAGATTGTTTCCTTTCTGGTAAAGAATTGGCTTGGTAGTTTAGTCTGCCCTGTTTCCATGATGCACTGGGCCAGGGACAGACTGATTTGCATATAGCCAGGTTCTGAGCTGGGATGGTGCAGTGAGCTAAATAACGGTGATGGATCAAGCCCTGATCTTTGGACTGGGTAAGAGTGGTCTGCTTAATTCAGACACTCTGTTCATCACCACCCCCTTTTCTGAATCGTTTTTGGCCACTATAGGTGTGGCAGGGTATACTCAGACATGAGTCCCTTGCTCACTGCACCATCAGGATTCAAGCAAGCCGGGCCGACGACGGCTGAAATGCCAGAAACCGGTCCCCGGAAGCTTGTCTGCTTTCTGGTGAAGAATTGGCTTGGTAGTTTAGTCTGCCCTGTTCCCATGATGCACTGGGCCAGATACAGACTGATTTGCATATAGCCAGGTTCTGAGCTGGGATGGTGCAGTGAGCTAAATAACGGTGATGGATCAAGCCCTGATCTTTGGACTGGGTAAGAGTGGTCTGCTTAATTCAGACGCTCTGTTCATCACCACCCCCTTTTCTGAATCGTTTTTGGCCACTATAGGTGTGGCAGGGTATACTCAGACATGAGTCCCTTGCTCACTGCACCATCAGGATTCAAGCAAGTTGGGCCGACGACGGCTGAAATGCTAGAAACCGGTCCCCAGAAGCTTGTCTCCTTTCTGGTGAAGAATTGGCTTGGTAGTTTAGTCTGCCCTGTTCCCATGATGCACTGGGCCAGGGACAGACTGATTTGCATATAGCCAGGTTCTGAGCTGGGATGGTGCAGTGAGCAAAATAACGGTGATGGATCAAGCCCTGATCTTTGGACTGGGTAAGAGTGGTCTGCCTAATTCAGACACTCTGTTCATCCCCACCCCCTTTTCTGAATCGTTTTTGGCCACTATAGGTGTGGCAGGGTATACCCAGGCATGAGTCCCTTGCTCACTGCACCATCAGGATTCAAGCAAGCCGGGCCGACGATGGCTGAAATGCCAGAAACCGGTCCCCGGAAGCTTGTCTCCTTTCTGGTGAAGAATTGGCTTGGTGGTTTAGTCTGCCCTGTTCCCATGATGCACTGGGCCAGGGACAGACTGATTTGCATATAGCCGGGTTCTGAGCTGGGGTGGTGCAGTGAGGTAAATAACAGTGATGGATCAAGCCCTGATCTTTGGACTGGGTAAGAGTGGTCTGCTTAATTCAGACACTCTGTTCATCACCACCCCCTTTTCTGAATCGTTTTTGGCCACTATAGGTGTGGCAGGGTATACTCAGACATGAGTCCCTTGCTCACTGCACCATCAGGATTCAAGCAAGCCGGGCCGACGATGGCTGAAATGCCAGAAACCGGTCCCCGGAGGCTTGTCTCCCTTCTGGTGAAGAATTGGCTTGGTAGTTTAGTCTGCCCTGTTCCCATGATGCACTGGGCCAGGGACAGACTGATTTGCATATAGCCAGGTTCTGAGTTGGGATGGTGCAGTGAGGTAAACAACGGTGATGGATCAAGCCCTGATCTTTGGACTGGGTAAGAGTGGTCTGCTTAATTCAGACACTCTGTTCATCACCACCCCTTTTTCTGAATCGGTTTTGGCCACTATAGGTGTGGCAGGGTATACTCAGACATGAGTCCCTTGCTCACTGCACCATCAGGATTCAAGCAAGCCGGGCCGACGACGGCTGAAATGCCAGAAACCGGTCCCCAGAAGCTTGTCTCCTTTCTGGTGAAGAATTGGCTTGGTAGTTTAGTCTGCCCTGTTCCCATGATGCACTGGGCCAGGGACAGACTGATTTGCATATAGCCAGGTTCTGAGCTGGGATGGTGCAGTGAGGTAAATAACGGTGATGGATCAAGCTCTGATCTTTGGACTGGGTAAGAGTGGTCTGCTTAATTCAGACACTCTGTTCATCACCACCCCCTTTTCTGAATCGTTTTTGGCCACTATAGGTGTGGCAGGGTATACTCAGACATGAGTCCCTTGCTCACTGCACCATCAGGATTCAAGCAAGCCGGGCCGACGATGGCTGAAATGCCAGAAACTGGTCCCCGGAAGATTGTTTCCTTTCTGGTAAAGAATTGGCTTGGTAGTTTAGTCTGCCCTGTTTCCATGATGCACTGGGCCAGGGACAGACTGATTTGCATATAGCCAGGTTCTGAGCTGGGATGGTGCAGTGAGCTAAATAACGGTGATGGATCAAGCCCTGATCTTTGGACTGGGTAAGAGTGGTCTGCTTAATTCAGACACTCTGTTCATCACCACCCCCTTTTCTGAATCGTTTTTGGCCACTATAGGTGTGGCAGGGTATACTCAGACATGAGTCCCTTGCTCACTGCACCATCAGGATTCAAGCAAGCCGGGCCGACGACGGCTGAAATGCCAGAAACCGGTCCCCGGAAGCTTGTCTGCTTTCTGGTGAAGAATTGGCTTGGTAGTTTAGTCTGCCCTGTTCCCATGATGCACTGGGCCAGATACAGACTGATTTGCATATAGCCAGGTTCTGAGCTGGGATGGTGCAGTGAGCTAAATAACGGTGATGGATCAAGCCCTGATCTTTGGACTGGGTAAGAGTGGTCTGCTTAATTCAGACGCTCTGTTCATCACCACCCCCTTTTCTGAATCGTTTTTGGCCACTATAGGTGTGGCAGGGTATACTCAGACATGAGTCCCTTGCTCACTGCACCATCAGGATTCAAGCAAGTTGGGCCGACGACGGCTGAAATGCTAGAAACCGGTCCCCAGAAGCTTGTCTCCTTTCTGGTGAAGAATTGGCTTGGTAGTTTAGTCTGCCCTGTTCCCATGATGCACTGGGCCAGGGACAGACTGATTTGCATATAGCCAGGTTCTGAGCTGGGATGGTGCAGTGAGCTAAATAACGGTGATGGATCAAGCCCTGATCTTTGGACTGGGTAAGAGTGGTCTGCCTAATTCAGACACTCTGTTCATCCCCACCCCCTTTTCTGAATCGTTTTTGGCCACTATAGGTGTAGCAGGGTATACCCATGCATGAGTCCCTTGCTCACTGCACCATCAGGATTCAAGCAAGCCGGGCCGACGACGGCTGAAATGCTAAAAACCGGTCCCCGGAAGCTTGTCTCCTTTCTGGTGAAGAATTGGCTTGGTAGTTTAGTCTGCCCTGTTCCCATGAAGCACTGGGCCAGGGACAGACTGATTTGCATATAGCCGGGTTCTGAGCTGGGGTGGTGCAGTGAGGTAAATAACAGTGATGGATCAAGCCCTGATCTTTGGACTGGGTAAGAGTGGTCTGCTTAATTCAGACACTCTGTTCATCACCACCCCTTTTTCTGAATCGTTTTTGGCCACTATAGGTGTGGCAGGGTATACTCAGACATGAGTCCCTTGCTCACTGCACCATCAGGATTCAAGCAAGCCGGGATGACGACGGCTGAAATGCCAGAAACCGGTCCCCAGAAGCTTGTCTCCTTTCTGGTGAAGAATTGGCTTGGTAGTTTAGTCTGCCCTGTTCCCATGATGCACTGGGCCAGGGACAGACTGATTTGCATATAGCCAGGTTCTGAGCTGGGATGGTGCAGTGAGGTAAATAACGGTGATGGATCAAGCCCTGATCTTTGGACTGGGTAAGAGTGGTCTGCTTAATTCAGACACTCTGTTCATCACCACCCCCTTTTCTGAATCGTTTTTGGCCACTATAGGTGTGGCAGGGTATACTCAGACATGAGTCCCTTGCTCACTGCACCATCAGGATTCAAGCAAGCCGGGCCGACGACGGCTGAAATGCCAGAAACCGGTCCCCGGAAGCTTGTCTCCTTTCTGGTGAAGAATTGGCTTGGTAGTTTAGTCTGCCCTGTTTCCATGGCACTGGGCCAGGGATAGACTGATTTGCATATAGCCAGGTTCTGAGCTGGGATGGTGCAGTGAGCTAAATAACGGTGATGGATCAAGCCCTGATCTTTGGACTGGGTAAGAGTGGTCTGCTTAATTCAGACACTCTGTTCATCACCACCCCCTTTTCTGAATCGTTTTTGGCCACTATAGGTGTGGCAGGGTATGCTCAGACATGAGTCCCTTGCTCACTGCACCATCAGGATTCAAGCAAGCCGGGCCGACGACGGCTGAAATGCCAGAAACCGGTCCCCGGAAGCTTGTCTCCTTTCTGGTGAAGAATTGGCTTGGTAGTTTAGTCTGCCCTGTTCCCATGATGCACTGGGCCAGGGACAGACTGATTTGCATATAGCCATGTTCTGAGCTGGGATGGTGCAGTGAGCTAAATAACGGTGATGGATCAAGCCCTGATCTTTGGACTGGGTAAGAGTGGTCTGCCTAACTCAGACACTCTGTTCATCCCCACCCCCTTTTCTGAATCGTTTTTGGCCACTATAGGTGTGGCAGGGTATACCCAGGCATGAGTCCCTTGCTCACTGCACCATCAGGATTCAAGCAAGCCGGGCCGACGATGGCTGAAATGCCAGAAACCGGTCCCCGGAAGCTTGTCTCCTTTCTGGTGAAGAATTGGCTTGGTGGTTTAGTCTGCCCTGTTCCCATGATGCACTGGGCCAGGGACAGACTGATTTGCATATAGCCGGGTTCTGAGCTGGGGTGGTGCAGTGAGGTAAATAACAGTGATGGATCAAGCCCTGATCTTTGGACTGGGTAAGAGTGGTCTGCTTAATTCAGACACTCTGTTCATCACCACCCCCTTTTCTGAATCGTTTTTGGCCACTATAGGTGTGGCAGGGTATACTCAGACATGAGTCCCTTGCTCACTGCACCATCAGGATTCAAGCAAGCCGGGCCGACGATGGCTGAAATGCCAGAAACCGGTCCCCGGAGGCTTGTCTCCCTTCTGGTGAAGAATTGGCTTGGTAGTTTAGTCTGCCCTGTTCCCATGATGCACTGGGCCAGGGACAGACTGATTTGCATATAGCCAGGTTCTGAGTTGGGATGGTGCAGTGAGGTAAACAACGGTGATGGATCAAGCCCTGATCTTTGGACTGGGTAAGAGTGGTCTGCTTAATTCAGACACTCTGTTCATCACCACCCCTTTTTCTGAATCGGTTTTGGCCACTATAGGTGTGGCAGGGTATACTCAGACATGAGTCCCTTGCTCACTGCACCATCAGGATTCAAGCAAGCCGGGCCGACGACGGCTGAAATGCCAGAAACCGGTCCCCAGAAGCTTGTCTCCTTTCTGGTGAAGAATTGGCTTGGTAGTTTAGTCTGCCCTGTTCCCATGATGCACTGGGCCAGGGACAGACTGATTTGCATATAGCCAGGTTCTGAGCTGGGATGGTGCAGTGAGGTAAATAACGGTGATGGATCAAGCTCTGATCTTTGGACTGGGTAAGAGTGGTCTGCTTAATTCAGACACTCTGTTCATCACCACCCCCTTTTCTGAATCGTTTTTGGCCACTATAGGTGTGGCAGGGTATACTCAGACATGAGTCCCTTGCTCACTGCACCATCAGGATTCAAGCAAGCCGGGCCGACGATGGCTGAAATGCCAGAAACTGGTCCCCGGAAGATTGTTTCCTTTCTGGTAAAGAATTGGCTTGGTAGTTTAGTCTGCCCTGTTTCCATGATGCACTGGGCCAGGGACAGACTGATTTGCATATAGCCAGGTTCTGAGCTGGGATGGTGCAGTGAGCTAAATAACGGTGATGGATCAAGCCCTGATCTTTGGACTGGGTAAGAGTGGTCTGCTTAATTCAGACACTCTGTTCATCACCACCCCCTTTTCTGAATCGTTTTTGGCCACTATAGGTGTGGCAGGGTATACTCAGACATGAGTCCCTTGCTCACTGCACCATCAGGATTCAAGCAAGCCGGGCCGACGACGGCTGAAATGCCAGAAACCGGTCCCCGGAAGCTTGTCTGCTTTCTGGTGAAGAATTGGCTTGGTAGTTTAGTCTGCCCTGTTCCCATGATGCACTGGGCCAGATACAGACTGATTTGCATATAGCCAGGTTCTGAGCTGGGATGGTGCAGTGAGCTAAATAACGGTGATGGATCAAGCCCTGATCTTTGGACTGGGTAAGAGTGGTCTGCTTAATTCAGACGCTCTGTTCATCACCACCCCCTTTTCTGAATCGTTTTTGGCCACTATAGGTGTGGCAGGGTATACTCAGACATGAGTCCCTTGCTCACTGCACCATCAGGATTCAAGCAAGTTGGGCCGACGACGGCTGAAATGCTAGAAACCGGTCCCCAGAAGCTTGTCTCCTTTCTGGTGAAGAATTGGCTTGGTAGTTTAGTCTGCCCTGTTCCCATGATGCACTGGGCCAGGGACAGACTGATTTGCATATAGCCAGGTTCTGAGCTGGGATGGTGCAGTGAGCTAAATAACGGTGATGGATCAAGCCCTGATCTTTGGACTGGGTAAGAGTGGTCTGCCTAATTCAGACACTCTGTTCATCCCCACCCCCTTTTCTGAATCGTTTTTGGCCACTATAGGTGTAGCAGGGTATACCCATGCATGAGTCCCTTGCTCACTGCACCATCAGGATTCAAGCAAGCCGGGCCGACGACGGCTGAAATGCTAAAAACCGGTCCCCGGAAGCTTGTCTCCTTTCTGGTGAAGAATTGGCTTGGTAGTTTAGTCTGCCCTGTTCCCATGAAGCACTGGGCCAGGGACAGACTGATTTGCATATAGCCAGGTTCTGAGCTGGGATGGTGCAGTGAGCTAAATAACGGTGATGGATCAAGCCCTGATTTTTGGACTGGGTAAGAGTGGTCTGCTTAATTCAGACACTCTGTTCATCACCACCCCCTTTTCTGAATCGACACTCCACCTACTGCACAATTCAAAATAGCTGGCAGTCCGTGAGTAAGCTTGTTCCATTAGTAATGGAAGTTTACAGCGTCAGACTTCACTATAGGCAGACACAATCAGTAAGCCGTAACTGTCCCCATAATAAGTTATAACCCATTGCTTGCTGTGTCTGCCTCGGTTCAGGACCACCTACCACGACTTGTGAAAAAGGGTTTGATCACTACAAATACATTTGCCAATGTTGTGGCTTTGCACTCCACCATGGTTGAATGCATAATATTATGCGTTAAAGTAGCATCAAAATAAATCGCCCACACTTCCATAACAAAGTAACCTTTAGAGGAGCCTTACACACTCGTTGGCAGGCTAAAGCAGCATGAAAGCACAAACAACAGTTTCGGGTTTACCTCTTTCTCTCAGGCAGTAAGCGGCCTATGCGCATTAACAGGTGTAAGTACTCCAAATACCAATTTTGAAAGCCACTGTTACCCAATGTGCGATCTGTGCGATGTTCAGGTTGTGAGGAGGGGAGGGTTGTATGATGATGTACAGAATCCAACATATAGGAAGGGGAGTTAGAGGATAGTCAGCTAGGTTTGTCCTCCAGACAGTAAGTCAAAACAACAAAGGTTTCTGTTTCCAGATACCCAAGAGCCTAGCTCAAAGAAGTAGTACAGTCAGCACACACTGGGGTTGACCGTGAGACATATGTTAATGTGTATAAAAAGGGAGAATTGCTCCTTTTTTAGGTGTCCCCTCACTCACCGGGGTTGCCCCACGGTGACATGCTTCATCATTGGGGCCATCCCAGTCCTCTACGGGCTGGGGCGTGCTACGACTTGCGGAGTTACGTAGGAGCACTTTTAAGGACTATGTGTGGTGCATGTGTTAGTGTGGGGAGTGGACTATGTGTTGTAAGATAAAAATACCTGCCCAGTAGGTTTTCAATAAACTTTATTCTGGCCTCTAGGTGGTAATATTAAAAACGGGGTGGGGAGATAGGCTACCCTAAACTCAATGTGTTCAGATGTTCCTATCAACTCCTATAGTCGACATGTTTCGTGCATACCCCAAGCACTTCTTCAGGACTACACAGGGACCAGCCCTGTGTTCGCCACTCCTTAACTCTCCAATTAGAATTAATCAGAATCACTATTTAAATGCAGCAAACTATATTAAGTTCATGCAGACAATACCTACGTATTTTGTTTCCAGAAAACACGTGGTTCCTGTAAGATAAAAAACATCTTAAAAAATTATGGGGTGAATACCCCCAAAAACTCATCACACATAGTTGGCAGGCAGAAAATATGGTGATTTTCTGTGATCTAGAAAACGGACATAATGACCGTGGTTGTTTTCATGCACAAAAACGTGACTTATTTTGTGCATAATAACGTGAAAAAAACACACCACTCTCAGTGACACACCCAAGCATTCATCAGTCACACTCACTCATACATACTTTTCAAGAGACCTAACTGGGCCCCATGGAGTCGGAGGGGTATCGATATCCTAGCAACTCTGATGGAAGAAGAAAACGAGGTTTTTGTAAATAACCACAGGTCAGCGCCTGATGGCAATAATAGCCACATCCTCTCTTGGGCCCCAAACGCCCCGTCCAAACTTACTTGTGCACCGGATACCGCCCGCATTCAGGCACCTACTTGTGTCCCTCCGGTCCGGATGTTATCGGACTGGGGGATGCGGTGTTCTATATGAAGGAGTGCCGTTTCGCTGTTCACGCTCCACGTGTGGCCACGCTAACGTGAACTAGAGCGTAACGCGCCTACCGCCTCTAAACTTTGCGGCGGCCATCTTGAGGGTACCGATTACGTTTTCATATAACGAAAACGTTTTAAACGGTGCTCTAAGTTCATGGAAGTGCCTAAAAAATAATTTAGGATGATATGTGAAGTATGATACATATTATCAGGCATTAATTTGGCTTGGTCATTTTAAGTGCATCCATCACATCTTAAGTGTGCAAAACGCTGGTGAAAGGGGTGTCCAATAGATATCATTCTTTCTATATGCTTGTAGTATATAGTGTTTAAACACTGTTGGTTATTCCTCGCTTTTTGTTAGATGATATAACATTGCTAAGATTCGCAGAGTGGAATAGGTTGCCCTTATCCTCGCTCACAGACGGTTTTTGAAACAGAAGTGGTTATGTTGCTCCATTAGTCTGTTGTCTCATTTCTTAAATAGACTAATGATAAATCATTCAAAATAAATGGATTTTACGAGAGGAGTCGAAATAACATCACCAGTGATTTGAGATGTGTCAGTTCGGTGATCATATCGACACACATGATGCTCAATGAGTTTTGTTCTACATGAGTAGACACTCATATCAACAGGATTCTTCATGTGAACTGACCCCAGGGGATATCGTCATTGAGTCCCACAATGTGTGAACGGAGTCTGAACACCCAACGTTGTTCTTTCTCAAGTAGTTTCTTTTCCATGTCGGCATGGGGCTGTTGGGTTTCTAAAACTACCCACCGTAAATCGTTGGGCGTGTGTGCCATTTCCAAAAACGGCACTATGGAGCAACATAACCACTTCTGTTTCAAAAACCGTCTGTGAGCGAGGATAAGGGCAACCTATTCCACTCTGCGAATCTTAGCAATGTTATATCATCTAACAAAAAGCGAGGAATAACCAACAGTGTTTAAACACTATATACTACAAGCATATAGAAAGAATGATATCTATTGGACACCCCTTTCACCAGCGCTTTGCACACTTAAGATGTGATGGATGCACTTAAAATGACCAAGCCAAATTAATGCCTGATAATATGTATCATACTTCACATATCATCCTAAATTATTTTTTAGGCACTTCCATGAACTTAGAGCACCGTTTAAAACGTTTTCGTTATATGAAAACGTAATCGGTACCCTCAAGATGGCCGCCGCAAAGTTTAGAGGCGGTAGGCGCGTTACGCTCTAGTTCACGTTAGCGTGGCCACACGTGGAGCGTGAACAGCGAAACGGCACTCCTTCATATAGAACACCGCATCCCCCAGTCCGATAACATCCGGACCGGAGGGACACAAGTAGGTGCCTGAATGCGGGCGGTATCCGGTGCACAAGTAAGTTTGGACGGGGCGTTTGGGGCCCAAGAAAGGATGTGGCTATTATCGCCATCCGGCGCGGACCTGTGGTTATTTACAAAAACCTCGTTTTCTTCTTCCATCAGAGTTGCTAGGATATCGATACCCCTCCGACTCCATGGGGCCCAGTTAGGTCTCTTGAAAAGTATGTATGAGTGAGTGTGACTGATGAATGCTTGGGTGTGTCACTGAGAGTGGTGTGTTTTTTTCACGTTATTATGCACGAAATAAGTCACGTTTTTGTGCATGAAAACAACCACGGTCATTATGTCCGTTTTCTAGATCACAGAAAATCACCATATTTTCTGCCTGCCAACTATGTGTGATGAGTTTTTGGGGGTATTCACCCCATAATTTTTTAAGATGTTTTTTATCTTACAGGAACCACGTGTTTTCTGGAAACAAAATACGTAGGTATTGTCTGCATGAACTTAATATAGTTTGCTGCATTTAAATAGTGATTCTGATTCATTCTAATTGGAGAGTTAAGGAGTGGCGAACACAGGGCTGGTCCCTGTGTAGTCCTGAAGAAGTGCTTGGGGTATGCACGAAACATGTCGACTATAGGAGTTGATAGGAACATCTGAACACATTGAGTTTAGGGTAGCCTATCTCCCCACCCCGTTTTTAATATTACCACCTAGAGGCCAGAATAAAGTTTATTGAAAACCTACTGGGCAGGTATTTTTATCTTACAACACATAGTCCACTCCCCACAATAACACATGCACCACACATAGTCCTTAAAAGTGCTCCTACGTAACTCCGCAAGTCGTAGCACGCCCCAGCCCGTAGAGGACTGGGATGGCCCCAATGATGAAGCATGTCACCGTGGGGCAACCCCGGTGAGTGAGGGGACACCTAAAAAAGGAGCAATTCTCCCTTTTTATACACATTAACATATGTCTCACGGTCAACCCCAGTGTGTGCTGACTGTACTACTTCTTTGAGCTAGGCTCTTGGGTATCTGGAAACAGAAACCTTTTTTGTTTTGACTTACTGTCTGGAGGACGAACCTAGCTGACTATCCTCTAACTCCCCTTCCTATATGTTGACACGTTGCAGCGCGCAGCTGCGGGAGCCTGATAAAACACCCACATAGTGACACACACCCACTTTCTAGTCCACACACAAGTACATACGAACAAAAGATCAACATGGCCGAGATCACAGGGCTCTTCTTTACAGAGGATGAGGCGGACAGAATAATAGCCTCCATGCTTCCGCATTCTAGCACTACCTATAAAGATACTAGTGAGGCCCAACAAAGCTGGGATGAGGTAACTGAACTTAAACGTAACCTGGTAAAAACTATAATCCATGGTGTAATGATGAGTGAATACCACAGGGCGAATGCAGCACCACGTGGCCTGATAGTAAATAATGAACCATTCATCTTCCAAGATGATCTTATTTTTAAAAAAGACTGGTCACTGATCAGCTGGCACTGTACAAGGGACTGGCTAGTCCTCATTGTAAAAACAGCTGCACGCAGAGCTGAGGCATTGAAGGTGCAGATCCAAGATTTGGAAATCAAACTAAAATCTTATCAATCACCAGCTGAACTCAAGAAAAGACTGGATGAATTGAATAAATCTATGACCGAATTCGAGATATCACTCAAAGACACGAAATACACTAAATTCCACAAAGATAAGAAAACCTTCTCCCATGAAAAAGTGTACCCATATATAAAAGCAGAATATGTACTTTCTGGGAGGAACCCTGGCTATAGCAGTGACAGTGGCGGTTCGGACACAGGATCAGACTCTTCTGACAGTAGTTATAACCGTAACCAACCACGAAATAGACGAGGCAGAGCGGGGAGGAGAATGAATAGAGGGAATCCCTGGCAACCTTACCAGGGTCCCCCACCACAGTTTTTCTACGGGCACCCCCCGTTTCAGCAACCATACCCACAGCAACCGTTCCCATTCTGGGACAACACCCAAATGCAAGGCATGCCACAACAGCCTTTTTTAGGGAGAGGAAGAAGACCAGGCCGAGGAAAAACCAGAGGACAGCAAGTACAATGGGCACAACCTCTGGAAACCACCAGAACCCACACGAGGAGCCAAGGACCGGTAACAACACCGTCAACCAGCAACATCTGAGCCTAGTGGTGAACCTCTCTGATAAAGATTTAACACCTATTCAAAATAAAGTTTTGGAAAAAGGCCTAGGTTTCGTCCCCACCACAAATTTGGATAAATTTAAACTGTACTGTGAATTGAAGGAATTCATTCGCAGTATAAAATTACAGGTTTATTTCAAAGATAAACCTCAACCGGTGGGAACTGTGAGTGACACAGGACTAAAGAAGAAGTCCTCGTTCACCCCCCCTACTAACAGTCTACCAGTGGAGCTACTGGCATTTGAAAAGGCCATCCTAAAGGATGTGACAGATTTGGATACAGGGTCCTTTAAGATATTTCACAACACCAGCAAAGTTGAGAAAGAGGCCATCCACGAACTAGCTAACGACACCAGCATTACAATTAAACCCGCCGATAAGGGTGGGGCAATTGTGATACAAAACTCCACAGACTATGAGGATGAGTGTCTGAGACTTCTAGCTGACCAAAGAAATTATGAGGTTCTTAGGGCAGACCCCACGGAACGCATAAGAATTGAGATTGCCGGAATGGTAGAAGAATGCCTGGTAAATGACTGGCTCACCAAAAAGGAATCGGATTTTCTGGAAAATAAACATCCCAGGACTCCGTATTTCTACACGATCCCGAAGATCCACAAAAGACTGGAGAAACCACCTGGGAGACCAATCGTTTCAGGGATCGGGTCTATACTAGAGCCACTTTCCAAGTTTGCAGATGCATTCTTGAGACCAGTAGTACAGAGAACAGAGACCTACTTACAGGATACTAAATCAGTATTGTGCCTCATAAAAGACCTAGTTTTTGACCCCTCTATGCAAATTCTAATCGGTCTCGACGTGGAGAGCCTATATACAAGCCTCCCCCATAGAGAGACACTACAAATTCTGGAGGACATCCTGTTTGAGAACAAATGGGACTACAAAACACCGAGACATGTGGTTTTGGAATGTTGCCGTCTGGCGCTAACCGAGAATTTCTTTCTTTTCCAACAAACAATATACAAACAAACCCATGGAACTAGCATGGGAAGCACATTCGCGCCTAGTGTGGTGGGATTGTATGTGCACTGGCTAGAGAAAAAGAAAATCCTGAATGCAGATAACCCTTACTCCAACAACATCCAGTTGTGGAGACGTTATATTGATGACGTTTTCCTCATTTGGAATGGGAGTGAGCAAGAGGCAAATGGGTTTCTGGACTGGCTGAACCTACAAGATCCTTTCCTAAGGTTCACCTCTACTATGAGTCGTGACCAGTTGGTCTTTCTGGATCTAAACATTAAGGCTGAAAGAGGCAAACTAACTACCACAACGCACTTTAAGCCTACATCAAGGAACTGCTTGCTTAGCTTCGAAAGCTTTCATCCACGCCAGCTCCGGGAAAATCTGCCTTTTGGACAGTTCCTACGGCTCAGGAGGAACTGTTCTGAGAAAAGTGATTATGAAGTACAAGCAAAAGAGCTTTGTGAAAAACTACAACAAAGACAGTATCCCAAAAGGATAGTTCAAAGAGCAAAGAAAAGAGCATCCAATAATAACAGGGAGGCACTGCTGGAAGCAAAACAAAAGGAACCGCCAACAGACACCTCTGAAAGAAGACCCATCTGCATCACTACCTACACGGTAGCTTCACAACAGGTAACGAAAATTGTAAAAAAACACTGGAAAACATTGAACAGTGGAGGTCTGAATATCACCCAACCTATGTTCAGTCATCGAAAAGGAAAAAACCTAAAAGATCTGGTGGTACATACATGCCCAAGGAATGTGGAAGGTCCGATCAGAAGACTGCATCCACTACCAGTAGGTCATCACCCATGTTCTAACTGTAGTGTATGCCACCTCACCGAAACTACAAAACAGGTGGCATGTAACACAGGCCTTGTGTGGGACCTGAAGAATTTCTCGAACTGTAACACGTCAGGGGTCGTATACATGATCACATGTATATGCAATCTGCATTACATAGGAATGACCACCAGAAAGGTCAACACGAGAATGGTGGAACATCGAAGCAATTTCAGGTGTAAACACTCGAACACAAAGATGACCACACATTTTTTGGAAATGGCACACACGCCCAACGATTTACGGTGGGTAGTTTTAGAAACCCAACAGCCCCATGCCGACATGGAAAAGAAACTACTTGAGAAAGAACAACGTTGGGTGTTCAGACTCCGTTCACACATTGTGGGACTCAATGACGATATCCCCTGGGGTCAGTTCACATGAAGAATCCTGTTGATATGAGTGTCTACTCATGTAGAACAAAACTCATTGAGCATCATGTGTGTCGATATGATCACCGAACTGACACATCTCAAATCACTGGTGATGTTATTTCGACTCCTCTCGTAAAATCCATTTATTTTGAATGATTTATCATTAGTCTATTTAAGAAATGAGACAACAGACTAATGGAGCAACATAACCACTTCTGTTTCAAAAACCGTCTGTGAGCGAGGATAAGGGCAACCTATTCCACTCTGCGAATCTTAGCAATGTTATATCATCTAACAAAAAGCGAGGAATAACCAACAGTGTTTAAACACTATATACTACAAGCATATAGAAAGAATGATATCTATTGGACACCCCTTTCACCAGCGCTTTGCACACTTAAGATGTGATGGATGCACTTAAAATGACCAAGCCAAATTAATGCCTGATAATATGTATCATACTTCACATATCATCCTAAATTATTTTTTAGGCACTTCCATGAACTTAGAGCACCGTTTAAAACGTTTTCGTTATATGAAAACGTAATCGGTACCCTCAAGATGGCCGCCGCAAAGTTTAGAGGCGGTAGGCGCGTTACGCTCTAGTTCACGTTAGCGTGGCCACACGTGGAGCGTGAACAGCGAAACGGCACTCCTTCATATAGAACACCGTATCCCCCAGTCCGATAACATCCGGACCGGAGGGACACAAGTAGGTGCCTGAATGCGGGCGGTATCCGGTGCACAAGTAAGTTTGGACGGGGCGTTTGGGGCCCAAGAAAGGATGTGGCTATTATCGCCATCCGGCGCGGACCTGTGGTTATTTACAAAAACCTTGTTTTCTTCTTCCATCAGAGTTGCTAGGATATCGATACCCCTCCGACTCCATGGGGCCCAGTTAGGTCTCTTGAAAAGTATGTATGAGTGAGTGTGCCTGATGAATGCTTGGGTGTGTCACTGAGAGTGGTGTGTTTTTTTCACGTTATTATGCACGAAATAAGTCACGTTTTTGTGCATGAAAACAACCACGGTCATTATGTCCGTTTTCTAGATCACAGAAAATCACCATATTTTCTGCCTGCCAACTATGTGTGATGAGTTTTTGGGGGTATTCACCCCATAATTTTTTAAGATGTTTTTTATCTTACAGGAACCACGTGTTTTCTGGAAACAAAATACGTCGGTATTGTCTGCATGAACTTAATATAGTTTGCTGCATTTAAATAGTGATTCTGATTAATTCTAATTGGAGAGTTAAGGAGTGGCGAACACAGGGCTGGTCCCTGTGTAGTCCTGAAGAAGTGCTTGGGGTATGCACGAAACATGTCGACTATAGGAGTTGATAGGAACATCTGAACACATTGAGTTTAGGGTAGCCTATCTCCCCACCCCGTTTTTAATATTACCACCTAGAGGCCAGAATAAAGTTTATTGAAAACCTACTGGGCAGGTATTTTTATCTTACAACACATAGTCCACTCCCCACAATAACACATGCACCACACATAGTCCTTAAAAGTGCTCCTACGTAACTCCGCAAGTCGTAGCACGCCCCAGCCCGTAGAGGACTGGGATGGCCCCAATGATGAAGCATGTCACCGTGGGGCAACCCCGGTGAGTGAGGGGACACCTAAAAAAGGAGCAATTCTCCCTTTTTATACACATTAACATATGTCTCACGGTCAACCCCAGTGTGTGCTGACTGTACTACTTCTTTGAGCTAGGCTCTTGGGTATCTGGAAACAGAAACCTTTTTTGTTTTGATGTACAGAATCCCACATTCACAGAAGGCCAGAACTCCCAATTTTCAAGCACCCTACTGACACATTCCAGTTAAATGGAACATTGTAAGTGATCCTTGTGTTCTATACCTAAATGTACATCTGCACAATAATAACGTTGTGGGTTATAAATTGGTAGTATAAGGCATTGTATGTGCATTGCAGAAATCAAAACATGACAGTGTCCACCATGAAACATTTATTTATTTATTTATTAGAGAGTTTTGTATAGCGCGAACAAGAACCGTGGGTATCAGAGCACTTCACATAAAGAGCAGATTAAGGATTAATACATACAGTCACAATGATCAAAAAACACAAATATGAGGTAGATGCTTCTAGGGCTTTGGGCGGTGTGTATTGATATATAACCCTCCGATATACCATTATGCATTAAGAGGTCGGTTAGGCACACTTATAACATAATCTATCTACACAAACCTGTATGGGGTAGAAAATTATACCTATGAAAGATAAATGTATAGAGGCTGATTTAAATCATAATCTAACTACGAAAACATGTCTGAGGTAGAAAATTATAAGGCTTTAAGAAGTGAGATAAATATGAAAGATAAATGTATCGAGGCTAACTTATATCATAGTCCGTCTACATGAACATGTATGAGGTAGAAAATTAAACGGATATAGGATGTGAGGAAGTATCTAGGTTCGCATTGTCATGAGGTAGCCTTTAGTGTATAGCTTAGTTCCAGTAGTGACGCCAACCTCAATAGTGCGGATGAAGTGCTGAATGTAACCCAAAATTATGTGGTGAACAGGATGGTATGCATAACATGAATCTACTGTGTTGAAGCAAAAGTTGTAAGTTTTGGACTGTCTACTGCTTGAATTGGCCATGAGGAAATGTGTCATTAGTGAATTATGAATCTACTGTACTTTCATTCCTGTGTTTCTAAAAATGTGGTTAATTTTCTAAAATGGTATGTATGCTATTGTATGTTTAGTTATTATTTTTGGACTGTCATGTATGGTTACATGGGGCCCGATGTAGGTAGGCATTTACCGGTCGGTAACGGCGGGAATTCGGTAATTCCGGCCATTACCGACCGGTAACTGTGAATCGAGATGTAAGTGACGAAAAACTTACCGAATTGGAAAATACCATTCGGTAAAACACTGAATCGGTATTAGATTTGGATTTTACCGAATTGATGTTTACCGAATCGGAAAAGTAGAATCGGTAAATATCCGAATCGGAAAATGCCGAATTCATATTTACCGACTCGGTAAATAAGAAGTGGTAAAAGAGGCCTGTGGAGATGCAGCAAATCCAAAAAATACCGATTTGAATGAAAATCGGTATTTAAGAATCGGTATTTACCATGGATTGGGAGCAGGTGGAAACCAGGAACAGGATATATAAGAAGGCCCCAAAATGCAACATTGCAACCACAAAGGCGGCTTCCTACGTAATTGCAAGATGGCTATGGATACAGGCAGCAGGAGAGAGGGTCTGGCTAAGGGAGGAGCAGGTGTATAGGCAGAGGATCACCCTCTTCCAACTGACAGAAGCTGAGATCCTGCAAAGGTACAAACTCCACCCCAGAACCATCCTGGACTTGATTGGGGACCTCCACCCATATCTGGAACACCCAACCCCAAGAGCACATGCCATCCCCACCCCATGTGCAGGTGCTGTGCTGCCTACACCTCCTTGCCTCTGGTAGCTACCAGCACGTGATAGCCGCTGTAGGTGGGGTGTCTCAGAGCTGCCTTTTTCAGGAAATTCCTACACGCCATGATGCAGAGGATGGAACACTACATTGAGTTCCCAGATACACCTGCAGAACTTGCTAGGACAAAAACCGATTTCTATCAAATCACCCAGTTTCCGCACATCATAGGCTGCATCGACGGGACGCACATCCCACTATGCCCACCGGCAGCTACTGAACACATATACAGAAATCAGAAGTCCACACATTCTATCAATGTGCAGGTGATCTGCAACGCTGGCAACATAATAACGGACATTGTTGCCAAATATCCAGGGAGTACCCACAACTCCTACATATTCTCCAACAGTGGGATATACAGACGCCTTGTGGCTGGTGAATTCGGTGATGGATACCTGCTGGGTAAGTATGTGCAAGACACCCTGATAGTCCCTGCTGAACGAAACTTTGAGAGTATGTGACAAATCAATTTTCTATTTTCCACCCAGGTGACAGTGCATATGCCCTGCGGTCATTTGTTCTCACCCCCTACCTCAACCCATCCACCACGAGTGAAAGGCGTTACAACATGGAACACAGGACAACACGTTGCGTGGTGGAACGTACATTTGGACTGCTGAAAAGTAGATTTAGGTGCCTCCATAAGAGTGGAGGTGCACGGCAATACTCACCAATAATCTGTTGCAAGATCATAGCCACCTGCGCCATGCTGCACAATCTTGCTACCAAGGAGGGCACAGAGATTGAAGTAACATATCATGAGGACATAGATGATGGGACTGTACAAGGCGATCACACTGCAGCAGGAGCAGCACCTGCAACAGATGGTAGACTGCGACGCGCAGAAATCACCAACAGATACTTTTAATAGAGTGATGACACACAGGCCTGTTCATGTCTTGTAACACTAACTTTAATATGCAGAACTGCACCATAAATGAACACCAACATCAAATTAAAATCTCCATGCACACTGGGTTGCCAAAGTTGAATTCACTATGACATGTCCTGTGTCTATCATGTTCCCTTAATGCTTGCGCTTGCCCGTGATGTTGCGTGAGCCACGGGGCTGGGGGTCAACCTGCGCGGTAGGAGCGGTGTCATCTGCATGGAATCTGCTGCTCCGACGAATATCCGGAACAGGCCTGCTGGCTCCACTCCTGCTTGTGGACTCCACTGTGTCCACCACACACGTTTTACCAGCAGTGGCTGTCTGCTGTGTCTGCAACACCTCCATGGCAGAGGTAACCCTCCCCATCCCCCTGGTCAATTCACTGCAGCAGTGAACAATATCAGTCTGCATGGTCACAGACCGGCGGCACAGCAGTGTGGTAGAAGTTGTAAGACGGTTTATAGACTGGTTCAGTTGCTGTACCTCGCGCCTGTACCTGCGCCTTTCTTGGTGGTCACTCTCCAGCCTGTCACAGAGGGAGCCCATGCGCACACCCATGTCCCTCACCCCCTCTGCCATGGCCTCCATTCCTTTGCTCATGGCCTCCATTCCCTTTGCCATGGCACCTATCCCCCGATCGATGTCGGACATCCTGCTGTTCAGGATGCGCACCTGTCAGTGCACTGCCAGGATCCCCTTGGCCTGCATGCGCTGCACCCTCACCATTGAGGCTTCCAGCCCAGCGAATACACCATGCACATTCAGCCCCTCATCCTGCTCACGTGCCCTACGGCCACGGTCTCTTGCACGGCCAGTTCTCATTGACCATTGTTGGCCAGCGTTGCTGGCCAGTGGTGGTGTGCTAGATCTGGGTGCCTCCAGAACATCCTCATCAGAACTTTCCATTATACGTAATGGAATTACGTCCTGCCTCCTTGGCCTCACATGCACAGGAGACCCCGAGCTCGGTGTTGTGGCACCTGCAGGTGGTGCCGGAGTCTGTGTCTCGAACAGCAGGGGCGACAGTGGCTGGGCAGTGGTGTCTTGCTCCATTGGTGTTGTTGCGTGCGTAGTGGTCGTGTCCTCTGGGACAGTGCTGGGTCCTGCTGTGTCAGTTGTTTTTTTGCTCTGTGCCGTTGTTGGTGCACTGGACTCTCCTCCCTGCGCTGCTCTGCGCAATGACTCTCCTGTGAAAAGACATGGACAATGATCAGATGTCTGTTCTAATTACACATATTCCTACTACACATCTTCTTATGCCTCAACGGGTTGTGAATGGGGTGTGTGGCATGCCATGCTGTGTCAGTGTTGGCAGCTTTTGATGTATGTACCTTTGACTACAACTACCATGATGCATTGCTGGTGACTGATCTCATGTGTGCAGGGTGGTGAGTGTGTCACCCACATTGGGGAAGGGGCCAGGGAATGGGTGGGGTACATGTACATGCATCTTATCTTTCTTCCTTGCAGCTCTGTCTGAGCTGTCAGCATCCCTAATCCCATGTATGCTCTCTGGCTCCATGGTGGATTCCACAAGTTGCTCCAGTTCTGTGAGGGTTGGTGCACGGTTCGTACCCCCACCTGTGACTGCTGATTCTTTCCTCTGGGTGGCAAGCTTCTTTTTGGTGGTGATCCTCAGGTCGTACCACCTCTTCTTCATGTCATCGATTTCGCGATGAGTCACTCCCAGGGCATTGACCTTGCTCTGTATTGCCAGCCAGGTGTTCCTCTTTACAGAATCTGCTACTTGCAGTGACTGTCTCCCAAACAGCTGACTGTAGTGCTGCACGACCTCCTCCACCAGCACCTGGAGCTCTGTTGGGCTAAATTTGACCTTCCTCTTTCGGTCACCTCCATCCTTTTGTGCCTCCTGGGACTCCATGGGTTGCCTATGCTGAGCTCAGTGCAGCCTGCTTCTCTGTCTCACCTCCAGCTCTCTCTGCAGTTCTGTTGCTCTGCACCTGCATGTGTGTGCCCACCTCCAGGTACTGGGGTGTGGTGCTTGATTCTGATTGGTTGATTTCTCTGAGGCTTTGTTGTGGGGTGTGGTGGGTCTCCCTGATTGGTTCACTGGCTCACATGTCATCGGTAATCACTGAATCGGTAATGTCCGAATCGGTGTGTCCCATTCATTCCTATGGGACTGGAGGCCCATAGGGGTGAATGGGTATTACCGATTCGGAGATTACCGAATCGGTGATTACCGATTCGGTATTTAGCGAGTGTGGATACCGAATGTTACCGAATCGGTATTTCTTACCGAATTATTACCTACATTAGGTTTTCCGGTTCATAAATACTGATTCAGTAACATTCGGTATTTATGAACCGGTAAAATAATTTTTCCTACATCGGGCCCATGGTCTTTTGTGTTTGTTGCTGTGGACAATATGATCTAACAACTACTGTGTATACACTCCACACATAGGATGTAGCCTAACGGTTAGGGCGGTGGACTTCAAATCTGGGGAACCGGGTTTGAGTCTCAGCCACAGCGCTCAACATCCTGTGATTCTGGGCAAAATCACTTAATCTCCCCATGCCTAATAAAAATGAATGTGTCCTCATGTAATGCAACTGGTGCTCATGTAAAGCACTCTGATACCTGATTTCGGGTCAAGTTCGCGCTATATAAAACTTCGAGAAAAATAAATTTAAAAAATAGGTATTTTGGAGGAGCAGGAAGACAGACTCCCATCTGACACCATTGAGGAATCCTGTCACCCCAGGAGAAGCCCGCTTCAATGAGACTAATGGTAGTGAAGGAAGTTACACTTTTCGGGTCACCCGGGTCACGAAGGACCACCTCTCAGCCTTCCGTGCAAAATGAAGAGTCGGCCAGACAGTAGACAATACAAACTAATAACTGTTTATTCAGAGTACACTCAGAGTGGAGCGCAGCCTGTCCAGTTGCTAGGAGTGCTGCAGAGGGACTGACATCAGCAAGCATAACAATACATTATGTACACTTCGAAACCAACTAAGGCACGCCCTTTATGGAATTTTCCAAGCAGATGTAGCTAGATAGTAAAATACAAGGAATACGTTTCGATTCTGAGGCCAGGCACACATTATCTGTGGTGCACTGGTGATGTTGTGGCTAGAGGTAAATTGTATGTGTGTTGGGGTAGGGTTCAGCTGGGAGATGGTAGCTGAGGTGAGAGATGTGACAGTGGAACCTGCTGGACATACTGGTGCTGTCTGCCCAGCCAAACCTGATGGGCCAGGTTCCTCCTCCTTGTCCAAGTGTTCAGGAGAGTCGTCGTTGAGAGAAAGTTCGTTCTAGGTTGGAGACTAAGGCTGGCTGGTTCCCTCATTCAGTCTGGAGGAGTTCCCAGATCGCCATGTTGCTATAGATATGTCACAGTCAATTATGTGATTATACAGTGTGCCTCAACAAGTACACATTGAATAAATGCATGGAACAAAAACCAGATTTAGATGGCGGAATTGGCCCCTATACCCATTATGTTAGCATTTATTTGGACTAAACAATGCAACTTTATGACAATGTGGATTATGGTCTTGCTCCACCTCCTTGCTGATATGGTCATTATCACTATTAGGATTGTAACATGGCTACTAACATTGACTTGGACCTGACTCTCTGTAGATGACACTTGAGGATCATTAAATTCAAAATTTAAATTATTGGCAGGAAATACTTACACATTAATTGGTAATATTTTTTTGTAGTTATTCGTGTGTGCTGTGGTTTGTCAATGTATCACCAGGAACATTGAAGTGACACCCTTACCCTCACAAAATTGTGGGATTTTAAGTACAAATTAGTCTTGGTGTCAGTAATGTGCTCATTATTTTCTAATTAGGAGTCTGGGGGGAATCAGCATAAGTAGACAAAAGTGTAAGAGCATAGCGTTATGTATACATAGCTCAGTAAATTTGACCTTACACTGCATAATAAAATGTGAGAAAAATGATTTTTTGTGAGCTTGAGATAGAAGGTTCATTTCATACACTCCTTCCCCCTTTGACCAATGTCTCCCTGCCAGTGAGGAGAAGTTGAGTTGAAACATGGCTGTCACATGGTGTTGTATTTGGTTTACAAGGCCTGATGGTAGTTGTGGTCATTTCAAAAACCCCCCTCCACTTGGTTAATGAATATCTCCCTGCAATTAAGAGGAAGGTGAGTAGAGAGAGTGGAAGTTGCATTGAAACATGGCTGGCACAGGTGGTTGTAGTTTTGAGTACAAGACCTGATGGTAGTTGTGTTCATGTCAAACACTCCTCCCTCCCATTTGACAAATGCCTCCCTGTCAGTGAGGGGAAGTTGAGTAGAGAAATGGCTGACACAGGTGCCTGTAGTTTGGAGTTCGGAGTGCAAAGGCTGATGGTAGTTGGGGTCATTTCAAACAATCCTCCCAAACACTTGACCAATGTCTCCCTGCCAGTAATGGCAAGTTAAGTTGAAACATGGCTGACACAGCTGCCTGTAGTTTAGAGTGAGGAGAACAAGGCCTGATGGTAGTTGTGATCATTTCAAACACTCCATCACCCCTGTGTCCAATGTCTCACTGCCAGTACGGGGAAGTTGAGATGAAACATGGCTGACACAGGTGGTTGTAGTTAGGAGTACAAGGGCTGATGGTAGTTGTGGTCCTTTCAGACACTCCTACCCCTACTTAACCAATGTCTCCCTGCCAGTATGGGGAAGTTGAGGTGAAACATGACTGACACAGGTGGTTGTAGTTAGGAGTAAAAGACCTGATGGTTGTTGTGGTCATTTCAAACGCTCCTCTCACGCTTGACCAATGTCTCACTGCCAGTGAGGGGAAGCCAAGTTGTAACATAGCTGACACTGGTGCCTGTAGTTTGGGGTTAGGAGTACAAGGCCTGATGGCAGTTGTGGTCATTTGGAACACTCCTCCCCCCAGTGACCAATGTCTCCCTGCCAGTATGGGGAAGTTGAGGTGAAACATGACTGACACGGGTGGTTGTAGTTAGGAGTACAAGGCCTGATGGCAGTTGTGGTCGTTTCATAAACTTCTCCCATCCTTGACCAATGTCTCTCTGCCAGTGAGGGGATGTTGAGTTGAAACATGGCGGACACAGGTGGTTGTAGTTTGGAGTACATGGCCTGATGGTAGTTGTGGTCATTTGAAACATGCCCCCCAACTTGACAAATGGAGCACTGTCAGTGAGGGAAAGTTTAGTAGAGAGATGGCTGGCACAGCTGCCTGTGGTTTGGAGTTAGGAGTACAAGGCCTGATGGTAGTTGTGGTCATTTCAAACACTCCTCCTTCCGACCAATGTCTCCTTGTCAGGGAGGAGGGGTTCAGTTGAATCATGGCTAACATAGGTAATTGTAGTTTGGAGTACAAGACCTGATGGTAGTTGTGGTCATTTGAAACACTACCCCCCACCTTGACCAATGTCTCCCCTAAATTGGTTATGGTAAGTACTTAGGGACATCCCAGATTGGATACTGATGTACCCTTACAAGACCCTAGTATATGGACATAGGTACACCAGGGGTCCCGATGGGCTGAAGCATGTATTATGACACCCATGGGAGACCACTCAAACTCTAGCAACAAGCCTGCCAGGCCCTCTAGCAGGCCTTTCGGTCCCTGAAGGCAGGGTGCTCAGTTCTAAGTGTGAGGGACATCCCTACAACCTTCGGAGTCCATTCTCCTGGGTTGTGAGTGCAACAACCGTTATGATACATACAGTTGCTATGCGTCATTACGCAATGACCATCTCTAAACTGGCTGTAACGAATCCTGTTATGTTTGGTATTAAACATATAGGAATCATACCCGCACGACTGGCTGTAACGAACCCTGCTATGTTTGGTATTAAACATATAGGAATCAAACCCCCACACCGGGGGTATGATTCCAACATGTTTGATACCAAACATGACAGGGTTCGTAAATGGTGTGGGGGGGTATGATTCCATGCACTGTAAAGCTTCTCCAGGAGGCCCTCAAAGCTCCTGGTACCATACTTCTATACCCAGACAGCACAACATGGCTTCTGCCGACCAGAGACATGATTCTGCCCTCCTGCTGCTGAGCAGGGGAAGGCAAAACAATAGGAATCCTGTCACAGGGAGGTGTGACCACCTCCCAATACAGCCAGCCAGTGTTTAGTGTATTGGGCCGGGTGGGGGCACTTGCCAGTGCCACTCAGTCTGCTTGAGGGGCAGATTTGATGCACTCCTTGCACAGTCCAGTTCAAACCAGCTCAGGGAGCCGTTGGCTACCACTCTGGCACGAAACTGGACAAAGGACATGTGAGTATCCTCCCCACTGTCCAACCCCTCCCCTGGGAGGGAACCCTGAATCGTCCAAACACTTTCCTTAGGGTACTTAAGAAATCTCCCTTGGAGTGAAGGAGTCACTCCCCTGTGTTTGCAGGCCCACAACTGGGAAGTGTCCTTCTTCTTTAACATTGCAGCCGCAACTTACCCCTTGACTTGTATTGAGCCTGCGGTCATGTTCCCACTCTTCACACGGCCTCCGTGGGATTCCTGGTTACTTACCTCGGGTGGTTCATTGGGTCCCCGGCACTTCTGCGTCTTCTAAGTATGGCCTTGACTTAACTTGTGGATCGCATCCCACTATTTTGGTATATGATTTGGTCTCACACTGGCCACCACTGTGCAATTGTGCTTCTTACCTGTTTTATTGCACAGTATTGTGTGCATTGTACATATCACAGAGGAGGAGATATCAGTAGGTGTTAGTGAGTGTCTTATAATAAATAGATATTTTTATACATACACTGTGTAGTTCTTTTTTACTTAATCTACATCAATGCAAATATGTACTGGTAAAACAAGCTGCTTTACACTCCTTCTGATCAAAGCCTGAAGCCTGCTCTCCACAGCTACCACTAGAAAGCTTTCTAAGTATGTCTAAGACCACTAAAATCCCCATAAGGGTTGTCCGGATTAGTGCAGGGTGCCCACTTACATAAGTGTGCCCTATTTACTAAGGCAGCTTCTAACAGAACAGTACTATCAGGTAAAGAGCATTCTCCTTCCATAGTATATCATTGAGACTGGAAGGGCTGGCATCTGGTGGTGTCCGTAGTGTTGCATGGGGGAAGTGATGCCACCATGCAGCTACAGGACGTGGCCACTGCACGGCCATCACGAGTAATCATTGTTAAGCTGCAGTGGCTGCAGCTGGCCATCACTTCTATAGTTGGGCAAGACTCTACTATGGCATTCCAGGCATGTGCAATAGCAAGATGGCCCAGTCCTGGTTCCTCCTCCCTTTTGACAATTACACTCTCACAAGAGGCCCATGTAGTGAGTTTTGTCCTCCATATTTGAAGATCAGGACCAAAAAACGTTTCCAATTTTTTGCTACATGGCACCTAGCTAACATCAGTGCCAGGTCAAATAATCGGCTTCTCATCAAGTTAGTTTTGATTCTGAGGCAAGGCACCAATAGTCACAAGTGAAATATCTTCCTCTGTAGCATGGTTAAGGATCCGGTGCGCCTTTTCACAAAATCCTGCAAGCCACTCACAACCCCAGACTATATGGTAGAAGTCAGCCTCTATAGCCTCACATCTAGGGGTGCTTGCTCTCACATCAAAAAGCATATTATTAATGTTCTCATGGGAATTGTAAAAGCGGCATGGATAGTACCTTTGGATTAGTTTGAACACAGCATTTCTGGAGACTTTACCAAGCAGTTTAGTATAGTGGACCATTGAGCATCCGTTATGTGTGCTCCCATGTCCACTGCCCATTAATCATGCAATACCAGCAGATCTGCCCCAGAGGACCCAGGAATGAGCGATATGTGATCATACCATTGATTATGCAGATGAATTACATACATTCATATTCGGGGTTTCCTCTGCGCCCTTGCTTCAACATTTTTGCACCATCCCGATTAGAGTGGAATGCAACAGAAAGTGTTCCTATGCTAGGTTAGAATCCTCTCGGAGTTCAGGGAAATGTTTACTGGCATCTCCTGGAAATCAGCTACCCACAGAGCGAGGCCCCTCTAAGCCAATGCATACAGTTATTTCTAAAGCCCTTGATGAAGCCAAACCAATAGGAACGTTAGATGTATTTCTTTTGTATAAGGTAGTCACAAGTGAGTTTTTTGCTAACCGTGAGACCAAACAAATGGGAGTGTCTGGTGTAAAATGCGCCTGTCCTTGACAGGCGGATTTTGAAAAGGGTTGAGCAGCAGCTGAGGCCGGAGAGGTGTAGGGGGGATGCCTCGGTCGCTCATGGTCATTCCTTACCACATGGTTTTACCCCACCTACAAGCCCATTGTAACCGGGAACGCTAAATGATAGAGTCCAAAGTCAGAAGCGACTAGGCCTCCCTTGTCCGTCGGAAGATGCTATCCTGTGCCTTTCCGCCCCTAGATTAAAATTACCAGCATTGTATCCATTTCACGAAATATTGACTTAGGTATCTGAATGGGGAGAGAGCAAAAAACTACAGTAGCCTCGGCAGCATGATAATTTTTGACAAAGCAATCCTGCTCAAAACCGAGATCGGCAGTGTATTTCAGAAAGCTATGGACTGCTCGAGAGTTCTCAGAGCCTATAGATCCACACAGCGACGTATTTTGTCATTTTCAGCTCCCACTAATTGACAGGGCCCAGTGGGAATGGTATACAGTTCGAATCATAGCGAATACATAGCTACAAGATTTGGACCAGTTCAACCTCAGGCCAGACACGTTGCGAAATTTATCCAAAGAGAGGGGATCTATCGAAGCTCAGCACAACACTAAGTAGATTCCTTATTCAGGCAAGCTCCATCTTGGCTCCGCAAGCGTTGGCTCCTACCTCTGTGACACATGGAGCCCCTTGATCAAACTCGGAGCCGTGGAGTCAGGGACCTGAGCTACATGCTCGGGGCGGCCAGAGAGTCCCGAAAGAAGGCTCTTTACTACATGGTGGTTGGCCATGCCCCCACCCCCTGTCAGCACACATTCAACAAATTCTGTTGTGCCCTGTTTCGCGGAGGATATATACCACTTTTTAAAGTTGACAAAACCAGTAATTCTATCCTAGAAATCTTTTTTTTAATTATAATATTACAAGCACAAAAAAGAAGAGAAAGAAAACATCACCTGCTAAATATGGTGGTAGATGCACGCATAAAATGAATTAAATGAATGAATTAAATTTAAAATAAATTGCATTTATGTAGAGCTTACTACCCTATTCAGGCGTTGAAGTGTGCTATGGGGAGCTCCCCACGCTGCTGCATGGCTCTGTCTGCATTGTTTTTGCCTAATATTGTATTTTTCCCCTGTGCCTAACTTGCTTTCTTGCCCAGACTTGTTTTTATTTCCCTGTGCCTGTACTTGGTTTCTTGCCCAGACTTGTTTTTATTCCTCTGTGCCTGTACTTGTTTTCTTGCCTAAACTTGTTTTTCCTTCCTGTACCCAGTTCTCCCGCGGCCCCGCCCATTTTTCCTGCCGCTGCGTCCCTGCATCCCTGCGGCCCGCCCACCTGCAACCCCATTTGCCGCCCCGCTCCCGCCTCCCAGCTCCTCCTCCCTCCCACATCCCCTCATATGGAAGCCGCGCAGCGGTGAAAGGAGCGACCTATGACCCTGCTCGCAGGCAGGTCGCTCCCCGCGCTGCTGCACGGCTCTGTATGCATTGTTTTTGCCTAATCTTGTATTTTTCCCCTGTTCCTAGCTTGCTTTCCTGCCCAGACTTGTTTTATTTCCCTGTGCCTGTACTTGGTTTCTTGCCAAGACTTGTTTTTATTCCCCTGTGCCTGTACTTGGTTTCTTGCCCAGACTTGTTTTTATTCCCCTGTGCCTGTACTTGGTTTCTTGCCCAGACTTGTTTTTATTCCTCTGTGCCTGTACTTGTTTTCTTGCCTAAACTAGTTTTTCCTTCCTGTGCCCATTTCTCCCGTAGCCCCCACCCATTTTTCCCACCGCTGCGTCCCTGCAGCCGCGCCCACCTGCAATCCTATTTACCGCCCGCTCCCGCCTCCCAGATGCTCCTCCCTCCCACATCCCCTCATATGGAAGCCGCGCAGCGGTAAAAGAAGCATCCTATGACCCTGCTCGCAGGCAGGTCGCTCCCCATGCTGCTACACGGCTCTGTCTGCATTGTTTTTGCCTAATCTTGTATTTTTCCCCTATGCCTACCTTGCTTTCTTATCCAGACTTGTTTTTATTCCCCTGTGCCTGTACTTGGTTTCTTGCCCATACTTGTTTGTATTCCCCTGTGCCTGTACTTGGTTTCTTGCCCAGACTTGTTTTTATTCCCCTGTGCCTGAACTTGCTTTCTTGCCCAGACTTGTTTTCATTCCCCTGTGCCTAAATTGCTCTCTTGCTTGGACTTGTTTTTATTCCTCTGTGCCTGTACTTGTTTCCTTGCCTAAACTTGTTTTTCCTTCCTGTACCCAGTTCACCCGCGGCCCCCGCCCATTTTTCCCCCTGCTGCGTCCCTGCGGCCCCGTCCACCGGCAATCCAATTTGTCTCCCCGCTCCCGACTCCCAGCTGCTCCTCTCTCCCACATCCCCTCATATGGAAGCCGCTACGCGGCCGCGCTCAGCGGGCTCGCCGCTGGAGCTCCGCTGGTGCACCTAAGGCAAGCCCGTTTTCGCCCGTCCGCGTCTGGACCACGCCCAGTGCCAGAAACCCTGGCCCCCACGCCCCCACCGCACCTCACCCAGACTCAGCTACGACGCTGACTCCCTCCACGCTCTCAACACCGGCCGAGACTAACGCTGCAACCAGGTCGCCCCAAAACAGACCCACGGACCCGTCTCCTGATGCAGCTGCAGATTCACCTGCAACAGAACCATCAAACCACCGAGAACCAGACCCAAGCACCTCCGCTGCATACTCCTCAACACCCGCTCCGCACGCAAACACACCATCGAGCTCTGGGACCTGCTCCACACCACAGGCCCGGACGTAGCCTTCCTGACCGAGACCTGGTGGAACGACTCCTCTGCACCAGACATTGCCGTGGCCATCCCAGACGGATACAAGATCACCGCAGGGACCACGCCAACGGCATCGGAGGAGGAATAGCCATCATCCACAATTCCTCCCTCAAGGTCACCACCCACGCAGACAACTCCCTCAACTCCGCCGAACACCTGCACTTCCGGATCCACACCGACCCCAACACCACCCTCAGAGGAACTCTCCTCTACAGACCCCCCGGACCCTAGGCCCCCTTCAGCGACTCCATCGCCGACCTCGCCAGCACCCACGCACTCGCCTCCACGGACTACATCCTCCTCGGGGACCTGAACTTCCATCTCGAGAATAACAACGATGCCAACTCCTCCACGCTGATCGAGAACCTCGCCAACCTCGGCCTCAGACAACACCAACAGCACGAACCGGCTGACCTCCTGGTCCAACGTCAGCGACGTCGAGACATGCAAGGTCATGAACTCCATCCACTCAGGATCACCGACAGACCCGTGCCCACACCACATATTCAACAAGGCAGACGCAGCCATCGCACCCCAACTACGGAAGATCATCAACATCTCCTTCAAAACAGCGACATTCCCGGAAAGCTGGAAGCACGCCAAAATGAACGGCCTCCTCAAAAAGCCCAAGGCAGACCTCAAGAACTTCCGGCCCATCTCCCTGCTCCCGTTCCCGGTGAAGGTCATCGATAAAATAGTCAACATGCAACTGACCCGCCACCTCGAAGACAACAATATCCAGGACCCCTCCCAATCCGGTTTCAGACGAAACCACAGCACTGAGACAGCCCTCATCGCCGCCACAGACGAGATCAGGCACCAATTAGACAACGGCGAAACATCTGCCCTCATCCTCCTGGACCTCTCGGCCGCCTTCGACACGGTCTGCCATCGCACTGTAAAAACACTCCTCCAAGAAGCCGGCATCCAAGAGAAGGCCCTCGACTGGACCACATCCTTCCTCTCCGACAGATCCCAGAGCGTCCGCCTTCCACCTTTCCGATCCGAAGCCACCAACATCATCTGCAGCATCCCCCTGGGCTCCTCCTTCAGCCCGACGCTGTTCAACGTCTACATGGCCCCCTCGCACAACTGACCCGCCACCATGACCTCAACATCATCTCCTATGCCGACGACACTCAGCTCATCCTCTCCCTCACCATGGACCCACGCACCGCCAAAACCAACATCCACGACAGAATGAAGGCCATCGCCGACTGGATGAGGAGCAGCCGTCTAAAACTGAACTCGGACAAGACGGAGGTCCTCATCCTCGGACCCAACCCCTCAGCCTGGGACGATTCCTGCTGGCCAACCACTCTGTGGACAGCACCGACACCCACCGACCACGCATGCAATCTTGGATTCATCCTCGACTCCAACCTCTCCATGTCCAAACAGGTCAACGCCATCTCCTCCCCCTGCTACAACACCCTCCGCATGCTCCGCAGGATCTACCAGTGGATCCCGACCGAAACAAGAAGAACGGTGACACAGGCCCTCGTCAGCAGCAGGCTGGACTATGGCAACACACTCTACGCCGGAATCCCTACCAAACACCTATACACTTTTGTTTGATTGTGGTTTATAATTTCTTTACAAATGACTAAGCTTCTCTTTGCATCAAGATCGGATGTACAAGTATAACACAAAAAGCAATTCAACTATGTTGTGTCATGTAATTGAAGGACATTTGAATTTATGAAAACAAACGCATAAGATAAATAAGAAAATCTAAAATAAAAGCAAGTTCTGTGTTGCTCATTATTGAAAAAGGATTGAATAGCTGTGTTCCTACCTTATTTGTTGAAAAATGGAAAGTTTTTTTGTTCATTGATTGAACTTGTCGTGGATAAAAGCAAGATCCATGAGCATGAATAATTTATGAATCTATGGTCCTAGAGGTATTGTGTTTTGTATTAATTAATGCCCATTGTGGCAGATGAGAGCCCTAGAACTCCCTCGTCTGGTCCAATGGGAAATGGTTGCAGGGTGACCATAGCCCCTAAAGAGGGAGTGGGTCCAGAGGGATCACTAGCACCCAAGAGGTTGCGGAAAGCCAAGAAGAGAAATGAGCCCCAGCGGAGAGTGGAGAAAGCAGCAAGTAGCACAATTAGCTTGGCAGACATGGGGGAATGTTGGAACTCCCTAAGAAAAACGTTAACTGATTTGCTGGCAGACCTGTTATTGCAGCTTTGGACAAACTTGATAAAGTATTTTTCAGACTCTAGCAACACTCTTGAAAGAGCGGAGAGTATGTTGGATACTTTTAATAAGGTGCCCCCTGCACCAAAGCCCAGATACAGGCAGTATGATCCTGAATGCCCTTTCAAAACAACCCAAAATGCAGGTCACCATCCAATCATCATCAGATGGAGAAAGGGTCCTTGACATATGAAATGGATCAGGATAAGGCTCCTTATAAATTGTCTAATTCCCAAGCAGGTGGCACGGTCAGGGGTGATGGTGAGCAGTGTCTCATTTTAAGTGAGCCTGAGAAAGCTAGGGTGCGCCCAAATATTACAAGTAGTCTGGGTTTACCAGTAATTGACCCCTCTCCTGTCTGTTGTCCCTATACTGTGGTTTTCGTTGGGGTCCCATGCTTAGGCACGCATAGTGAGGAATCTACAGAAAAGTTGATCAACAAAGAAGCACATTGGCTAGGAAAACACAATAGATTCAATGTGACAGAGTACAACCACATTCTGATGGCTAGAAGGGTGTCTTGGATTGGACGGTCCAAGAAAACAATTGAGGGTACTATTGTTATTGTCATATTTGGATCCCCAGTGCTTGCAGGTGATATCTTTAGACATTCTTCTGAGTTCCTCTTTTACGCTTCTGGCATCAAACCACTTTCATTAGGATTCTTTTATTGGCCTACCCCAAATATCATATTGAACAGTTATGTAAATGACCTCGAGGGGGGTAATTATGCCAGGGAGGGTCTAGAGGTGACACCTTATGTCTATGCTCCCCTGTCGGATCTTAATGGCTTACACAGTCAAATAGAGGGCCCTGATTATAATATAGCGTTAGCGTATACAACATCAACTGAAACATTAGCAAAGGAAAGTAAGCCTAGTGAGCTCTGGCCATGCGAGGAGGAAAGCCATTCCCTGAGTTGTTCAAATTCAATCTGCGAATAGAGCCCCATGGGGAATCCATAGCATCCTATACACCCCTTAAGCTGGAACTTGAGGGAGATGTTAGTTTAATCTATGAGAATGTGGCAAGCCTAGCCTCCAAATTTGAGGATGACAGGTAGATTCAATTTTTAATATCATTTGACATTATTTGTATTCAGGAGACCAGGGAGGTGGAAAACAATTTTTGTATTGAAGTATATAAGACATTTTTCCTCCCAGCAGAGGGTTCCAACTCTGGCAGAGCAAAGGGAGGACTAGTTATCTTTATAGCTCTGGGGCTCTGTGCATCTGTGAAACGATTGAATTGGGACTCCTAAGTGGCTCAGGGCCTCAAAGAAGCGATAGGGAATGCACTGCGGTTCACAGTAATTATTGTTTACAATGCAAAAAGTGAGAAACAGGAATTGCTACAGGGAGATGATCTCCCCCAGGAGAGCCTATTCTGTTAGGATATTTTAATCATCATTTATGCCCTAATATTGGACAGAAATTGGGAGACCTCCCCACATGCTTGGTCTCAAAGGAATTGCACATGGAGCATTCCCAGATGGCCGGGAACAAAAAACACCTTCTTAAATATTTATGATCTAACATTTACATTAGATAAGGTGGCTAGATGCCCTAATTGTTATCACCCGCCATCTTATAAAGGTAAGAGTTGTGCTACAACCATCGATTTTTTTTGTCTCATCATCTGTAGGAAATATATCTTCTTTTAAAAATTTACATAGCGCGCTCAGTTAGTGACAGGTAGTAGGAATGTGGGCACATTATTGTCAACAGACATGGGGAAGCGCCTGAGGTGGTCGCAGGCGGATACCAATCCTTTCAACCATTCTCTATTTAAACTGAAGAAACAGGAAATGTTAAAGTGTCTAGGAACGTTTTGAGGATATAGTTAGTTAATTTAAGGTTATCGGCCAGTGGTTGCTAGTTTCAAAAACCGCCCCAGTAGCAATTTCCCATTCAACAGTCCGAGATGGTTTGACAGTGGGTGCTCTAAGGTGCTCAAGAATCTTAAGACGGCCTTGAAAGAGACTCCCCGTATTATATCTTGGGTAGCCAGTTGTCAAAATAATTATAAAAGGGCCCTCAACGAGCAAAGGTCCCTATTACAAAAACAAGCCTGGGATGAGCAGATTCAAGCAAGTAAATTAAATGATAGTAACCTTTTCTGGAAGGTCATCAATAGTCCTTGTTTTTCTGAACTGGGCAAGCCAAATTTATGTCACTATATCACTCCTGATCAATGGAAGGATCATTTCTAGGTGGTTTATAACCAGAGTAAAGGAGAGCGATGTATTAATGAATTAGAGCCCCTCCCATGTGAGATGCCTTTTTATTTTCTCTCTGAGGAGGTTAGGATCAGCATTGAGGGACTGTCCCAAAAGAAGGCCCAGGTCCTGTTGGGAACTTGGGATTCCTCTGGATTTGTATTTGAACAATATAGATGTGTCGGCCATGATCCTGACCAGGGTATTAAATGCTGCAGTGTCATCATCTATGCCTCCCACATGGTCCACAGCCATTATTGTCCCGATCTTTAAGAAGAGAGATAGGGACAATCCTCACTGTTACCGCCTCATATCTCTTATCGATTCTACTGTTAAGGTTTTGGGCCAGGTTTTATTAACCTCTTGGCTGCTAAGGCATTATTACTCTGATCATATAACTTCCATTGAAATCAATGGAAAGTCCATGACGAGTTACCCTTGTCATTAGCAGCCAAGAGGTTAAATAGGCTTTCTGAGCGGGCAGACAAAAATCAAACCATCTCAAAGGTCCAATACAGATTCCGCATAGGAAAATCTACAGAAGAACAATGTCTGAACCTTTATCTTTTGATATCTAAATATACGATCGCCAAAGCGAGCCCCCTCTACCTAGGTTTTATGGACCTTACTGCAGGGTTCGACAGAGTGAACCGTAATAAATTGTGGCTCTAATTAGATGAGCTAGGAGTTCAGCGAGCAATGATAAATGTCTTAATATCTCTTTACACCCATACAACTGCAGCAGTTAGATTTACCCAGGAAGGGGGACTCACTGAAAACTAAATGTTCAAGAGCGGTGCATCAAGGTTCTATCCTTGTCCCTTATTTATTTACCATTTATATAAATGGACTAGCATCTGCCAAGACATCCCTTCAGGACAATACTCCAAGAATAGGCAGTAGTTCTTTGCCAGTTCTCCTGTTCGCGGATGATGCTGTGCTTATAGCACGTACTCCCAGGGCACTGCAGGCCCAAATTGACGGGTTTGTCTCCTTTATGAATGGGCTGGACTTGTCCCCTAATTTTACCAAATCATTGGTGATGGAGTTAGGCTGCCAAAGGACTAGTACAAAAACCTACAAGGCAGGCACTTTTAGTCTAGCCAAGGTCCCAGCTTTCACATATCTTGTTGTCTTATTCAATGCCAAACTAAATTGGAGAAATCGGAAGGAGGAGAAGCAAAGGGACATGAAAAAATCCCTGGGAGCTATTGCAAATTATGCTCAAAGATTGGGCACATGGTACCCAGGGGTGATTTTAAAATTGAATTCTGACAGAAGTAACAGGTCCAGGGGTCCTGGGTCTAGATAATAATTCCTAAGTTTTTATTGAACAGAGCAAAGACAGCCGACACGTTTTTCGCCCTGTGTGGCGAATAAAGCTAGGGCTTTATCTAGGCTAAAATAATTCTTTATATCAATCTTTTACTCAGGTTGCTATGATAAACATTTCAGTACAAATGTGCATCCAATTGTTTAAAGAAAAAAATAGTCCTCAATAGTCCTCTGGTTAATCTGCTGTTTACAAGAGTCCCGTTATATCAGTCCTTTTGCATCTCCAAGGTCATGTATGGGGTCATGTATGGGAGTGAGATTTGGGGGGTACATGGCAGCTGAAAAATTACAGATGGAGCAAAATAAAGTTTTAAGCCTCATCTTAAAAGTCCCCCAGGGAACGCCCGCTTATTCTGTACATGAGGAACTTGGAGCCAAGTATGCTACTGACTTAGTTGCAGTTAAGCCTTTGTTGTGTTGGACGAAAATTTGGTCCAATGAGGAGGCATCTTTTAATCGAGCAGTAATTTTGGATTGCCTCTCACTTGACCACGTTTTTAAAATCCCTTGGCTAAAACACCTTAAGGAAACTTTTCTGGCCCTGGGAAGAGGAGACATTTTTATTAATCATGACACAGTAAAGTTTACAGGACAAAAAATTGATTAAAGATTTGTATTTAAAAAAGCTACTGCAGAGCGTGAGGGCAATGAACTCAGTACACGCATGGTAAGAGGACATGCTCTTGTTAAATCATTGCAGTGTATGGAGACTTATCTCACCATTTTAACTAGCCCCCATGGCAGATTATTAACTACTCGTTTTAGATTACATACGTTCCATCATTTAGTGGCCTCTCCCTCAGGCTTTGTTTTACCAGTTGAGGATAGAGGACCCTGTGGATTGCGACAATAGGTCTCCACAGGATATTTCACATTTTGTATTTTTATTTACATATTTTACTCATCTTAGGCGATTGTATCTTAAACCTTATTTAAAACAATTGAGATTCAGGCATATTCGTATTGCACTTTTGCACTTGCAACTCTTGCAGAATGTTCGGATACTCTTTGTGGTTACGAATTTCCTAAGAGCAGTATTAAGATCAAGGAATTTGAGACCCGATTGAAATGGATAGGGACTCCCACTATTTTGTATAGTGCTGATATATTGTTTTATTGGATTCGTTATTGAAACGTTTTTCTGTTGTATCTTTTATGGCTGTGATTATCGCTGAATAAAGATTGTCATTATTATTAATGAGTAGTAGACTACGCAGATGCCCAACGTTAGTCGTCAGTCAGTTACTTGGGTCAGTCTAGAATGCTAAAGGAAACATTCCATATATTTAATCCACTCTCTTTGTGGTACATTAGTAAATAGGGTGTGAAGCTATGTGAGAAGCAAATGCTTGCTTGAATTAATATTGTTATGGTTTCAAAAAATCTTAAAACAGCCAGGCGGGGTATTTTGTGAAGTTCATAAACAGAATAGGCAGGTAGAAGAAAAGCAGAGAAACATTCAAAATAAATTAGAAAGGGAAAAAGTAAAAGATGTAGAGGCATATTTTCAAGCCCCTAGCACCATTGGAGCATCACTTTTTTTTTTACGCTCTGGTGGTGCTGTGTGCTGGCCCAGATTTACCAAGCCACACAAAGCCACCCTGCGTGGCTTTTCATGGCCTTGTAAACACGGCCCCTTTTCACACATCACTTTGCATGAAAGGGGCATGAGATGGGTGTTGCTGTGGGTGTCCCATTGCTCTTTGATGCTGCCTCAGATTTACAAGGATCTGTAAATCTGAGGCAGCGCCAAAAACTAAAAGCAGGAGTTAGAGTTGCTCAACAGGTAGATATACTTTTATTTCTCCTCATTTTGTGCTCTTTCTATGTGTGGTATGAAGAAGCACATCCCCTTTAGTGATTGTTTATGTGCAGGCAGGTGTCCGTTCTTGCACATAAACAATCATTCCTGCAACGCAGGCACCCTTGCATCATGGCACAAGGGTGTCTGCATTGGTGCTAGGCAGCTTTTTTGGCGGTGGTGCAAGGGAAAACACAGTGGTGAGCCATATCCTAGTCAATCTGGCGCATCCCTCCATTTTTGTTAAAAAACGCAACACTGCTTGCAGCACCACGCAACATCATTTCTTTGTAAACATACCCCTAAGTCAATGTAAAGTTTTCATGCAGGATTTTAAGGATTATAGCATGTAGAGATTTTGTGCGAAAGCAATCCCCAAATGTAACCAGTGGAAACAATCTTAACCCCTTCGCTGCGGCGGCAATTCTTGGGCTGACCAAACCAGTCATGCGCACTCTGCGCTTCTCCATTCAGGCTGCATTGCAGCCTACATAGAGAGCATGCCATCCCCTACAGCCCCTGGCTGGGAGGTTTCCCGACCAATCACAACGGTCCACTGGAGAGTTGTGATTGGCTTAGGGAAGGAGAGGTAGGCTGACTGCTTCCTGTTCCTGCTGGAGACAGGAGAACAGGAGCAGTGAAGACGCATTGACCTCTCCTCGCTGTGCGACACCCCCTCCCAGCGTGACCTCACCTCCCTGCGAGACCCATCGCCTGCCCCACCGCGAGCCATTCCAGCCATGACTGAGATGTGCAACTGTTATCTGCCCAAATACCATCATTCACAGTGCACAACAGTCAATGACTGAAGTGGGCGGACCCATTTGCTGATGTTGTGGTGGGCTGAAGCAAAATGCAAAGGAAAGCTGAATGGGCTGATGGATGAAGAGGGCTGACGCAAAGCCCCTCAATGCATTATATATATAATAATTGTATGTTCTGATTAATGAGGCTAGCAAAACAGCAATGCAGTTTCTAGGCCCGACTTGAGATGGTAAGCATTGATGATTATCAGAGTTTGTGACTCAAGGAGCTTACAAATATATATAACAAATAAAGATGTGGACCATTTTTCGCGTTACTGTTGTCTTCAGTACAACGGAGCCAACATTTGCACAAATCCTCTTGTCAGGATGTTGACAGACTCAAAGAAATGTTTTTCTTTTACACCGACAAAGAAAATAGAGTGCCCTTTTAGCTATTTAGTCAGCTATTGCGTCCCTGGCATTAGGCCCAGCAGCACCAAGAATGTCAAGCTAGTTATATACTATTCCAATTTTCTCTCAGCTAAATGTGCATTCACTTCCAGACAGATCAATATCTGGCATCTTCTCTGCATGCCACAGGTTTTAATTGATGCTTGCTGCACGAAATTGGATGGTTTGCTCTGGGAAACATTTTAAAATATTTGGTCAATTTAGAAGAGAGACTTTGAAGAGAATGCTTCACGTGTTAACGATGTCAATAGATTCCGAAGGGTTCCTGACGGCATAATGCCGGGCTGGAAGGCTTGCATGGCAGCTTTGTAATCAGTGTTTACTTTAATTGTCTCAACCCAAACTCTTAAGGACTTAGCGCGTTTCTTTTCTCCCCGAGACTGCTTTTTAAGTAACAAGATCTGTGTCTCGTAGGCATAACCTGAATGCGTAATGTGGAGCTTTAATTGAATATTCAGATTTAGCAAAGCTCCTTGTGATTGGCACTGTTCCCTTGTCACTGTGTTTGAAAAGGACCTGAACTTTAACTTCCCTATGTGACTATGTTAATATTAATGATTAATTCCCCAGTGTGTGAACAAAGTGCAGAGGCAGGGTTACCAGGCGGGAAGCATACCAAGGGAGCCGAGGCACGTCCTTCTCCTTTATCTGCTCGCCCTCGACGTCTATCCTGAGAAGGGCCCGACATGGGGGGTCTCTGCGAGCACGAACCTCCAGTTTTTGAATTAACACAATTTAGCAGTCATGCCTAACTTGCGCCCAGGTGTAAAAACAGCTCTAAATTCATAACGTATCCAGGGCAGTTTATTTTGGAAAGTAGCCTTTCTATTGTCTGTTGTCATTTTGTTTTACAAGCATATCCTATCGTGCAAGATTAAGGTTTCATAGTGTGTTCACAACATGCAAGGCGCTGCCCCCCCCCCCCCCACACACACAGAAAAGACTCACAGAGGAGAGATAACTTCGATTGTGGTTTAACTAAGACATATCCCTTTATCTTCATTGTTGGACTTGGCCCTTTTTGCAGGGTCATCCCTGAACCTTTTGTATTCCTCCTATTTTTTTTCTGACCTGTTGGTAGCTATTTTATGACTCTGGGCACTTTACCACTGCTGATCAGTGCTAAAGTGCATATGCTCTCTGTTGTAAATTTATGTACACATTTGTGATTCCATGGTTGGCTGGTTTGGGTTACTTGTCAGACCCAGGTACAGTGCACCAGGAGTGCCCAGGGCTGGTAATCCAAATGCTGCTGGTGGGCTTGCAGCACTGGTTTTGCCACCCACAGAAGCAGCCTGTAAAAGTGTGTGTCAGGTCTGCCATTGGAGAGCCTGTGTGCAGTCTGGTACTGCCATGCTGACTGGGCAAGTGCACCCACATGCCAGTCCCTAAACCTTCACTTTTCCTCATATCAGACACCCCTATGGTAGGCCCAAGGGCAGGGTGCATTGTAAGTATAAGGTAGTACATGCCCTGGTGTGTGTGGCGTGTCCTAATAGTGAATTACAGCTATTTTCATTTTTCACTATTGCAAGGCTACCTGTTCTCCATAGGCCAGAATGGGCAGTTAGATTATTACATTTTATAATCCTAACTGACTCACGGAACATGGTGTAAATTCGATTTTAGTATGCCTGAACTCAGAATGATAAAATACATATTTTATTGAAGTTGGTTTTAACATTTTATGTTTCAAAATACCACTTTCAGAAAGTAGGTATTTTCTTGTCTAACTATCTAGGCCTGCCTCTGCTAGGTTGTGCATTCCTTGTCTGGAGATTGAGTGACAGGGATGGGGGATTCCATGAGACAGAATGATACCGCACAGTGGTGAATAGAGAGATCTGCATCTAGATGGGAGGGAGGAGTTGCACCTGGGGCCTGAATAGGGCTGTGCCTGCCCCCCACCCCACAGTGCTGGCTCCACCCCCTGTGGTGAGTCTGATGTCTCTGCCCTGCATTGTGAAAGAAGAGAAGGAATCATGTCAATAAAGTGCTCAAGGCTGTGCTTTCCCTCCACAATGCTGTCTCCACCTCCTGTAGGGTGTCTGATGTTTAGGGACCCTGACTAGAGGCAAGGGTCCCTATTTGTCACAAGTACCAACCCGTGCCAACTAGAGACCCCCATATCTAATATTGATTCAAACACAGCTTCAATGAGAAAAGAAAACCATCAGAACCATGGTTAAACAGACACAACAGTTATGAAAATTACAGTTCATACAATCAGCACAAACAGAGTAAACATTGTACAATCAATACAATTGTGCATAGTGCCAGAAGGCCCCTATTCTTATCAGTTTCCCCAGCCCTGAAGCAAGGGCATCCTGTGGATTATTGGCAAGCATTACTTAGTGGCAACTCACACTTATCCTCTGTCTCTCAGAGGGATGGTCAATACCCACAGTTCCATACCAACCAGGGCACCGCATAGCGCTCTGTCACTTCCAGGGTACATGTCTCCAGGTGAATCACCCCAAAATGTTCAGCTCCATGCATTCTGGGGTAGGTCAGAAATGTCCAGTACCCCAAGCAGGTCAGCCCCCCCCCCTTCCTGCCTGTCGAGTGCCTACACAAAATAAGACAGGAAAATCACCCGAAATGTTCAACTCCATGCATTTCACCCAAAACTCCGGGCATCTTGCCCAAAACTCCATGCCTCCCGAGGTCAGGCAAAAAGGTCCATGACAAATTGCAGGTAAATCCCCCTCTTTCTTTCCCGATGCCCACACAACTCAACACCCCTCCAAGGGGTCAGTAAAGTAAATCTGTCCCAATTGTTTGGGTAGCCCCCTTTTTCTGCTTCTAGAATTTCCACCTTTCTCCAGGTTTGGATGGATGAGTTGCAATGCAGTGTGTAGGAGCGCAGTGGAGAGGAAATTAAGACGATTCCTTGCCTCACAACGCCTTAAATGTCTCATCCCGAGCACAACCTGATGATGTCATGACCTGCTTTAGAGGCAAAACAAACAACAGCCTCACACCCTGGCTTGCTCCTGCCCATGGAGCGACTAATGGGCCCCTCAGATATTTGCTGGGGGTGCCTGGGTATAATGCACTCACAACATGAAATTTGCTATCCGGCTCTCTCAACTTCCTACTCTCTGTCCTTCTTCTCCCTCACGCCTTCATGATTGGCTCCCTCCTCTTAGGTACTCACTTCCCTGTATTTACAAGTGATAGGCTTGGGTCACTGTGAGCTTTGTGCAATTTATCTCCTTTCGGTTTCTCTGTAAGAGCAATCTGGGTTCCGGTTGTAGGAAAGCAGATCCAACCTCGCTATTCCAGGTAAGTGTAGTGGATCAGGGCCACCTTTCTCACACTTACAATATCATTGAGTCATAAAAATGGACTCAAAGTCTGGAGTAGACAAGCTTGGGTTAGTTGTTTATGGTTACGCAACACAAGGCCTGAAAAAGGATGCTGGCAACTGATGTTCTTTGTTTTCATATCTAAACATGGATCACTTTTTATGTGTGGGTGGGTAAACAGGGCCAGTGTGGGCTATTGCTTAGAATATCCTACAATGGGTTGGTATTGCTGTCATCATATATGCCCCACCAACATTAATGTGATCTATTGATGGTGCAAATTGAGCCACATCTCAATAAATCACTAAGCCCGGGGGAAGAACTTTAGGAGTTTGATTAATGGAAGGGGAAGGGGATTTGGGGAAAGATTTGTCAATGACAAACACTACTCAAGGACAACAATTATCTGGGCAATGAGCAACACATTATTTGTCATCAATCTGTTGTGGAAGGAAGCAATGGAATGAATATGACAGCGTACATTTAAATGCATTGCAAACAGTCCTTTTTTCCAGAGTTTTATATAGCGCCAATTTGAGCCAAAGGTATCAGGCATCAGAGTGCTTTACATGAGCACCAGTTGCGTTACACAAGGACACATTCATTTTTGCTATGCACTGGAATAAGTGATTTGCTGAGAATTACAGGATGTTGAACGTTGTTGCCGAGACTCAAACCTGATTTCCCAGATTTTAGTTCGACCGTCCTAGCCATTGTCCACATCCTTCTGCCCAGATATATAAATGTTCTGTCTCCTCAATTGGGAGTGAACCCATGCACCCAGTTCTCCAAGCATGATTTTTAAAAGAAAAATTATACTGTATTGCCAAATTAGGTGACGCATCTGTATTCCCATCACTCTTGGGTGCCTGTTTGGATTGGTCCAGTAGGTAAGCAAGAGTGTTGAGCTCAGCTTTTGCCTTTCATTCATGCAGGAGACTAGAAGGCCTGCGGATTGTAAAACAGAAACTGTATTTTAGAGTCAATGAGAAAGACAGAAGAAAGGTAAGCTTTATGAGGAGTGTATCAAGAAAACTCAGAGGTAAAGCAAAAAAACAAGAGGGGGACTCAGAGTTTAAATGTTGCCACAAGTGCAACACACACACACACACACACAGCAGCAGCATTTCACAAATAAATACACCTCTCTCCATTCCACATAGCTGAGTAATAAGCCTTAGACTCTTGGTTTAACTTTGAAGTCGATAACTTTTTGCCTCTTCCTGTTAATGAGGTAGTCCCACAGCTCCCACCCTGAGTTCTTCCATCCTTCTCCTGACTCCCCATATCTCCGTCCCAGAGCAGTCATGACCCGAGTAAGCTAAACGTGTAGTGCACTGCTGTTGAAGAACAAAAAGAAAAACAGAATTGCAGTATTTATTTTGCATAGGTTTTGTTTGTTAACTAAAGTGAGAGGACACTGCATGTAAATCTGGCTAAGTGTGAAAAGGCTGATCAGGGAAAAAATTATTGCCCATCACTCAGACCCAAACATTGTAAATCAATCATCTCAATCAAGTTCCCACATTACAGCATCCTCCCTCACTGTCTGCCACCAAATGAACCATCAATAACCACTCACAATCACTCAATAATCAGATCACTCATTAGTGCAATTCTTACCTATTCCAATCCAAGCGTGGTGGTAGGTACACTAGCTACACTTTAATGCAAGAAACAGATTCAGATTTGGCAGTGTTGTAAATCAAATGATTGTCTGGGGCAGCCATCCTATATGATGAAAAAAACAGAAGGATCATAGAAGCGGACCATACATGTTAATTAATTTAAGCTGTAGTGTAGTTCCTATATTCCTAATAGGCTCTGCGCATTGAAATAACATAAACAATAGTTTAGACGTAGGACTGAGGCCGACTAAGTCTCTATTTAATATTTTAGACTTAATTGTGTGTGCCAGCTAGCTCAGAGGTCACTAGAAACTTTCTTGAGTAAACAAGAAGGTGTTTAGCTTTACTGAATACAAAAGAAGGGATTAGCTTCTGACAACCATATCACATGACAACTTTGTTCCCCCTGCAATAGGGAATATATCTCTAGAGTCGCAGAAACAATAGATAGCTATTTTACTCAGTCAATCGTGCATGCTTCGGTTCACCAGAGATGCAGAGAAATAGAGAGACAGGAGTTTTCAATAAAAGGGTTATTTATTGAGCAGTCTTCTTTCTCATGCAAGAGAAATGAATTGCCACAATTGCAATACTTGTAATAAATTAAAGTGCTTACAGTAAAAGGAGCATTATGGAATAATACTGTAAAAGCATTTATATGGTTTCTAAGCCATAAGATACTTTAAAATGGATGAAATACATACAATGATAAAATAATGACTAAACATACTCAACTGGTGTTTCTAAGATACGCCTACCCCAGTGTACCTAACCTAAGCCTAGTACAGGGAAGGAGTAGATGAGTTACAGTTTTTGCCAAGAATCAGAATCAATAATTCTCTATGGGTCTAATCAGCTCCGTACCTTAGGTATAGAATGAAGGAGGTCTTGTATCTCTCTCTGAGGACTTGATCTCCCAGAAACCCACGAGGGTATCAGGGAAACACCGGCGCTGGATTTCTCGGCAAGAGAAAAGACAGCGTCTCTCTCAGTGAATCAGCAGGGAGGGTCGGCTTCCTTCGGCACTCGCATCAGCAGGGCGTTGGGCAAGTAGATAGCTGATTCTGCTCCAAACCACTGTGTGTTGCTTAAGGCAGATGTTGGTATATTTATACCTGGAAGGTGCCAAGTTTGATGTAAGGTTGCACATAAGACATCACTAAGAACTGGCAGTTCTTTCAGGACTCTGAGGAGTTCTAGGACAAATCAAAACAGAAGCTGGGGGAATTCCCGTGCTGCTAGAGGCTTGGTTTGTTTAAGAACGCGTTGTACTTTCTAGGAGTCTATGGGAGTAGCCTTGCCGTATTTGGAATGCATTGGCTATGACTTAATATGGATATGATATGATTCTGGATATGATTCTTATGCCTTTATAAGGATATGATTTGTTATAACCACATAAGGGCATAGATCGGGAATATCTAATTAGTGTCCTAGATACATTCACAACAAAGCTAGTAATTTTGGAAAGGCCAATCACTTCCAGGGAAAAAATGATTGCTGATCACTCAGGCCACAAACAACATCTCAAGCAAGTTCCCACATTACAGTTCAACACCCTCCCTCACTGTCTGCCACCACATGAATCATCAGTCATCATTACTCACACAATCACTCACTCACCATTGCAATAGTTGTAGTTATCTCTTCCAATCCAAGCATGGGTAGTTTAGGTATTAGGTATTAATTTTTCAAGCAGGCAACACTTTGGAATTTGGTAGCCTGGAGTGTCTATGTTTGACGATTTTAACACAATTTGAAATAAAGAAACTATTTTTTCACCTGCTTTTGACTACTGGACTTTGTGAGCTGTGCACGTCCATTGGACATAAAAATTAATTGAAGATTGGTACATCTTAAGTGATTTTCCAATTTGTCAATCTTGTTCTACAGCGAGGATTTCTCTTTCCTTACTAGATCCACTTGTTGCTGCATTCTATTCATCTGGTCCTCGACCGGCGAAATCCTGGACTCTGCCTTCAGTATTCTTGCCAGGAAGCTCTCCACCGGCTACTCTATTTTTGCTAGACGAGGATGCATGAAAGCTTGCGTTAATTTTAATTCTCGTATTTCATCCAGGATGAGGTTACGCATGGTCTTTATATCCCATTGTACTACCAACCCGTCCCCTTGATGCATCTTGAAAAATCTTTCTGCATCTGCCTGGCAGTGTTTTTGTGAGGCCACACTCTTGCTAGCTTCTGCTGTGGGAGGCTGCAACAGCAGCTGAGTATTGATAAGTGGATTTAGTTGTAATGGACCTGGCTCTATAGCTGTTCCTTTCAAGAGGAGCACCTCATCTAAGAATGAAGCACCTGCCTGAAGACCTGGGGTAACTCTGGTTGCGGAGTACTAGGAGAGCCTAGCAGAATAGTGATAGTAACTTTAGTTTTAAACAACAGTGTATACACTTTCGCCTGTCCTAAAGTTAAAGTCACAGTCTCTTCAATTGCTGTTTTCATTGAAGAGGGGCAAGCTTCCTTTTTCCTTTCTGTGGTAGATTTGCTTAATTGCACCTTTTTACTGTCTCCTTCCCTCTTGTTCGCGTTAGAATAGTTTGAAGGTGCATTGTAAAAAACAGAGTTCAGGTCCGGTCCCTCTTGCCCCTTGGATCCCCCCTTTTGAGGGTTCAGCATATCAGGCTTGTTAATTGCCACCTCGCTACCCGGGTCCAGAATCAGAGTTTGATTAGATTAATACTGTAGCTTATCCACACAGTGATTGTAAATTGCAGTCTGCCCTTGCGGCCGATGATGCAGTTTTAGCTTGAACAAAATGTGCCTTTGTTTAAAAGCTAGCAGCGGGGACCATGCTCATCATCATATAGGATATTTTTAGCTGTTTTCCCATCATAATAGATTGGAGTTTTCACTCTTCACTCTTGGAGTAGGTTTAGTTGTTGAGGGATCCATCCAGCAACCCACTCACAGAGAGCCTTTACTGAGAAAGACCCTAAAAAGGGTGCACCTGTCGTGAAACCCAGTGATTCCCTTGATGCTATTTAGTGATTCTATGTTCCCCTTCATAAACAGTCCTAAAGCCCTCCAAAAAATGTATCCGGAAATGGAAGCTCGTTGTTATTGTTGTAATCAGTTAGGGGGGGTAACCAGCTGCATACATTTTATACCTGTCCAAAAGATAGTTCGGTTTTAGGAGCAAGTTTTTGATGCCCCAAGTAGGGGATTGTATAGACAGATTGAACCTGAAGTAGGGGTGGCACTTTTTGAACTATCTAGACAGAGGCAAAATCGAGCATCAAGAAAGGGTGTCAATGTATTTACTACGATTGCTTCTTAATTTGCTCGATCTGTGATTTTGAAAAATTAGAGGGGCCAACAGCACTTAGCAAGAAGGCATGGAAACAAAGAAGACATGCAGACCTATGGCAAAAGCACACTGGCTGCCTACACAAAATTGCTGATAGGTGCATGGCCACAACAACAACACCCAGCAAGGAGGTATGGCCACAACAAAGAAAATATGCAGGCCTATAGCAAAATCACATGGCAGCCTACAGAAAATCGGCACAAAAAGGGTGGTGATGGACGGAGCATCTGAATCAATCAAACACTCACACCCAGTCAAAAGATCTGGGTTTAATCCATCACCGTTCTTTAGTCCACTCTGCCACCCCAGTTCAGACATGGCTATATGCAAATCAGTCTGAACCTGTGCCTCTTGGGAACAGTCCAGGCCGAACTGCCAAGCCATGTCTTCCCTGGACCGGAAACAAGATTCCGAGGACCAGTTTCTGGCATTCCAGCCGTCTTCAGCCCGGCTTGCTTGAATCCAGTGGCAAAGTGAGCAAGGGACTCACGTCTGAGCATACCCTGCCACACTTATGGCGGCCAAAAGCAGTACAAAAAGGGGGTGGTGATGGATGGAGCATCTAAATCAATCAAACACTCACACCCAGTCAAAAGATCTGGGTTTAATCCATCACCGTTCTTTAGCCCACTCTGCCACCCCAGTTCAGACATGGCTATATGCAAATCAGTCGGACCCTGTGCCTCATGGGAACAGTCCAGCCCGAACTGCCAAGCCATGTCTTCCCTGGACCGGAAACAAGCATCCGAGGACCAGTTTCTGGCATTCCAGCCGTCTTCAGCCCGGCTTGCTTGAATCCAGTGGCAAAGTGTGCAAGGGACTCACGTCTGAGCATACCCTGCCACACTTATGGCGGCCAAAAGCGGTACAAAAGGGGGCGGTGATGGACGGAGCATCTGAATCAATCAAACACTCACACCCAGTCAAAAGATCTGGATTTAATCCATCACCGTTCTTTAGCCCACTCTGCAATGGCAGGCCAGAGTTGCATCTTACAGGCTGCTTCCGTAGGTGACACAATAAGTGCTGCAACCCACTAGCAGCATTTGATTTACAGGACCTGGGCACACACTGTGCACAGTACTAGGGTCTGACTAGTAAATCAAATATGCCAATCATGGAATCACTAATCCATAACAACAATTTACACGAATAGCATATGTACTTTAGCACTGATCAGCAGTGGTAAAGTGCCCACAGTCATAAAACCAACAAAACAGGTCATAAACAATACAGACGGAAGACAAAAACTTCTGGGATGGCCCTGCAAAAAGGGCCAAGTCCAACAGACATGTTTAAGTTATACTGGGTCAGTTATCACATATTCACTTGAAGACTCTCACAGCATGGAAGGATGGGATATATCTCACAATATCCCACACAATAGGCAACAACAAATTAGGTCTACATCATCAGCTGGAGCCCTTTTTACCACCACACAAAAAGGAATTCTACAGAAAAGTAACAAATAAACATTCACATGTCAGTGCACCCACTTCTGACCACAGGATATTTTCAATCCAGTGTTGCTATCACTTGGTGAAATGTCACAAATGTCAAGATGTGCTACAAGCACTTTGCACTACAAAGGTAAGACACAACAACAGCTGTTCATCCAGTTCATAGACAAGGAGGAATTAGCCGCTATGTAGGCTGGATAGCATGATTTGGGTACAACACAACATTGTGTTGGAACATGTGATGGCACACATTGTGTTAAGACCAAAGCACCGCAAGGAACAAGTCCAGTGGAAGCCAGGTAACTTCCATCCTGTCATTGTGCAAGCCGTTTTGGTAACGGCTTTGTACACCTAAACTCTGTGACACAGAATCCCAGGAAGAATCCATGTTCACTTTGTACATCTGACCAGCATTATATACCTGCTTATGTCACTCTCAAATGCCCAAATGAAGATGACATGGTGAAGGCACCTAAATCAGACCAATACATAGAGATCAGCTAAGAAAACATACATCTGACACTCATCACATTGTCAATTTGTCAACACAGTCCAAAAGGCATTTTCAGCTGAACAAAGCTACACTTACAATACCAACACCTTTCCCTAGATCTTTCCAGAGCCATGTATTCCCAGTATAAAGCATTAACACCCTCTTCATAACATCAGTACAAGAGTTTACTATGCCACTTATCCCTCAACCCATATCAGACTTTATAAAATAGTTGTTTGGGAGGTAGCTATACCTCACAGACCCCTTCAGATTGCCAAACAACTATGTGTTCACATATGGATTGGCCAGATGTTTCACTTTTCTGTATTGAATTGGATAGAAATGTGAGGTCCATGTGGTATATGTAGCCCCAGCCTCCACAAAGCAAGGTCTGACATTGGTATGTGGGCAGTTTGGGCCATGGCCCAACCTGGGCCTGAGTTACTTTGGCAGAACTGATGCACAGAGTAATGTCCCTGTAGAGCTGTTAATGCATGGATGTTTCCAGATATAGCGATCTGTCCCACTATTAGCCCTGATAGTCATTATATGGATAATAGTAGGCATGGTGATTGAGGTGATCCCCTGATCTAATACTTCTTTCCATTAAAAAACAGAGTCAAGGTGAGTCTGTCAACAATGACTGCACCTTTACTAACACAGGTTTGATGATGATTTTTAAATAGTGTTGCTTCGACTGTACAGACCTATTGCACATCTGAGACATGAAAAGTGAAGCCAGTGGGTTACTTTTAAAGAGATTTAGAAATGTGATTCATCTGCTTGGCTACAATATTCCCAAGCACACAACACATACAATGATACATTCTTTGTAATCACTATTACAGTGCCTCATGTGGCAAAAGAGGTTGTCCTGTGATGACAGTAAATACGACACAAACTTATGTTGACTTACTATGATACTCAAATAAGTGGTCCACATGTCTACACAGCCACCAGAGACGTAGCTGTCAATGTCACACATACCAGCCTTACCTTGTGACCTTAGTCTTAGGATGGAGTCAGGGCTTTAAGTGGATTGAAAAAACTGAGGGGGTCTCTCAAAGGGGAGTGACTGATGTAATTTATGGTGTGGCTTAAAACACATAAACTAAACATGTGTGCTTAGCATAGTGTGCCTCCCTACTGGTATTGTTCTGCTTCAGTCATTACATCCAGATATATAATACAACAAGCAACATTTCACTTACAACAAGTCAATGCTTGTTAGTTGCATAAAATAAATAAGCAACAACTATGACTATGGCTTTGTTGCATATAATATTGAAAATGCTTTTGTTCTAAAAGGATGAGACTGAGAACGAATTACAGTGAGTCTCTTTGAAGTTACATCAAAGTCTTTGAGCAGTAGTACAGCTGCAGAGTTAAGATTTTATTTTCGAACCTGATTTTGAGGGTAAAAATGGTGAGCCCAACAGGGATCCGTCTGGGCACCTGCTTTTAGGAACTGACAGTGCTCAGCATCATTTAAAGCCCTGGATTGAGTGCATATTATGATTCTTGCATCAATGAAATCGGCCTGGCAGAAAAGGTGTTTTGTTTGTTGTGTGTCATGGAGCCTCACATCACATTCCATGAAGGATGGGCCCGGCCTACATGATGTTAGTGAGGTGGCTTAGTCAGTATAGGTGATGACCAGGGTTGAGGTTAGTCATCGGATGTCATCGGATGAACACAAAAGTGTGTATCCACACTTTAGCTGTGCTCAACCTTCCACTTACACTCTGTTTTGACATCTATTGCATCCATACAGGTCAACACCCATCAGAAGAAGCCATTTGGAAATCAATCACCCGGAAGGTGCAGACCCTGGCAGTCTACAACTTGCATAGTGTCCACTGCATGAAGAGGTGGGAGGACCTGCGGTGCTGGACTAGGAAGATCGTGGAGGTTCACCTGGGGAAGTCCTCCTAAAATGGAAGTGACACGTGACAGACTCTGACCCCCCCTGATGGCCCAAAAACTAGCGGTGCCCTACCTGGACCTTGATGGACAATTGAAGACCCAACAGCAGCAACAAGGGGGTGATTCCTGGCCAGAGTCATACATGTTACTCTGCCAACATTGTGTGTTACAGACAGGCATGTCAAAACAGAAATTAGTGATGGCCCGTGTGCCACATACAAGTTGAGTCCTGTTACTATAAGTGTGATATTAGGTGCATACTGCTTTACTGTGGCTATTGTCTTTATGACCTGGATGACAGCAGAGTCCTGTCCACATCCAATCCTCCTCTTTAAAGCAGACATCTGGGTAAGTGAGTAATCATCTCATATTCTCTGTAAATCTGGGTCACAAGTGTACCACACAGGCAAGCGGTCTTGCTTAAGTGAGGAGTTATGAACCCGCACTACTATTTCTCATTTGATTGTGGCCCTATTGCATGTGATATGACATAGAGTTTACGGTATATGCAGTGACTATAAAACACTTCCCATTGGTAAGTACTGGTTACCCAGTGAAATGAGAGTACACACATCACTGGTACCATTGGCCTTAGTGCCTACATGTTGGCCAGTGTGCATTTGGCAGTTGATGGTTCATCCCAATAGTGTTCCTAAACACTCATTCACTGACTGGTGACATGCATGAGTGAGTAAGATGTAGAACTGTGGGAATCCTAAGCGAGTGTCTACACTGATTCTCACAAGGCAATCTGAGTATGCAATACCGAAGAGTGGTGTGATGTGCCTACCCATTGTGACTCTTGTGATGCCACATCTTTATGTCAGAGATGTTCAGGGACACCCAAAACCTTCAAAGGTGTCTTGGCTTGTGGATATACAATGTCTGACTGGCGTCAACACATGTACCAAGCAGGATTAGGGATGTTCATATGGCTATATGGAGTGTTGTGCTGTGTGAATGCAGAGTAATCATCTCCCAAATGTTAGCACCTCATTGTTTTCTGGGATATGTATATGTGTAATGTGTAACATAGCAAAACTGCATGTGCCAACATTTCAATTAACTTTTCAGGTCGTTGGCAAATGATGGAATCTGGAGTCCAAAATGTTATCAGTGTGCAATGTGCTCCATCTTTTTCTTGATCCGAACTCCATCCTGAACAGCTTACCCATTTTCCCCGTGAGTCTCTCTTGGTTGCCTTTGCCATTACCCCTCTGAAACCTGACTCCTCTCCCAAAGTCCCAAAAACCTGTTACACACCCAAACCCATCCCTTCCAATTCCCACTCCATCCCTGCAAAACAGCCTCACACCCCCTAAACCCAGCCCTAAAGAGATAAAAATAAGAAAAAACCTCCTAAACCCACCACAAAAAAACACAAACCCAAGAAGCCTCCTCTGAAGGATAAAGCCACCCCTCCCTAAACTTCTGCCCCCACTTCCCAAGTTCTATCTTCGAGGTTCCTTCTGTGCCCAATAGATGCCCCTTTGTGAGGAGGTTCTCTGGCAGTGTCAGCAATGGCAAGCTACATATCTCAGGCTTGTTCTGTAGCACATTTTGATGATATGGACTGGCCATTGGCCTTTGTTTCTCTTGATGGTTTGTTAAAGTTTGAATAAAACGTATTATTCTTTTGGAAGACATTGGTCCTGCATTACATTTCTATTTGATGTTATTGTATAGTTAGTGATGTGTGAGTGAAGATGTGTTTGTTGGATGGATGTCTTAGCGGGATGACATCCAAATGGGGCAGACAATGAATTGGTTGAAATGTTATGTGGTAAGCATTTCACCTTTGTGTAGCTTTGCATGGAAGTGTGTCCTTTTTGCAATGTGTACCTTAAAGCTCCTTTATCTAGCTGTGTGCCACATGCTGTTAGGGCTGTGTTTGCTTTCCTAAGTTGCACTTACTCATTGCCTACTCATGCATGGCACTTGGTTCTGCTATTGGTTGTCCCTGATATGCTTCAGTTCCCGGGTCCAGTGCACATAGAGCTTGTCAGGCATTTTCAAAATGTACTGCGCCCGAGGCACACGCCTTTCATGGTACCCCCTAATAGAGGCATGGCTATCCTGTAGAAAGTGTTTCCAGTGTGTCCTTAAAATGGGTCTCACACTGATTCTATGTACTTTCATTGACTGGCAATGCCTTTTCATATGGATGATGTGTGAGAGTGTAATATAGAGTTGTAGCAGACAAGGTGGGTGTGACAACTGACACATCCATACAGATGTTTTTTAACATCAAAACACAACCTGGGATGAGAGCATTCATGTGAGTGTGTCACATTCTCTATAGCATCTTAGCTAGAGTTACAATGACAAGTCCTTATGGTAGTTGTAGTCAGTTCAATGTCACTTTAGCAATATGTGACAAATGATAACTGCATTATAAGTGAAGATTTGCAATGGCATGACATACAAGTGAGAAAGGGCAAAAGGAGTGTACCATCTTGGTTAGAGTTGGAGTGATAAGGCCTCACGGTAGTTGTAGTCAATTCAATACCACGTTAGTAGCACTTGACAAATATTAACCTGTATTATAAGTAAAGATCAGTAGTGGTATGGGAGACATGTAAGAAGGGGCAAAAGGAATGCAGCATCTTAGTTAGAGTTGGAGTTACAAGTCTTCGTGGTTGTTGAAATCACTTCAATGTCAATTTAGCGACACTTGCCAAATAATACCCTGCATTGCAAGTGAAGGCCAGTAGTGACATGGGAGACCCGTGAGAAGGGTCAAAAGGAGTGTATTATCTTGGTAAGAGAGTGGCAAGGCCTCACGGGTTGCAGTCACTTCAATGTCACTTTAGCAACACTTGACAAATGATAACCTGCATTAAAAATGAAGATCAATAGTGACATGGCAGACAAGTGAGAAGGGGCCAAAGGAGTGTAGCATCTTGGTTAGAGTTGCAATCACAAGGCCTCATGGTAGTTTTAGTCACTTCAATGTCAGTTTAGCAACATTTAAGAAATGGTAAGCTGTATGACTAGTGAAGATCCGTAGTAACACGGCAGACAAGTGAGAAAGGGCAAAAGTTATGTTTCACAGACATTAGGTGTGATATTGTTGAGAAGGTGGTGTTGTGGAACACCAAATAATGCACATATCACTATGACTGAATATAATTTGAAGCCACATGTCCATTTGTGTACAGTGTGCCTGTGCAGTACCAGTGTTTTGGCCTAGGAGGGCATACAGCAGATGTATTTTTGATGATTAATAAGAAACAATCTGAGACAAGGTCCCTGTATATGTGTAAAATTACTTGAGGACCCCACCATCCTTGCCTGGTCCATGGTGGTGCATTGCTTTGAATCAATAACGATAGGTAGTTGTATGACTTACCACCGACTTCGACCACAAAGAAGTGGGTTTTGAAGGTGGTCTAGGAGGTAAAGCAGAAGCAGGATGTGCAGGATGGACTCCATTGAGGTATAAGACAAGTAGAGGTGAGGTTTGTCCTTATATCTCTCTCTTTTCACTGTCTCAGAAATAGTGGTTGGACCACCACCCTAGCTGTAAAACAACTCATAAATGGGCGAGCAGTTTCATTGGCGGTCTGATCTTCCCACTGCTCATAGGCAAGCTCTGCGGCTACTGCGGTAGCAGTGGGATGGCGGTGTCAGTGGTTCATCAGCGGTCTTTCGGAAGCCAATTCACAGAACTCGTAATACGGCTCACCCCCCTCGGACCACCACCACCGGTAAGGCGGTCAACTGGACTGCCAAACTCATAATAAGGGTTGGGTTAGATTGGTGTGGGAATAGTAAATGTCATCTGTCAAGTGTCAATGTCAATGTCAAGTGGCCAACACCTTCTGAAAATTGGTTTAGATGAGAGTAGAAATGGTGTCATCCTTATAGATGTCACCACTTTCCCCAAATGAATTTTAATTGGAGTGTGAATAGAAAATATCACCCCTTTAGTGTCTAACAGCTTCTCAAAATTGGTTTAGATTGGGGTGGGAATAATAAATGTCACCCCTTTAGTGTTTAACATTTTTTTCAAAATAGTTTACTTTGGAGTGGGAATAATAAATATCACCCTTTTATTGTCCAGCACCTTCTGTAACTTGGTTTAGATTGGAGTCAAAAAAACTTTCCCCAAATTCTTTCAAAATAGTTTACTTCAGAGTGGGAATAGTAAATGCCATCTCTTTAGTGTCCAACACCTTCTCCTAATTGATAAATATTGGAGTGGGAATAGTAAATGTAACCCCTTTAATATCCATTCCTTCCCCAAATTACTTTAGATGGGAGTGGGGAAAGTAAATTGTTACCATTTTAGTGTTTAACTATTTCCCCACATTGGTTTCGATTTGAGTGGGAATAGTAAAGGTATCCCCTTTAGTGTCCAACAACTTCTCTAAATTGGTAAAGATTGAAGCATAAGTAGGGATTGTCACCCTTTTAGTGTCCAATACCTACTCTAAAACGGTATAGATTGAAGCAGGAATAGTAAATGCCACACTTTCCCTTAATTGGTATAGACTGGGGTGGGAATAGTACATGCCATCCTTTCAGTGTCCAGCTCCTTTTCCAAATTATTTAAAAGTCAAGCGGATAAGTAAATGTCACTCCATTATTTTCCAACACTTTCTTCAAAATAGTTTACTTTGGAGTGGGAATAGTAAATGTCACCTCTTTAGTGTCCAACACCTTCTCCTAGTTGATGTAGAACGGAGTGGGAATAGTAAATGTCACCCCTTTATTGTCCAACAACTTACCAAAATTGGTTTAGATTGGAGTTCAACAACTTCCCTAAATAATTGAGATTCAAGTGGGAATAGTAAATGCATCCCCTTTAGTGTCCAACACCTTCTTCACATTGGTATAGATTGGAGTGTGAATAGTAAATGTCACCCTTTAAATGTCCACCACCTTCTCCAAATTGGTATAGATTGGAGTTGGAATAGTAAATATCACCCTTTTAGTGTTCAACACCTTACCCAAATTGGTTTAGATTGGAGTGGGAATAGTAAATATCACCCCTTTTATGTCCAACACTTTCCCTAAATTGGTTTAGATCAGAGTGGCCATAATAAATGTCACTCCTTTAGTGCCCAACTCTTTCTTAAAAATGGGTTACTTTGGAGTGTGATTATTTAAGTGTGAAATTCTTGGTTCAAATTGTTTTTGTATTCAGTAGAAATAGTTTGTGTTATTTAATTAGCATTGTTGGTGTAATAAATAATATTATTATATACATATTTCAATAGGCTTAAGCCATAATGTATTTTTCTAATTTTATTTATGTTTTCAAAGTTTATTTAATATACATTTTTAAATATATAAATCATTGGGGGTGTGGTTATGGGTTAGGAAGTGGTCTGTGAGTTTACTAATGTTTTTACCACACCTTATGGTACTCCTGTGCTCTGTCATTCTTGTCCAGACTTTCCAGGTGGTCATGCCAATGTATCTTAGACCACATCGGCAGGTTATTAGGTACACCAAATTAGCAGAGTTGCAGTTCGTGAACTTTTGTTGTGTCCAAGTCTTGCCTGGTTCTAGGTTTAGTGTTTTTGAGGGTGATGTCAGGTGGCACACGCTGCAATTGTTGCAGGGTTGGTGGCTGTCAGGGTTTCTCTGCCAGGCGACCCATGAAGCTTTTTACTAGACAAAACTGAGTGAGGACTTAGCACTATACTTACCTGTACCACACCTTGTAAATACGCTCTCTAGCCCAACATCACCACTATCGGTTTCATTTTAAAAACCCTCACCAGCTTCATGCCCATGGCATGAACCCACAGTAGCCGATTATAGGTCGCACACCACCTTATAAGCCGGCACATGATGTGGTATATCAAATACCATTCTAATATGACTCTACCATGTACGTCTTGTCTTTGTCCTATGTGTTATATGTAGTCAAGCTTGAGGGAATCCCCCTGTAACAGTTATAGCGCCTTAGTGTGCGCTTCACTTAGCCTAAAGATAACACAACCACTATAATTTAATTTTTATTATTTAATCTGCACGTTTTGCACATATTTAAACGGTCCTGAGGAAAGCCAGTATAAAATCTATAAGGCACTGGCTGAAACATGTAGACCACACTAGACGCTGGAGGTCATAATTAGCACTCCAATTAACGTCTACTTGCCTTTTATCCGCTAACAGAGGCCCAGTTCATTAAAATATTTCACCCTCGGGTACTGGGACCAGCTGTATAGCTTTTAAACTTCACCCTTCTCACCCAACTCACTGCACACTCAGCAACATACCAGCTCCGCAGTCACCTGGCGTTGAAGCACACCCGGGCCACATTCGGTGCCACTGCGGTGGGCCCGATAATGAAGCATGCCACCGACTAGGTCGGTGGGTGAGGGCTTTATAAGGAAAACAACATTTCTCCTTATTTGACGTACTGCTCTGAGTCTCCTACTTCTCTTAACCTTAGCTAGTCCTTATTGATACATACATATCACTCACCTGGACTTGCTGTTCCGCTGTTCAACTCTGCTGTGCGAGGGAACTTCCTCACGCTGACTGTCTCCTGCGCTGCCTGCCCAGTGTTAACGCTCATCTCTCAGCGCTCCGTGGTGCTGCCTCCCCTGGACTCGCTGGTGTGAGCGAGAGCTGCGGTCGGCACGCTCTGTCCCACGCTCCCAGCTCGAGTCCATAGGGTTGAGGCCAGGGTGTAACAACAGCGCACTTAGCCCGGGGGACTGCGAGGACCAGAAATCCCAGCTTGGATCAGCTGGTTCCTCTTCCCCCAGGCGACACGCCCACGGACACGCCCACCGGCGAAACGTACATATAACATCTAGCTCCCCGCGACGCGGGACGCGCGCGGGACCAAGCGCGGAGCTAAGCCCGGGCAAAGGGCGGGCCATCTGTGGCCGTCCGGGGACGACCGAGGACGGGACGGGCCACCCATTTACACCTTATTTAGGAGTACAGGTCTACCGGACTACTTGGAACAAAAGATTCGACCGATTGCTATCTCCAGCAGCGACTGTATACTAACTCAGGCATATTTCTAGGAGTTGAGCAATCCTTCCTTCCGTCCTTTTTTTTTTATAATCCCTCACATTTCGCCGAAGATCAATTTAGATATAACTAAACCTCTTTCAAATTCGATACAGAGCTAACATAAAATTTAGATAGATACCATTAACTGATCTCTAACCTCCTTATGATGGCCTTAAAAAAACTTCGTTCCAGAACAATCTATATGAAGCGCATGGGTACTGACGCAGCTGTCAGAAAATCTGCTGACAAATCGATGAAACCAGGACAAATCTCCTGTACTCCGGCAATAACTAAATATTTCTCCACCCTCTCTACGAAAAATCACTCATTTCTTCTTACATCAGAAGAAGAAAAAAAGCTAAATCTCTCAATTAACAAGACTGAACATCAGTTGCTATCACACTCTGAACTAAGCAACTATAACCAAGGATCATCAAACATAGAGAACAACCTAGCAAAGATCTCCCTCTCTGAAGAGTATCATAAATCAATCTTAGAGATGTCACAAAAAACACCCATAAAACACCAGGATAACGAACTCGTTTTGGAAGTCTCTGCAAGTAATATTACGAAGATGGAAGAAGAAAAATTAGTAATTCCGCCAAGTCAAAACCAGCCACTTACCAGTTCCCCAGAAAAATCACCCAAACTGTATTCTAATCAAACTAACCTCACTGACCCCCATTTTTCTAATTTAACTCCGGTAGTCACTGTTTCACCCCTGTCAAAAGCACTTTTTTCCCTACAGGACATTCTGGAATCAGTTCTCACCCACCTTGGTCAAATTCTAGCTAATTCTGATGACACCCTGGATGTCCAAATAGGTATTCTCAAATTCTTGGTGGAAGAAAAAAAGAAAAAAGAACTTCCTAATGATACATCTAACAAACCTATAACAGCCAACCTATTACAATCTGAAGATGGCTGCAAAAAAGGAACTAGGTCTCCAAAAACGCAAGATGCAAGTACACAAACATCGGATGTGATAATAATTGAGACTAAAACTAAGGAAATAAGAAAAAAGAAAAAAACTCCTACAACCTACTCTCTCAAGAAACTGTTCAGAGAAGTAAATGAAGACATCACCGAAAATAAAATCAAACACTATCCCATTTTTTCCAACAAAGAAATCGACACAGGTCCAGGTCTGATAGCTCTTGACAATAAAGTAGATTCAACGAGAGTTATCAATGTACAGGAATCAAATCAGACGGGAAAGAGCAAAAAGAACAAAGACCAGGAAGAAATAATGGGAAAGAAAAAGAGAAGAAAACCTCTGAAAAGAATTCAGAAGAAAAAAGGGAATAAACTTAAATTTCAAAAACATACTTTCTCAAACTTAGTGAACTCCCCAGCAACTCAAATAACACCACTGGTGAAATCTCTGAACCCAAAAGCAGAAGAATACTGTCCGACCATAGTAAAAAGACTAACAGGGCAAAAAACCAAGGATACAAAAGAACTACAAGACTATAAAATACGGCAGTGGGATGGAAATCTATCAAAACACTTAATAATAGAAGAACTCTTTCCCACTGACAATATGCCGTTCAATCGCGGTAGAATAATTAATCTATTACAAGAAATACCATCCCTGAACTCTCTGACAAGTAAAGAAATTGACCTAGTACGCTTTCCGAAAAAAGAAAATGACAAATTAGTACAAGTGTCATTCTTTTCCCCAGTTCTCCCTGGAATAATTATAAGAGAGAAGGAAATTCTACACAAGAATGGCTATGATGTAACCTCAATACCAGAACTTAAAACCAATTTACAAAATAAAGCTGTAATTAGACAAACTCATACTAATAACAATAATTTCAGTTCAGAATGGGGAGAATCTGCATCAAACAACATGAGAAAAGACACACTAAAAATACAAGTAATGCATGGTGAAAGGTCAGTATGGTCCCGGGACACAGATCTAAATGATAAAGAGAACACTCTAAAATCTTGGGCGTGGCTATCAGAAGCTTTAAACAGTAAAAAAATGGATAAACAACAACAACATCTGGTTTAGCAAAGGTTTGAAGCTTTCGTCATGGAATCTGGCCGGGAAAACCTCCAACAAAATGAAAGATGGAACTAAAGATCATCCAGATATTCTTGCCCTGCAGGAAACATGGTCAACCACTCCCTTCACACAAAAAGGATATTATGTCTATGAAACCTCAGCAAAAAAATCCAAAAGGGGTCATGCGAAAGGAGGTATGGCAATCTTGCTGAAAGAAGATTATTCTTGGTCACAAGAAATAATTGATACATATTCACATAACCTGCAATGTATCAAAGTACTACTTAAAACACAATCATCAGATATCCACAAGAAAACACTACTTTTTAACATTTACGCTCCCCCAAGTAAAAAATATGACCCATTATTTGACCACCTATTAGAGACCATTACTAATATCCTTGAAGATCAACTTCATCTGCCATACATCATTATGGGCGATTTAAATGCTAAAATCTCAAATAGTGAAATTAAGAAATGGGCTCTATTATTTAAGGAGGAATCTTTGGAAATATCACTCCCGCAATTTCCAAAAGGAGCAAAATCAGATAAAAGAGGAAGCTCATTATTATCATTCCTTCCTACTATAAATGGGACAATACTAAACGGAAATATCAATGGAGATAAGCCAGCATCATATACCAGGCAGGGAAATGGAATTCCCTCTATTCTTGATTACTTCATATGTGGGAATGAAGAAAAGGAGCAAATCACTCAACTGTCCTTTAAATCTAATGAGGAAAGTGATCATGCACTGCTACATTTAACAACACTCTGGACGGCACAGACTACTTTCCAGAATGAGCCAATATTCTATAAACCCAAAATGGAAGTAAATACAGTCCAGCGTCGGATTTACTGGGGTGCAGAAAATCTGGACTATCTGAATGTTCTAATATCACAAACTCAACTGTTAACTGCTATCTACTCAGATGACCCCATAAAGAACTATGAATTTATAATGTATGAACTTAAACACGCCATACAAAGTAAATTAAAACAGGACAGACCAATACAAAGAAAATGCGTCAGCAGGAATAAAAACTGTAATCAGCCAACTATAAAAAAACGTAATAGGTTGATTCGAGCCCAGTACTTGAGTTACTCGTCAGTAAATAGAGTGGAAATAAACAGACTAAAGAACCAAATACGAAGACAAAAGGCTAAACAGGAAAAATTGAAGCAGGACTTTAATTGGATTGACATCCAACTAGCAGCCAAGCAATGCAATCAACGTAAATATTGGTCTTTGATAGCGAAAATGACCGGAACCAAAAAGAAGTTAGAAGCAATCCCAGTCTCAGAGAAAGACTGGGGTATATACTTAGGCGATCTATACAAATCTAATCTGAACATAATGGTGAGAAAGGACGTTGAACGAGATATGGAAACCAAAGACACTAAACTCACCAAGACCTCGGCATTGTCAATTGCCACGAACATCAAAAGGGCAAGGAGTACGGGCGCATCCGGCCCTGATCAGATTCCTATCAAGGTTTATCAAGCTGACAATAAAGCATGGGGCCAGATGCTCTCGCCATTATTTAATTATATTTTTGATTCTGGGAATATTCCAAACTCCTGGAAAGGAAGCATAATAATTCCAATATGGAAAAAGGAGTACAGCCGGAAACTACAGACAAATAGCTCTAATGGATGCTGGCGGTAAGATCTTTGCTGCAGAAATACTGGACCGGCTGAAATCTTGGGCATTTACGCTGGGACTAATTCCCATGTTCCAGGCTGGGTTTCGACCGAATCACTCAGTTACGGACAATATAGCTACCTTTCAAACAATTCTAGACAAATACGTAACTGGAAAATCTCAACCAATATATGCAGCGTTTATAGATTACTCAACTGCCTTTGACAGAGTGGATAGACCAACCCTATGGATAAAATTAAGAAAGATGGGTATCCCGGAGCCTCTATTACAACTAATTGTGAACCTGCATAGTAACACCTGGTGCCGAGTTCAAATGGGGAGTGATAAGGGCTTGTCAAAGATAATACGGACATCCAATGGCTTAAAACAAGGGTGTCTTTTGGCTCCGATTTTATTCTCTCTATATTTAAGCGACCTACCGTCGCATCTACAACAAGGGCTATGTACTCCTCCAAAGATTGCCACTCAGCGCATACATGCCTTGCTGTATGCGGACGATATAGTCATGTTCGATTTAACGCCTTTTGGACTTCAAAGTCTTCTAGATATCTTATACAACTACTCTAAAGATCATTTTTTAATTCCAAATATAAGTAAAACTAAAGTAGTTGCATTTTCAAAAAAGAAAAAGGTGTGAAGTACCATTGGAAACTGGGAGGAGAGACGTTGGAACAGACAAAGGAATATACCTATCTTGGTAGAATTTTTTCGTATAATATGAGTAACAGCAAACAAATTAACCATTTAAAAAGGAAGAGTGATCTACATGCTGGGGCCATGTCACGCCTGTACACGGCCACTGGAAGCAGGCATTTTTCAGCACTAATAAAAATCTATAGAGCAAAGATTCCCCCGGTTCTATCATATGCCTCTGAATATATTCCTCTAAAACAATGGAGTTATATGGACTTAAATGAAGGCAAAATACAAAAAAAATTACTGAAAGTTTCTAACTCGACACCTGTACAGGCACTAAGATTGGAATGTACGAACACAAGCGCATATGCGACAGCAGTAGCAAGCATCATTAGGTGGGCCTATAACCTTCTCCATTCAAAAGAGGGTACTCTACGACATCTGTTAAAAGTCGAGACTTTTAGAAAGGACTTCAATTATTTTATTTTTTCTAAAAACATGGGAGAGGCCTTTTGTTTAGCAAAAATCAGTGTAGAAATGCTGTCATCATGGACACCTGTACAACTCAAACTCTTTCTAAAAAACTTTTCTCCTAAATTGAGTTATGAGCTTGATCACTCCCACTGTACTAAACTGTCTATGTACAAGACTTATGCTGACTCTCAAGAATATAAGCAAAAACAGCCGTACTTAGAATATACTCTCACACACGGTGCAAGGCGCACGATCATGATGTTGCGCTTGGGTATACTTCCCGTATTATCTCTTACCTCTCCCTGGAGACAAAACAGTTCCTCGCAATGTAACCTGTGTCAGGGGGGTAAACAGAATCTAGAGCATCTGTTCTTTATATGCCCAAATAAAAATGTTGTTAATGCAAGGTTAACATGTTTAGAGCCCATATATCGGTCTTGCAGGATTGTCAATGCAAAGGATTTTATTTCTGTATGTGTTAAGCCACCTAACGAATATGTCTGCTATAGAATTTTTAAATTTTTGAAAATTTCACTGAAAATGTATTAATTTGTATGTATTTTCTTTTAAACAATTTTGTGGTCCTCGAAAGAGTACCGAAACAAAATAAAAACTTTGAACTTTGATACATACATATAACCCAGGGGATACGGTCTAGCCTATCTAGTCCTCTCTCTCTCATTGATTAAAACAGTGACATAAAGCCTCAGACATATCCTCTATTTGCTGTAGCTGGATTGAAGGATCTCTCTAAAGATGGACCCGCACAAAAAGTTGAACGTAATGTTGCTGTACAGAGTCAGAGTATAACCAACTTTATTTCCGGAGAGTAGGATATAAGTATAAATCAACTCCCAATAAATCCTGCATCATTTTCGCCAAAAATTAAGACATGAGAATCTGTGCAGAATGCACTTGTGGCGATAAAGAAGGTGCTTCAAATGTCAGGCTGCTCTCAGGCAGTCATGCAGGCTAACAGTACGAAGGATGAGAATATCTCCTCTACAGATGTTCTCTTGCATAAAATCTTATAAGAGTTCAAAACAATGAAAAATTCTCAGGCAGAGGCTAATAGAAAGGCTGAATACAGCTGAATCTTATTAATCAGAATATGCTGAATTTAACAACAATACTTTCTGAGGTGGAACAGTGAGGATGTGAGGCCACAACAGGATGCCGCAGTTTCTAAACTCCAAGCTGAGTTAACAGATCAGCAGATTAAAATGTATGATGTTGAAAATAGGTCACGCTGTGCAAACTTTAGGGTTCCCGGAATTGCTGAAAGATGTGAAAATGGTCAAAGCATTGGTAGCCTTATTTTCTGATCTTATAAAAAAGTATATATATCCAGCAGCAGAATCTAGTGATTTAGACTTGACTATTACAAGGGCTCCTCATGTGCCGGCCGTTCAAATGCCTGGTGCTAAGTATACTCGGATAGTAACTGCAAACTTCTGGGACTATCGGATTGAGGAGCAGATCCTTACCAATGCTATAAAGAATAAATCTTTCTGATATGTCTGCTGTGTCAGCACGCTGCAGAAAAGAATTTAAGAGCCATATTAGTAGCTTTCAGCAAGTAATCGGCCTTCCAATTTCTTTGGTCACCGGACTGGTGGCCATCAGAACTGGGTCTAGCCCCGGTTACTAAATAAGTGATAAAAATCCTAGGAGTCTGTTTGGACCAATCAATCCCTTTCTATGTCAGAACAAACCTTATCTATTACTGGTTCTTGCTTCCATATGCTTCAGTTGCTGAGAAGAGTTTTTCCTTTACTACCTCTCTCCTCGATGAAATACTTGCCGAGGCACTGGTTATCAGCTGTCTGGATTTTGGCAACTCACAACTGGCCTCCATAAACCAGAAGCTGCCCTCTAAACTTCAGTCAGTTCAGTACATGGCCGAACGTCTTGTTTGCAACCTCACCCCTGGCACGGCAACTGCCCCTCTTCTTCAGTTCCTACACGGGCTTCCGGTGAGAAATAGAATTATTTTCAAGATCTGCTATTTAACCCACAACCGCTCCATGGACAAGGGCCCACATATTTAGTCTCCAAAGTTTTGTCTTACTCCCCTCCCAGACTTTTAAGATCAACTGACAAAGCCTAGATTAAAGTCCCTAGGCTCACAAAAGTTAGGTCAGGCTGCAGATGATTCTCCTTCCTTGTCCCTCATCTTTGGAATAAACTGCCACTGCATCTATGCACTTGCAAAAACCGCTCATGATTCAGAAAAGCGCATAAGTACTACCTTTTTTTTAGAGTGCCATTTCTTTTGCCTGCAAAGCGATGTCTTGGCCCCTGTGCCGAGATACCCCTTTGTGGGTGATTAGAGTGTGCAATCAATTAAAATAACATATCATAAGGGCACCTGCCAGAATCATACAAAGCTAAAAATTCTTTTTACGGGCTGTGAAAAAAACATTTAATTCCATAGAACAGGCCTGTGATTTCTTGCAGTCAATTAATCAGTCAGAGCGGAAAGCATGGGGAGACATTAATTTGAGTTCTGGTACTAATTTTTGACTGTAGGGTACTTATGGAAGAAGTAAGAATGTCTTAACGTAGCTGTACCTTGAATTCTGAGAATATTTTTTTAAACTACAGGTGGATTTTGTTGGTGGGGGTCTCTTTTGATCTCGCCGCTTTATTTCTTGTTCTTTTTCTTTTCTTGGATGCCATGAGTGGTCGCAATTGATCTTCAGGAGCCATGTCAAAGCACCACATTAAGGATTAGATGGGGGTAGGAGAGCAATGGGAGGGGGCATGTGTGAGACGTAGGCATGAGGGTAAAATCTGAAAAAAGCAGCAGATACGGAAAATTAGAAGCAGTGTACGAAACATCATATAGGAGGTTGAAAATTGTATCATGTAACGTCAATAGATTAAATAACAATCTTAAAACAACACAGGTGGATTTTGTTGGTGGGGGTCTCTTTTGATCTCGCTGCTTTATTTCTTGTTCTTTTTCTTTTCTTGGATGCCATGAGTGGTCTCAATGGATCTTCAGGAGCCATGTCAAAGCACCACATTAAGGATTAGATGGGGGTAGGAGAGCAATGGGAGGGGGCATGTGTGAGACGTAGGCATGAGGGTAAAATCTGAAAAAAGCAGCAGATACGGAAAATTAGAAGCAGTGTACGAAACATCATATAGGAGGTTGAAAATTGTATCATGTAACGTCCATAGATTAAATAACAATTTTAAAACAAAAGGAATGCTAGCCAGGTTTAGATCTTTAAAGTCCAATATAATATTATTGCAGGAAACCTATTAAAAAAATTATGGTCTACAACCTCGGATTCCCCCGCAGGTTCAACATGCATTTTTTGCTTCATCTCAGGCCTCCATTGGAGGAGTATCAGTATTGATAATGCGTACAGTACAATCGTAAGTTCATAAAACAGTTTGGGAAGGTGGATTTCAGTTAAAATGCAAATTAATAGGGAAATTTGCAATTTCATAAATTATTACGTTTTTTTTGAAGACTCGACTGTTGCTTTACAAGAATTGCACTCTCTTCTGCAGGATGAGAAGGGTTACAGTATAATAGGTGGGTATTTTATTTAAATTCAGAATTTAGCAATAGATGCTTCTCGCTTCAATAGGCAACAAAATAAACCTAAATCCATAAGTGCCCTGTGAGCTTTAATTCATGACTTTGCTCTTGTAGATCCCTGGCTCATGCAGAATGAGGTGTTGCAACAGTACAAGTGTTACTTTAAGAGTTATGGTACTTTGTTTCGTATAGATTTCTTTTTAAAATCATATGTATTGGCATGTGAGGAGGTAGATTTTTTGAATAATGTGTTTTTGGATCACTCATTGATTAGTTTAATCATTCCATTGGGGACATCTTCTCATAAGGAGCAAGATGGAGTTGTAATAAGGCGTAACTAGCTGAGGAGGACTGGGTGAAACAGATGAAAAGAAAGCTGGAGGAGTTTATACATTTTTATATCGATTCGACTTTAGATTTTGTGGTTTGAGAGGCATTAAAGGCATTTTTTAGGGGAAAAGTCATTGCTTTATCTGGCGCTGATACACACAATGAGAAAATACAACAGATTAATTTGAGTAGGGCGATTGATAACTCAAGAGAGGCATATACCCTACCCCAGTGGTTCCCAAATGTTTTCGACCCACGGCTCCATTGACGCATTTGCCATTCCCGTGTCTCCCCACTGTTACTTTTTTGGAGGGTAGGGTGGATGTAAGCACAGCCTCTAGAGTACTTTCATTTTTCTCCCTGAAAGTAATGGGGATGAAGCTGACAAAGGTATTATAATCATATACGAAGGATGTTTCGTATTACCAAGGCAGTGCATTTAATATAAAAATTCCTAGTTACACTCCTTTGCCCATGCCTTTTTTTAGAGTAACTTCTCAAACGTTTTTATCACACTTACTATGCTAGATAACACACTTATGCATGTAGGCCCCATTGCCAATTTTTCTGCGCATGAAGAATATTTGCATGCAGTTCCATTTTGTACGTGCCAGCACACCTGTCTCAGCAGGGTGACTCACAATTTTTTAAACAACATAAATCTTTATTTTTGCTGTCTCCTCCCTACAATTGGCTCCAAATCAATGCAAGTAAAATTAATTCCTCTGATTATTTTTTTTAAACATCCCTCTTTCTTGTTTCCAAATGTTGGGATTATGCTGTGTGTGGTGTTTTACTCTCCTGTACTCAAGGAGAGAGCAGGCCTGTCTGGAAATGTGTGTGTACTGAAACAAATGTGTACTGGAAGTACCTATGATTCAAGTACAAATGTAACATACTTAATATTAGTTAGTGGGTTTAATAGACAGGACAACTGTACTTTCCTGATAACTTACATTGGTGTAAAATGCATTTGGAAAAAAACGAACCTATTAACAAGTCTGACAAAATAATTCATGCATCTTCTGCTTAATTTGGAAATGTTGGAACGTTGGGATCCAGTAAAATATGGAGGTCGTCTCCTTTGGCGTGCCATTAATTGAGCACTACATTTATAGCTTTAGGTATGTAACTTACAAAGCATCAACATCATGCGTTTAAGTCTAGTTAGTTTAACTGAAACCAACAGACCCTTCAACATTAAATGCATTAAAGTGCTTGGTGCACGGCTCCCCTGGTTAGATTTGATGGCTCCCCAGGGAGCCACAGTGCACAGTTTGGGAACCACAGATATAAGTGAAGGTAATTGTCATGCTCTGTCCCTATGTTGAATGTGCGTATATTAGAGGGCTGACAGATCAGGAGTTTGAGAATTACATGTTCCTTGACTCCTCCCCCCATTTTCTCCCTCCAATGGTTTCTCCCACTCCTCTCTAAAAAGGAAGTAACAGAGGGCCTTCTACCATGAAAAATAGCATTTAGACCTTTACTGGCGTGTGGTTGGCATCTGTAGAGCACAGAGACAGTCGTAATCAGTTTCAATGCTACGTGAGTGAAGCTTGTCATGTTGGAAGGATTATATGGTGTTGTGAGTAAGGTACAGAGATGAATTGGGGTACAAAGTCGGCCAGGCAAATATAAAAGGAATGGCCTTTTGCAGATTGAACCTTGTGGGAAAATACAGGGGGACCTTTAACAGGGACATGCTTTAATAACTTCAGGGGGATTAAACAAATTAAATGTTGCCTGCACACTGGTACACGCATTTGAGCACACTGGTGAAGCGTACATGAATATAAGTTAAGGTAATTGTGAGGCTTCCTGCTTGTGGTGAAGCTGTGTACATCAAAGGGGCGGCAGATTGAGAGCCTAGGAATGACACGTTGCTTGACCTCCCCCTCCTTCCTTCTGCTCTCTAACGGTTTCTCTTCCCTCATTTGTGAAAGGAAAGTAACAGAGGCCCATCTGCATTGACCCTCACTGAGCCGCTGGGGGCATCTGACGAGTACAGAGAAAGTTGTAATCAACTTCTATGCTATACAAAAAAAACACACACAGTTGCAACTTACATATCGGCCCCAATTTAGATTACTTGTTGATTCGTCTTAACAGTTTATCTTTGCTGAGTTATGTCTATGATTCAACATGTATTTTCAGACGAGTTATGTATCGGAAGATCTGATACCTATAAAACACAGTTATAGATCTATTTGTATGTTTGTTTTAAGTGTGATGCCACTAGGAAAAGGCAGAGGGAGATGCATGCATCCTGTCAGTAATATAGTGAGACTTTCAACTGTAACATGTAATGAGTTTCTGGTTTGCATTTGGGTAGGCCCAACCTTGTTAGTAGTTGCAGAGTAGTGAAGATGCAACAGGTACTTGAGGTTAAAGGCATGGTGGTAAAGGAATTAGTGATCATGGTACTGTATATGAGTGTTTAAGAAGGAATTGTTGAAGTACACGCTATTTATTTAAGTGGAATGAGTAGTGTTTGAGATTTGAAATCAAGAAAATACTAATGTAAATAATGTCTTAATAGGTAATATCAGTAATCATTTGTAATTATTTTAAAATATTGAGTAGATGTAAGAAACTATTAAAACTGTTCTTTGTTTTTCAGAACATTGATTTCTTTGGGTCCCAAATTTAAGATGCCAAGAAAAGATGAAAAGAGAAGGAAACAAAAAAAAGAGATCTACTTAAAGAAAATAAAAAAAGTGTGTTACACACAAATGAGAATTTTACTAATGATGAAGTTTGTTTAGGTAAGAGCATTAAACAATTTCTTAAAAGATTTGTGGAGAAACTACATAAAGAGAATAGGAATGAAAGGTTTGAAGAAGCGTTTCTCAACTAAGCAGAAGAAGAATGACACTTAAAATGGTAAAAAAAGGTTTTGGGAAAACAACACATGTTACACCAAGACAAAAACAATTTGAACAGATTCACCAATGACTGTTTCGAAGTAGAGTAAAGTAGAATTTATTGAAAAATTGTAATAAATATAAAAGGAGATTACTAGCTTTTAAACTGAAACAGAAGATTAAAACTGTAGTAGATACTGCTTTTAATTTATTTCAAACCAAAATTATTTATTTTAATATTAAAAAGAATGAAATCATTAGGTAAAACAGTAAAGTTTCTGAAAGTCAAAAGTAAAAGAAAAAGACTTGTTAATAGGAGTAACTTTTGTAAATGTTTCAGTGGTGAATGGAAACAGACTTCTACTAGTGAGCCTTTCTTTAATGAAGAAAGCTACTTTCAACAGATTACATTAGCATTTGCAGTTGATACTCGAGGTCGCTGTTACGAATTTCGGAGTGGTTGTCCCATTCCAAAACAAGAAATAGTTGATAGGAGTGCAGTAGATCTAATAGCGGAAGAATTACAGGGGAATCGCACAAAAGCTCCTGTATATAAGTAGAATTGTAGCAGTATTTGCAGTATTCGACAGGAGTCAATTGACATAATTCAAACATTTTTACAAATATTTGCAAAAAACAGTGTCAAACAGAAGATTAAGTTGTTACAAGGACCAGATCCATGTAAGGTAAGACAATATACTAAGTTGCACTGACATTTCCTGGCTTATCTTTCAAGAAAATTGTGTAAAAGTACTTTTCATCACTTAAGATATGTTGGCAGTACACCGCTCAGGAATGTGGAAGTGTGTAAGGAAAATGTACTATGTAAAAACTCCTGCATTTAGTTTAAGTGAATTGAACAGAGCTCTTTTACATGGTTGTTTATCGGATGATGAAAAAATGTGTGACGAAATTGAGTTTCATTTTTTTGGTTCAGAACAACAGTGTGTAGAAAGTGAGAGCTTGACAAGTGCAGATGTTGAAGAATATGGGAAAGACATTCGCATTGATCAGTTAGTAGAAGAAATTGGAAAGTTTAAGACTGAATTCTGAAAAACCAAACTATGTTTGTATTTATTGTCGACATCCTCATTATAAAAGTCAAACTAGGAATGTTAATTTATATTTAAAAAGTGAAAGGGAGAACAATGATAGGTGGCATCAATTTGGAGCTTACTTGTTGGTGGAAGGTCGATTTGAGTTGGGTACTGATCAACATATTTGTAATTACTGTTACAACAAATTAGAAGAGAACAAAATGCCAGTTAGAGGAATATATAACAACTTAGAATTAGTACCTTTTCCAGAGGAACTGGCAGATTTGAATACATATGAGTCAGTTCTTATTCAATCTGTTCATCCATTTCAAGCTATAATTCGTATGGAGCCTAAAACAGGTAAACTGCCTTCAACAGATTTACAAAGAGGTTTGAAAGGAAGAGTTTTGTACTTACCTTTAGATTTCAAGAAAAATATTGAAACTGTACTTGGAGATAGAGAGGAAAATGAGGCACCAGTTATTCTAGTAAATGATGTACCAACAAAGAGTCAGAAAATATGGCAAGATTTTACAGATGTTAATAAACTTCAAAAGGCTAAGTTAGATCATGTAGAGAACAATAATTATTATAAAACTGTAAATGTGGATGAACAGATAATATGTTTAGAAGATGAATTAGAAATTTCAAGTGGGCAAATTGAGAAAGTGGACAAGTTGAGGAGTGAAGAGATTAATGAACATTACACAATATGTCCTCTACATTCAAAAGAAGTAATAGGAATCTGCATTGAATTATTTCCACAAAAAAGCAAGGAGAACTCCAATGAGTGTATGTGAGAAAAGCTTAGAAGTTCATTGTTTCCCACAGCTGTTCCCCGCTGGACACGGTGGATGATTTAATGAGCGACCTGTATGGATTCTAGCTTCAAAATATCGCTCAACAAGATAATACTAGATCGCAAATTTCGACAGTGCATTCCATATATATTTCATCTTTTGTGTGAAAGTGATTTGTCTTCTCTTTCATATGCAGTAAACTACATACTTAAAACGGGAGTTCATCAATCACTTGTTTCAGCCAAAGAATTCATGGAGAAAGTTTAACGAACAGATGAAAATTTAGAAGCACAGATAATTAATCTGATGGCATGTCAATGTGGAACGAATGAGTATTGGTTTCGTCGTCATGGTGAACTGAAGTATATGTTAAGAAACTTAGGTACACCAACATGGTTTGTATCTCTAAGCTGTGCTGACTATGCATGGGAAGATTCACTTGAATGTCTGCGAGAAGCAAATTCCAATATAAAAAAATATTGAAATGGATCCTGTAAATGTGTGCAGGTATTTTAATCATAGGTTTCAAACTATGATGTCTTTTATCTCCTCTTGGAGAAGTTATTGATTTCTTTTGGCAAAAAGAGTATCAAGCGAGAGGTGCTCCACATATACACATGCTATTATGAATAAAGAATGCTCCAAAATTTGGAATGGATACTGATGAAACAGCATTGTCTTTCATCGAACAGTATGTTACCCGTGAGATTCTAAGAGAAAGAGGAGAAAAAAGCTTGAGACAACAAGTTTTACTTTCCAAAGTCACCACTGTGGAAAGTGCTGTCGACAAAAGTACAAGTCTAAAGGAAAATGTTATACCAAGTGTAGGCTTGGATTCCCACATCCAGCAATTTCTAAAATATTAGAAGAAATGGAATACTTAGCAGTGAATGAATCAGAAAGTACAGAAATTCTTAAAACTAATATGTTGTATACATACCATCACCAAAGGAGTCCACATCTGGAAGAGCTATGTCAGTATGAAATACTTCAACATTACAGCTTGTCAATTTTTTTTACACAAAATAGAAAAGAGGTAAAATATGCAGTAATTGGAAGTGACGGTTGTTTAGTAAAACATGCCAAAAGAAATATTATTACCACAGAAAACTCAGTTGTGAAACTCCACATAAGAGAGAATTTTTCTATTTAGCACTTCTGCAACTGTTCAGGCCATGATGCAGCAAAACTGAATTACTTGGACATTTTAGACTGCTATGAAGATTTGTTTAATGCATGTAAAGATAGCATTGCATGTACAATTTTCCCTACATATCTATAAATGTTAAATGATTAAATTGAACAAGAAAAGACTATTGCAGCTGAAATAGCTAACAACAGTTCTCAAGATAGTAACATTTCTGGTCCACCAAGTCAAGATCCACTGGGACAACCGATAAAGAAAAATGAAGCAGCAATAGCCATGAATGAAGTAGAAATTGCAATGCAACAAGCACACCAAGAGAATAGTATGTTGGAAAACTTAAAAGAACAACTAAATATTGAACAGAAAGAAAAATATGTACAAGTGACACAACAGACACAGCACGGTTTGTTGCATGAAAAAAAGAATGTCTATGATGATCATTTAAACTGATTCCTATGTACATCAGTGGTCAAGCTTGAACAGGTAAAGGTTTTTAGTTAAAGTTCTGACCAGTTATCTACAAAAAACTATAGATTCACATTCATCTTGTGTTGTAACAGCTCCGACTGGATTAGCATCCCACAATATTAAAGGAATTACTTTACATAGATCACATATGCTTCCAGTTGAACATGATAATACATTGAAATGTCAGAAGCTGTCTGGAGATGCTTGTTATGAAGTGTCAAGAGTGCTGAAGAAAATGAACTTTTAATCATTGATGAGGTGAGCATGGTCTCAAACTTACCACTTGAGAATGCAACAGGTTTTGAAAACAGATTACGATGTTCTGTTTGAAGGAAAATATTTAATTGTATTTGGAGATCTACAACAACTAACTCCTGCAAAAGGAAAACCAGTTTAAAAAAACTGAAGCATGAAGACTGCTTGTGGTATTAGACAACTCTTGAATCATTGTACTGGTTCTGTAACCTTCAGTGTTAATATACAACAAGATGTACAATAATTCTAATGGATCTGCTTGGAGTATTAGAAGATGAAGGAATACAGATTGAAAACTTATTTGGAGTAAGTTACAAATGGGATCATAAATGTGAACAGTGTTCCTTAACTTCAAGCACTGAAGACACAGAATGATTCATATACTTAACAATTCCAGACTGCAAATCTGGAGCTTTTAACAAATTAGTAAAAACGGCAAATCTTGATATGAAATGTTCTCATTGTAAATGAAAGATGTTATCTACATTACACATAGAAAGATATGGAAAATATCAGATTTTAATGTTACAACATTGCATAGCAAATTGAAGAAAACTGGAAACCAGAATTAAAAAGTGTGTTGGCAGTCAATGAATTTTTACAACAGTGGCTATTATTTTCCATGCTGGACCTATACTGTGTATTTAAAGTGTAATAAAGGTTGGACACATTGCAATGATGCCCACTTGGAAATAAAATCCAGATTGCTTTACAAATTACCAAATTCATATTTGACATTTTTTAAGCCAACATTTTGAACACATCATTCGGCCTATTGGGAAGATGTAAACACGCTTTAACAAATTCATATTGGATATTTTGCAAACCAAAGTTTTAAATACATTATACATCTATTGGGAAGATGTGAACAGCTAGTAGAGAGCACTAGAAATAATTTCTAATTATTAATAATTGGGGTGGCCCCCTCCCACCTATGGTACAGCCCCAGTGAGGTGGAGGTCCCTGAATTTGTATATTAGTGCCCCCGGGGAGGTGGCAGTCCCCGGAGCGTGTGGGGGAGCTCGAACCCCCCCACACAGCAATTTTTTTTTAAAAGAAGCCCCGGGGTCGCGTTTACCGGGGCTGTGGGGGGGCCGTGTGCCCACGCAAATATTTATACAAAGCCCCAGGGGTCACGGTCCCCAGGGCAGTGTGCGGGGATCGGGCCCCCCCCCACACATGTTTTTCACTGCCCCCGGACTCTGGCCCGCGCTGTGTGTTTTTTTGTTCTCTGCCGGATTCACGCAAATTTGGTGTAATTCTTTTCAGCAGTTCCAGCTGCAGCCGTGTCTAAAGTTTCCTATGGGAAATGTATTATCCCACCTCTTTTTCTTGAATTTCTCAGAAACTACTGAACGGATTTACACCATTTAACAACAACATGACGCCAGCCATTCGCTATGGGTCGGTGGGGCTGGATTTATCCATTTTACACAGATCTCTCTCCTTGCCAAAAGAATCAAAATTAAAATGAAATTCTCTTGAGCTCGAAACAAGGGGCTTATTACATTTATATTGGTGCCCCCAAAAATAACTAAGTTCATACTTACAGGTAGTTGTCTTCCCAATACCCCTTCTAAGGTATTACCCACATCTTTCCAGAAGTTATCCAAACTGGGACAACGCCAAAACATACGGAGGTCGTCAGCCATCTGTAGGGCACATTTTGGACAGCTCTTCACTGTGGCTCCGTTCATTTTGGATAACCTTTTCGGAGTCCAGTAGGCTCTGTGTATAGTGAGCAAATGATTTCTTTTGAGAGCAGCAGACGTTACAATCGACCAGCATTTGTTCATAGATGCTTGCCATAGGTTGCTTGTATCCATCGTTGGCAGGTCTTTTCCCCAGGTCCTTTCCGGGATTAGGAAATCATCCTCCCCAGCCGAAATTAAGGCCCAGTACGAAAAGGATGTTTCTTTTAAAAATGGATTTCTCGTCTGCATCTTTATTTCCAGGGAGATGTTACCTTTCCTAGTTTCTTTGAGGGTCTTACTCCAACTCAATAGCTGGTAATATTTGAATTTCGAAAGAGTAGAGTTTGTACATTGAGATAATATTTCCCATTCAAGAAGTTTATTTTGAAAGAGAAGCTGTCCCCATTCTGTTATTCCGGCAGATATTAGAGGGATCGCTAAACTGTCCTTAAGGCATTCTGGTGTCGTCTGGGAATCCCAAATCGGGGCAGTATCACTATAGAAGGGGATATCTACTGCAGATCTCACACAATACCACAATCTAGCAGCTGATTTCAGGACCTTCAATTTAATTCTTTTGAAGAACTTCGGGTGGCCGAATTTGTACAAAAAGTGGCTGGTGTTGTTCGTTAGATTTTGTAAGAATAGTGGATAATTTTCGTAAGGGCCCAACAGCACTCTACTGCTTTTAAATTGGAAGGCTCTGCAGTATTCTAGGAGGTCTGGACTAGAAAGTTCTTTCTTTCTCATTAGTTTATGCCAAGCAATTCTTGGTTTCTTTGAAGACCATATAAAACTGGATATCTCACCCTGCATCTTTTTTATCTTTTCTCTATTAAATTCGAGCGGGATAGCGTTAAATATAAAGGTGAATTTTGGCAGAATTGCCATTTTTATGATGTTAGATTTCCCCAAGAATGTTATGGGCAAACCCCTCCATACTTTCAGGAGCTTTTTTACTTCAAGTTCTACCCTATGGAAGTTTATTTGGGTTATTCTGTCAATATCTTTTACTAATTCGATACCCAAATACCTTATTTTTTCTTTACAAAAAGGGGAGACAAAATTTTCATTCCAGCTTATAATTTCAGTTTTAGTTTGGTTTATCTGGTATCCAGATATCCTCCCAAAAGATGTTAGGGTCTCTTCTGTTGTTTTAAGAGCCTCTTCTAAATCTGAAGTAAGAATCATGAGATCGTCTGCGTAGAGCGCTACTTTCTTATGCCACCCTTGATAACAAAATGGGGAGATTGAGGGAAGATTCCTAAGACATTCTGCGATCGGCTCAATATAGAAGTTGAAAAGCAAGGGGGAGAGGGGACACCCTTGGCGTGTTCCCCTACCTATTAAAATATTGTTTGTGAGGTTGCCATTGATTAGGATTTTAGCTCTAGGAGAGTTATAGATGTTTTTTACAGCTTTTACAATGTTATCCCCCAACTTAAACTTTTTTAATACCTCACTTAAGTAACACCAATTAACTCTGTCAAACGCTTTGGCAGCGTCAATCGTGATTATTGACAGTGGGATTTTCTCTACGATGGCGATGTCAATTGCCCCAATCAACTCTTGTGTGAGGTCTTGAAGGTGCCTTCCTGCCACGAAGCCCTTTTGGTTAGGATTTATTAGAGAGCCCGCAATTTCCCCTAGTCTTTTTGCCAAAATTTGGGTGAAGATCTTATAATCACAATTTAAGATGGATATTGGGCGGTAAGATTCACATCTTTTTGGGTTTTTACCTGGTTTCAAAATGACAGAGATGGTAGCATCATTCCATGACTCACGGATTTTCTCGTTATTTATAAAAATCTTATTAAATAGCACTGTTAATTGGGGAGCCAGAGTGTCTTTTAGCCTTATGTAAAATTCATTAGGAAGGGCATACGGACCTGCTGCTTTACCTCTTTTTAGTTTCTTTATAGCTTGATCTACCTCCTCTATTTTTATTTCGCTGTTTAAGATTTCTTTTTCTTCAGGGGTTAGAGCTGGGATATTCTGTGCGTCTAAAAATTTGGTTATTTCCTCGATTTTAGGATTACAGTCCTCCGTATAAAGATTAGAAAAGAAGCCTGAAAATTCTTCCATTATTACTTTTTCTTCTGACCCATTTTGAGAACTGTCTGTTGGAATTATACTGTTTATTTTATTTCTAGCTTGGTCAGTTTTAAGCTTCCACACTAGCATTTTTCCACAACCCTCTCCATATTCGTAATGGGCGGGTTTACTACTTTCCCATCTTTCTTTGATTTTACCTTCTAGTAATGTCAATAAGTCTTCCTTAAGTTTAAGCCTTTCCTTAAGTCTGTCTAGGCGTCTCTGGGATGATGTCTCTATCAAGATGTGTCGATCCAGTGTTTTTATATTCTCTTCTATTCTCTGAATCTCTTTTTTTGCCTCCCTTGATTTATATATAGTTAGGCTACAGATCTTGCCCCTTATTACTGCCTTATATGCTTCCCAGACTGTTTGGGGTAAGGCACTTCCATTATTGACCTGGAAATATAAGTCAGTCTCCTGTATAAGTTGTTCAATTAATACAGGGTCCAGGAGAGCTGAACGATCCAGTGTCCATCTCGGGATCATTACATCACTAGTTATTTTTAGTGTCACTTGGACAGCCGAATGGTCTGAAAGGTGCGCGGGAAGGTGAATCACGTTATCAATTTTTTCTACTAGCCCCTGATCTTTTAAGAAGTAGTCGATTCTCGATTGTATACCAAGCTTTTTATTATTAAAGGTGTACCTATCCTGTTTGATGCCCTTCTCTTTCCACACGTCAGTAAGGCTTAAGTCTCTTTTATATGCTCCCAAGCAATCTCTCATTTTTGGCAGACTATCCTGTTTTCCTCTAGGGTTTCGGTCTGTTTTTGGATCTGGAATAATGTTAAAGTCACCGCCCAAGATCACAGGAAAATTTACCGAAATCAGTTGGGAGTATAAAGATTGAAGTGGGGTAGGATCGTCTGTATTAGGTCCGTAGTACCCTGCTAAAATAAGAGTGTTGTTAAGTATACTAATCTTAGCTAGGGCCCATCTCCCCTTAGAGTCTGTCTCAGATGTTAAGATTCTCGCTTTCAAAGATTTTTTTATGAGAATAACAACGCCTTTTATAACGCACTGTTGGTCAGTACATACATAATCATCGACCCAGTGGAGCGTTTTAATTATCTCCTCCCATTCTTTTTTAAGTAAATGTGTCTCTTGTAAGATTAAAATTTCGCTATCAATGGATTTTAGATATTCAAAGATTTTCCGTCTCCTGCTCTTGGTTCTTAACCCATTAACATTCCAAGAAGTTATTTTTATACTCTTTAGGTTCCTTCCCATCTCTGTCTGTTAAGTGGTTGGATTCCATGTTTAACCTGCTGGGTCCTGATTATCTCCTTTCTTTTAAGATGAGGACTTTATTTTGTATTTTTCCCTACTTTGCTCCCATCCCCGTGTGCTCCCCTCCCTCCTCCCTCCTCCCTTCTTAAGAATATAGTGAACCAATTGTGGTTGTGATTGTAATTATATACAATAAACCTAAAAAAAAAGAAAGAAGAAGACACGGGGAGACACACTCCCTCCCTGGGAAAGCCTCCCTTTCCTTTGGGCCTTAATTATAGCCCACTTTGAGCCCGTGCCTGGTTCGTAAAAAAAAAAACCACTATTTTGAAGTTGCTACTGCTATTACTGTTACAACGTTCTGCTGCTTAATTTTTGAGAGTTTAAAGTGTGTGAAGATGTGTGTAGATGTGGGGACACAGCTAAAATCGCCAGAGAACCTACCAGGCACAGAATCGACATCCCTGACAGCGGAGCCCTTCCAGGAGCACCACCATTGCCGCCGACCTTGCCGCAGCTCCATTGTCGAGTACCTCCCCCCCCGCCGCAGCCTCGCAACACCTGTGCTGCCGCCGAGTGGGGTTGAGGGAAAGACTACACCTCCCAGCAGCCTCCGCGACCGGAAGTCGCGTCGAGGCGGAGCGCGCCAGGAGGCGCTTAAAAGCAGCCTTGAATCACTAAAGCCCTGGGACACAGCTAAAATCGCCAGAGAACCTACCAGGCACAGAATCGACATCCCTGACAGCGGAGCCCTTCCAGGAGCACCACCATTGCCGCCGACCTTGCCGCAGCTCCATTGTCGAGTACCTCCCCCCCCGCCGCAGCCTCGCAACACCTGTGCTGCCGCCGAGTGGGGTTGAGGGAAAGACTACACCTCCCAGCAGCCTCCGCGACCGGAAGTCGCGTCGAGGCGGAGCGCGCCAGGAGGCGCTTAAAAGCAGCCTTGAATCACTAAAGCCCTGGGACACAGCTAAAATCGCCAGAGAACCTACCAGGCACAGAATCGACATCCCTGACAGCGGAGCCCTTCCAGGAGCACCACCATTGCCGCCGACCTTGCCGCAGCTCCATTGTCGAGTACCTCCCCCCCCGCCGCAGCCTCGCAACACCTGTGCTGCCGCCGAGTGGGGTTGAGGGAAAGACTACACCTCCCAGCAGCCTCCGCGACCGGAAGTCGCGTCGAGGCGGAGCGCGCCAGGAGGCGCTTAAAAGCAGCCTTGAATCACTAAAGCCCTGGGACACAGCTAAAATCGCCAGAGAACCTACCAGGCACAGAATCGACATCCCTGACAGCGGAGCCCTTCCAGGAGCACCACCATTGCCGCCGACCTTGCCGCAGCTCCATTGTCGAGTACCTCCCCCCCCGCCGCAGCCTCGCAACACCTGTGCTGCCGCCGAGTGGGGTTGAGGGAAAGACTACACCTCCCAGCAGCCTCCGCGACCGGAAGTCGCGTCGAGGCGGAGCGCGCCAGGAGGCGCTTAAAAACAGCCTACGACACCCGCGTCGCGGGAGCGCGCGGGGCAGCGCCGGGCTAAGCCCGGGCAAAGGGCGGGCCCTCTGTGGCCCTCAGGGGCCTGAGGCGGCCGGGACGGGCCACAACTCCAAGTCCATTTCCAAACCAGTACCCTTGAAAAGCAAAGGGGCTGTTACCACTGTTCAACGATGTCCAAAATAACTAAAACACCGATGGCGACAAGATCTACCAGCAGACTAAAAACAGTGAGTACACCATTGCCCACTATAACCGCCATAGATAAAATGCTCCAAAAAACCATCAATGTCGTGGCGGATGCTATTCAGGACACTGAGAGGAGACTCTCCTTGACACCTAACTTATGCTTCCCTGACCTGTCCTCTCATATTACCTCTGAGGATCAAAATATGGATGACACTATCTCATCCCAGGAGTCTCTACTCACACAATCTTTCTCGGAGTTACCCGGATCACATATTAAAGAAAAACTCTTTAACTCTTTATCCTTGGAGTTATTAGCTAACAATCAGGATAACAGCATTATGGCCATATCTAACTGCGCAAAGAATGATCAGCAGTCAATGGATATCCCCATGTTATTGGACAATGGGACCGAGGAAAATGTCCTACCGATCATTGTCTTAACAGAATCACAACCACCAATACCATATAAAACGCCAAAGATTAAACGGAAAAAGCCTAGAACCAAACTCCCTATGAGGAAAACCCACCTACCCTCTAGTAAACCCAAACGATCACTTAAAGACATGTGGCAGAAGAAAGGTATAGTGGAACCCATTGGACCAAAATGCGGGGAAACCCTACCAACCTCCCCAGATCTATACGACCCAGATGGGAAAGCTAAGACCAATTTGGAAAATCCTGTAGTTAATGAGGAAACAGGACATATTGATAAGAAGAGTACCTCGAGTTTCCCTTTTATGAGAGAGATTGAATCTCTAATTAAAACTCTCCTGCAACCTATTAGTCATCAAATAGATACCTTAGAAAAGGCTTTGAGTAAATTTGAGAGGACCCAAAATGACATATCTTCCAGTATTCTTAGATTGCTCAACTCAACTAACACGACCTCTCTTTTTGTTCCCTCTTCAACTACACTTAATGTAAAAAATTTCAAAAAAACTGGCAATGCTGTAAAAAACATAGAAAGTCAAAATAAACCACAGTCAAAGTGCCTACCCAAAACAGACCAAACAATAAAGTCTCAAACAGTCCCTAAACTTACTGTGAACATAACGACTCCTACAATCAATAAATCAAATAATCAAATTGAGGAGGATGATGAGGCCAGTGAGTGGGCTACAGAAGGTCATTCACCTAACACAAACATAGGTGCACCGAAGAATAAGAATTGCACGGTGTCCTCTAAAAATAGTACTCAAGAAACAGGAGCTCACCCTACCAAACCTTCCACTACAAGTTCACTACTACATATCAACCTTCCCCCACAGGCCAACCCCTATACGATAGTTATGATTGGGGTGCCCAAAGTTGATGATAACAGGGAGGAAACGCGAGAGGAACTGAGGAATAAAGTCATGCAGTGGCTTTCTATACATAGGCCCCTCCCTCAAAATATAATAGGAACTATACACCAGGTTAAAAGGGTAGAGTGGGTGGGCACTCGTTTCAAATCTACAGACGGTGACTGCATCGTGGTCACCTTTAAATATCTAGGACCGGCAAAATTTATCGCAGACTGGAGGAGCCTGGGGACAAGTAGCCTGATTAGGACTATGGGATTGAGCTATTTCTACCCAGCCCGCCCAGATTCACGTAGGAACAAAACCAAACACAACTACACTGAAGAAGGATGGCACAAGACACAGCCTAATCTCCAATCTTGGCCAGCCCCTGCCCTACTCAGACCTGATACCCCAGTGGGTTTAGATCTCCATCCATACACTCAACCATGGGGACCCAAAGTATACAACCAGCAATCATTTGAAACAGCTGTACGGCAAAGGCACGGTCTTTACCGCCCCTATAACCCTGCTACTGTTCAATTCGCAGAATACGGGTTTCCTACTGCTAATAGATATGATGTACTTTACAACTACGACCACTTGGACGAGGTTGATTGACTGCCATTTGATCCTCTTCCTGAAACTCTTTCTGGTAAAACAAGGAATCTCTCAGAAAATGATTTTATTGCAGCGAACATAGCCACCCCCCATCTAACCTGCCTAGTAACTTCCACCTCTAAAACGACATCGAGCTATACAGTCAGCCCCCGAGTACATCAAGCTCATGCTCCGTCAGTGATTGAAGCAGGTAGTCCATCTAAGACCTTAGTCTTACAATCTTACTCAGTACCTGAGAATCCAAGGCCTAAGTATACGACAGGGACCACCTCAGAACCGCACTCCCTATCCAACATAAACTCTGATCTCAAAGCAGAACAGATTATTTCAAACTCCATCAAAATTTTATCCTGGAACATTGCTGGACTGGCCTCTAAAATCGATGACCCATCATGGGTGGCCTTTGTCAGGAAGTACACTATCCTGTGTTTTCAAGAAACCTGGCTGATAAATGGCAACACTTTCATTGAGGGATTCCAAAGTTTCTTTGTCCATGCATCCCCCTCAACTAGTGGTAGGGCAAAGGGGGGCCTGGCAATATTTATCAGCCTGTCTCTTAAAATGCTGATCAATCATGTGCAGATGGATAGCAGGAGTACCCAGATCGTTACACTCAAAAGGGGAAAAAAAGTTATAACGTTGATTAATTTCTATAACTCTGTTGCAAATCCAAATGATTGCAATATCGACAACCTTGCAAACTGTCTAGCTGGAAATTGGACTAAATTATCACAGGACAAAATCCTCCTCGGCGATTTCAATACGCACATTTGCGGTAACCCTCTTCTGACAACCCTGGGATCTTTGGGATGTGATCTTAAAACAGGTCTTCATTTTACACACTGCCACCGCGGATCAAAATTAAACACCCTAATGGATTCCACGAATATGACCTTGGCACTATCTCTGAAAGAGGACTCGTTCATCTATGAAAATCCCTCCTATAAAGGATCTGGGTCAGGGTCCATTATAGACCATATCCTTCTTTCTGCAGAAGTGGCCCAACTGGTTCTTAAGTTTGATATCCTTATGAGCACTCATAGTGATCATAATCCCTTACATCTTGAGCTACAATGTGACTCTTCCATACTTCGAAAGAATATCAAGGATCCAGGGATACTTAAGCCAGTAAACAACAACCGTCGCCTGAAGTGGAACCTGGTAAATAGTGACAAGTTGTATGAGATAGTCACCAAAGACTGTGAACCTGAACTCAAGCTCTGTGCCACAGACTCTGCCTCACCCAAATGCGTTCTATCTGCCTTTGCAGTGCTGACTAGAAGGATAGAAAAATTTCTGACTGTAAATGCCAAGGGATCGAATATTCACAACCCACGATGGTTTGACCATGCCTGTTCCTCTGCCAACCGAAAATTAAAGGCTGCTCTTAAAAGTAATCCAAGAGACTTAACATTGGTAAAGGCCCTCAGAGCAGACTACAAAAGTGCAATTGCCTCATGCAAAAAAACTATAAAAACTAAAATATGGGAATCTCTGCTCGACCCCTCCATTCTGGGCAACAGTTCTAAGTTCTGGAAAATAATTAATAAACCTCTCTTTGACGACCCGACCACTGAGAGTCTCGGCACAGTCATACCAGAGAATGACTGGATCACCCACTTCGGATCTATCTTTAAGAGTGAAGCTCCACAGTTAAAAAAATTACCTCATCTCCCCGAATGCAGCCCTCTACATTTCTCTATTAAAGAAATTGAATTAGGGATTCTTGGTCTTTCTAGCAACAAAGCACCGGGCCCTGATGGTCTTCCACCAGACCTTTTCAAATCCAACATCGCCTTATGGGCTCCAATTCTTACTTCTGTCATCAACGCCGGGGTTGAAGTGGGAGCCCCTAAATCCTGGGGAGCATCCACTATCGTCCCGGTTTACAAAAAGGGCGACAGAACAAAAGCTGTTTGCTACAGACCGATCTCCCTAATAAACTCAGTTGCGAAGGTAGTGGGAGGGGTTCTTTTAAATCGGCTGAATGCTTGGGCCAAGCAAAATAACATAATGACCCCAGCGCAGTATGGATTCAGACCGGGACATGCAACAACTACGCAATGTCTGAATCTATACCTAATAAGTGGTAAATACACCCAAGCCAGAGAGGGAACGCTGTATATGGCCTTTATGGACCTCTCCTCTGCCTTCGACTGTGTCGAGAGGAGCAAACTTTGGGAAATCCTGCAAAACATGGGTGTGGAAAATAATCTAATCAATTTCCTGGCCGACTTACATAATGACACACGTGCCAATGTACGGTACACAAAAGACCTGAAAGTCACGAGAGAGTTTAATATTAACCGGGGCGTCAGACAGGGCTGTATTCTAGCACCCTTTCTTTTTAACTTGTACATCAATGGACTTGAGGATCATTTGGTAAAAACTGATACAGATTACCCTCGTATTGGGAGAACAGGGGTGCCGGTCCTACTATATGCGGACGACGCCGTTTTGATATCCAGAACCGCATTAGGACTTCAAAAGCTGTTGAGTTCTTTTTTCCAATTCATGACCTCACGCGATTTGAATATTAATAATGCCAAATCCTTTATTATGACGGTCGGAAAAACCCCCAAAAAACGATATCCCTTTTCAGTCAACGGAGAAAGCATACCGTTCACAAAAACTTTTTCATATCTGGGAGTACTATTTGACCACAAACTCTCCTGGAGCCCTGCTATAAATAAAAAGAAAGGCGAGTTATTAAGAACCAACTTCGGGATATTGGACTTTGCACGTAAAATAGGTAACACACCAGTGTCCGCTATAATGAAATTATATCAGGCAAAAAGTGTAGCGGTGGCATGCTATGGGAGTGAGCTGTGGGGTTTCGCATCAGTAGAAGCTCTGGTAACACTAGAAAATAACTTTCTAAAACAGGTTCTGAGTTTGCCCAAAAGCACCGTAAATTTCTCTGTACACGAGGAACTGGGCACTCCGTACCTAGGAGACAGAATTGCTGCAAACCCATTACTCTGCTGGCTAAACTGTTGGCGCAATGCACTTATACCCCTGACGCACAGCATCCTCGCTGAAGCCCTCACCTGGGAAGGACATCTTAAAATACCCTGGATGAACTATATCAAAAACTGTTGCAAAGACCTGGGTAGATTGGACTTATATTTAACACCACAGCATGCTACAAAGAGTGATGTTGATTTTGTAAAAAACACCTTCATGTTAAAACGACAACTTGCCAGGGAAGATACTGAGATGAAGAAGTCTAGTGTTAGGAATCATACATTAACAAAGACAGGTGTGTTCTGTGAACCATACTTATCATGGAACATTTCTAGATATGACCGCTTTCTGTTGAGCAGATTCCGATTTGGCCTCTACCACCTGATTTTAGCTGTGCCAAGTGGAGCACATAAAGGCCAAGTGTTGCCAGCTTGCGGCTGCGACAATATGTCTCCGCAAGATCTGGCTCACTTTTTATTCCTATGTCCTTATTATTCAAGTCCTAGACAAATGTTTTTAAAACCCTTGCTTAAAAAGCTGAACTTTGTACAGATTAAGCCTGCACTTTTATATCTTCAGATGCTGCCTGTTGACAGTACATTTTTTATCTGTAAGTTTTTAAAAACAGCCAGGAAGTTCAGATTAAGCATGGAAGGTTGATCTCTAGATGACTTGTACTAAACTTGAAATCATGTCTTAAACAGGCATTTTTATTTCCATTTTTACATTGGCCTATTGCATTTTAACTTATCGCATTCTAACTTTCTTGTGAACTGCTAACTTATATAAAATTGTGTGTTTTTATAAATCCTGCATGAATTGTATAATAATGTATTTTTGTGCTTTTATGACTGCTCTTCTGACAGTCGAATAAAGGATTTTGACTTGACTTTTGACTTGTGTGTAGATGTTTTCAATCTAAGAGAGGGATTATATTTGTATTTGATCGCGCATCAGCGCTAAAAGAGAGTCAACTTCTAGAGGATCTTTGATATTGTACATCTTATTCCTCCACATAATCCTAAGTGAGGCTGGGAATTTCATTTGTACCGTTGCCCCGAGAGATTTTAGTTCGGGCATTTTTTGGTCTAATTCCCATTGCCTATCTTGGGTCACTTTCGCAATGTCGGATCTAATCCTCTCGCAATGTCGCTCAGAATCCTCTCTTTAAGATTGTAGGACCTGAAATTCACCAGAATCTTTCTTGGGTTCTTTCTTTCTTTAGGTTTCCCGAAAGGATCACAATGTATCCGCTGGATATCGTTTTCCAGGTCTAGGGTTTTACTCCATGGGAAGTGTTCTTCTATTAGCGATAGTATAAATTTCTTTATATCTGTCCCTTCCCGACCTTCCGGAACATTAAGAAATCTCAAATTGGACCTCCTGGACTGGTTTTCTAGTGACTCAAGTTTTTCCTCTATGTTTTTGTCCTTTGCCTTCAAGTCTCTAATACTCCGTTCTGTTACTTCAACTCTCTTAGTCAGTCCCACAGCCTCAGCCTCCACTGTGGAGACTCTCTCATTTAACTCTAGAAGTTTTGAGTCCAAAGATTCAAATCTATCATGTAATTTGATCTGATTTTTCTCTGATATTTTAAATCTGGATGTCATCTCCTCAAACATCCTTTCCATTAAGATCTCCATACTGTTTTTAGGTTCGGTCTTGTAATTTATAGATTTAGGGTTGGTATTAGATTCAGAAATAGGAACAGAGACGGTTACCGTGTTTTCTGAAATTAAAGAGGAGAACAAGGCTGGACAACTAGGATCAGGCACAGAAGAGTCCAAAGATGTGTTTAGTGCTGGACTCAAGCTCTGGCCGAGGGATAGACTCGGAGTTAGGCCCTGAGCCAAGGCTAGGTTTAAAGGACCTTCATGCTCCTGATTTTCTTGCTCTCTCCTAGAGGGCTCTGCCAGTGAGTTACTAGCGTCTTCATTTGGGTCAATCAATAAGACATCTGTTAATGCTGATAAGGGAGAGCTTTCCATCACGAGTTTACATTGTGGCTTCTCCTGTGAGCTGTGTGGGCTGTGAGGGCTGTGTGGGATGTTAGCTGTGTGGGCTGTGAGGGTGGTGAGAGCTGTGTGGGGTGTGAGCTGTGTGGGCTGTGAGGGCTGTGTGAGCTGTGAGAGCTGAGTGGGCTGTGAGAGCTGTGTGGGCTGTGAGAGCTGTGTGGGCTGTGAGAGCTGTGTAGGCTGTGTGAGCTGTGGGAGCTGTGTAGGCTGTGAGAGTGTGGGCTGTGAGAGCTGTGAGAGCTGTGTGGGCTGTGAGAGCTGTGTGAGATGTGTGGGATGTGAGAGCTGTGTGGGCTGTGAGAGCAGTGTGGGCTGTGAGGGATGTGAGGGCTGTGTGGGATGTGAGCTGTGTGGGCTGTGAGGGCTGTGTAGGCTGTGGGAGCTGTGAGAGCTGTGTGGGATATGAGCTGTGTGGGCTGTGACGGCTGTGTGAGCTGTGAGGGCTGTGTGGGCTGTGAGAGCAGTGTGGCTTGTGAGAGCTGTGTGGGCTGTGAGAGCTGTGTGGGATGTGAGCTGTGTGGGCTGTGAGGGCTGTGTGAGCTGTGAGGGCTGTGTGGGCTGTGAGGGCCCTGTGGGCTGTGAGAGCTGTGTGGGCTGTGAGAACTGTGTGGGCTGTGAGAGCTGTGTGGGCTGTGAGAGCTGTGTGGACTGTGAGAGCTGTGAGAGCTGTGTGGGCTGTGAGAGCTGTGTGGGCTGTGAGAGCTGTGTAGGCTGTGTGCGCTATGAGAGCTGTGTGGGATGTGAGCTGTGTGGGCTGTGAGGGCTGTGTGAGCTGGGAGGGCTGTGTGGGCTGTGAGAGCAGTGTGGGCTGTGAAAGCTGTGTGGGCTGTGAGAGCTGTGATGGCTGTGAGAGTGTGGGCTGTGTATGCTGTGTGAGCTGTGAGAGCTGTGTGGGCTGTGAGAGCTGTGTGGGCTGTGAGAGCTGTGAGAGCTGTGTGGGCTGTGAGAGCTGTGAGAGCTATGTAGGCTGTGAGAGCTGTGTGGGCTGTGAGAGCTGTGTAGGCTGTGTGAGCTCTGAGTGCTGTGAGAGCTGTGTGGGCTGTGAGAGCTGTGTGGGCTGTCTGGGCTGTGAGGGCTGTGTGGGATGTGAGCTGTGTGGGCTGTGAGGGCTGTGAGAGCTGTGTGGGGTGTGAGCTGTGTGGGCTGTGAGGGCTGTGTGGGCTGTGAGAGCTGTGTGGGCTGTGAGAGCTGTGTGGGCTGTGAGAGCTGTGTGGGCTGTGAGAGCTGTGTAGGCTGTGTGAGCTGTGAGAGCTGTGTGGGCTGTGAGAGCTGTGTGGGCTGTGTGGGCTGTGAGGGCTGTGAGGGCTGTGTGGGATGTGAGCTGTGTGGGCTGTGAGAGCTGTGAGAGCTGTGTGGGATGTGAGCTGTGTGGGCTGTGAGGGCTGTGTGAGCTGTGAGGGTCGTGTGGGCTGTGAGAGCTGTGTGGGCTGTGAGAGCTGTGTGGGCTGTGAGAGCTGTGTGGGCTGTGAGGGCTGTGTGGGCTGTGAGAGCTGTGTGGGCTGTGAGAGCTGTGTGGGCTGTGAGAGCTGTGTGGGATGTGAGAGCTGTGTAGGCTGTGAGAGTGTGGGCTGTGTGGGCTGTGAGAGCTGTGTGGGCTGTGAGAGCTGTGTGGGCTGTGAGAGCTGTGTGGGCTGTGAGAGCTGTGTGTGCTGTGAGGGCAGTGTGGGCTGTGAGGGATGTGTGGGCTGTGTGGGATGTGAGATGTGTGGGCTGTGAGGGCTGTGTGGGCTGTGAGAGCTGTGAGAGTTGTGTGGGTTATGAGCTGTGTGGGCTGTGAGGGCTGTGTGAGCTGTGAGGGCTCTGTGGGCTGTGAGAGCTGTGTGGCCTGTGAGAGCTGTGTGGGCTGCGAGAGCTGTGTGGGATGTGAGCTGTGTGGGCTGTGAGGGCTGTGTGAGTTGTGAGGGCTGTGTGGGCTGTGAGAGCTGTGTGGGCTGTGAGAACTGTGTGAGCTGTGCGGGCTGTGAGGGCCGTGTGGGCTGTGAGAGCTGTGTGGGCTGTGAGAGCTGTGTGGGCTGTGAGAGCTGTGTAGGCTGTGTGAGCTGTGAGAGCTAAGTGGGCTGTGAGAGCTGTGTGGGCTGTGTGGGCTGTGTGGGATGTGAGCTGTGTGGGCTGTGAGAGCTGTGAGAGCTGTGTGAGATGTGAGCTGTGTGGGCTGTGAGGGCTGTGTGAGCTGTGAGGGCTGTGTGGGCTGTGAGAGCTGTGGGGGCTGTGAGAGCTGTGTGGGCTGTGAGAGCTGTGTGGGCTGTGAGGGCTGTGTGGGCTGTGAGAGCTGTGTGGGCTGTGAGAGCTGTGTGGGATGTGAGAGCTGTGTAGGCTGTGAGAGTGTGGGCTGTGTGGGCTGTGAGAGCTGTGAGGGCTCTGAAAGCTGTGTGGGCTGTGAGAGCTGTGTGGGCTGTGTGGGCTGTGAGAACTGTGTGTGCTGTGAGGGCAGTGTGGGCTCTGAGGGATGTGAGGGCTGTGTGGGATGTTTGCTGTGTGGGCTGTGAGGGCTGTGTGGGCTGTGAGAGCTGTGAGAGCTGTGTGGGATATGAGCTGTGTGGGCTGTGAGGGCTGTGTGAGCTGTGAGGGCTGTGTGGGCTGTGAGAGCTGTGTGGCCTGTGAGAGCTGTGTGGGCTGTGAGAGCTGTGAGAGCTGTGTGGGATGTGAGCTGTGTGGGATGTGAGCTGTGTGGGCTGTGAGGGCTGTGTGAGCTGTGAGGGCCGTGTGGGCTGTGAGAGCTGTGTGGGCTGTCAGAGCTGTGTGGGCTGTGAGAGCTGTGTGGGCTGTGAGGGCTGTGTGGGCTGTGAGAGCTGTGTGGGCTGTGAGAGCTGTGTGGGCTGTGAGAGCTGTGTGGGATGTGAGAGCTGTGTAGGCTGTGAGAGTGTGGGCTGTGTGGGCTGTGAGAGCTGTGTGGGCTGTGAGAGCTGTGTGGGCTGTGAGAGCTGTGTGGGCTGTGAGAGCTGTGTGTGCTGTGAGGGCAGTGTGGGCTGTGAGGGATGTGTGGGCTGTGTGGGATGTGAGATGTGTGGGCTGTGATGGCTGTGTGGGCTGTGAGAGCTGTGAGAGCTGTGTGGGTTATGAGCTGTGTGGGCTGTGAGGGCTGTGTGAGCTGTGAGGGCTCTGTGGGCTGTGAGAGCTGTGTGGCCTGTGAGAGCTGTGTGGGCTGTGAGAGCTGTGTGGGATGTGAGCTGTGTGGGCTGTGAGGGCTGTGTGAGCTGTGAGGGCTGTGTGGGCTGTGAGAGCTGTGTGGGCTGTGAGAACTGTGTGAGCTGTGCGGGCTGTGAGGGCCGTGTGGGCTGTGAGAGCTGTGTGGGCTGTGAGAGCTGTGTGGGCTGTGAGAGCTGTGTAGGCTGTGTGAGCTGTGTGGGCTGTGTGGGCTGTGAGAGCTAAGTGGGCTGTGAGAGCTGTGTGGGCTGTGTGGGCTGTGAGGGCTGTGTGGGATGTGAGCTGTGTGGGCTGTGAGAGCTGTGAGAGCTGTGTGGGATGTGAGCTGTGTGGGCTATGAGGGCTGTGTGAGCTGTGAGGGCTGTGTGGGCTGTGAGAGCTGTGGGGGCTGTGAGAGCTGTGTGGGCTGTGAGAGCTAAGTGGGCTGTGAGGGCTGTGTGGGCTGTGAGAGCTGTGTGGGCTGTGAGAGCTGTGTGGGATGTGAGAGCTGTGTAGGCTGTGAGAGTGTGGGCTGTGTGGGCTGTGAGAGCTGTGAGGGCTCTGAAAGCTGTGTGGGCTGTGAGAGCTGTGTGGGCTGTGTGGGCTGTGAGAGCTGTGTGTGCTGTGAGGGCAGTGTGGGCTCTGAGGGATGTGAGGGCTGTGTGGGATGTTTGCTGTGTGGGCTGTGAGGGCTGTGTGGGCTGTGAGAGCTGTGAGAGCTGTGTGGGATATGAGCTGTGTGGGCTGTGAGGGCTGTGTGAGCTGTGAGGGCTGTGTGGGCTGTGAGAGATGTGTGGCCTGTGAGAGCTGTGTGGGCTGTGAGAGCTGTGAGAGCTGTGTGGGATGTGAGCTGTCTGGGCTGTGAGGGCTGTGGGAGCTGTGAGGGCTGTGTGGGCTGGGAGATCTGTGTGGGCTGTGAGAGCTGTGAGAGCTGTGTGGGTTATGAGCTGTGTGGGCTGTGAGGGCTGTGTGAGCTGTGAGGGCTGTGTGGGCTGTGAGAGCTGTGTGGCCTGTGAAAGCTGTGTGGGCTGTGAGAGCTGTGAGAGCTGTGTGGGATGTGAGATGTGTGGGCTGTGAGGGCTGTGTGAGCTGTGAGGGATGTGTGGGCTGTGAGAGCTGTGTGGGCTGTGAGAGCTGTGTGGGCTGTGAGAGCTGTGTGGGATGTGAGAGCTGTGTAGGCTGTGAGAGTGTGGGCTGTGTGGGCTGTGAGAGCTGTGAGAGCTATGTGGCATGTGAGAGCTGTGTGGGCTGTGAGAGCTGTGTGGGCTGTGTGAGCTGTGAGAGCTGTGTGGGCTGTGAGGGCAGTGTGGGCTGTGAGGGATGTGAGGGCTGTGTGGGATGTGAGCTGTGTGGGCTGTGAGGGCTGTGTGGGTTGTGAGAGCTGTGAGAGCTGTGTGAGTTATGCGCTGTGTGGGCTGTGAGGGCTGTGTGAGCTGTGAGGGCTGTGTGGGCTGTGAGAGCTGTGTGGCCTGTGAGAGCTGTGTGGCCTGTGAGAGCTGTGTGGCCTGTGAGAGCTGTGAGAGCTGTGTGAGATGTGAGCTGTGTGGGCTGTGAGGGCTGTGTGAGCTGTGAGGGCTGTGTGGGCTGTGAGAGCTGTGTGGGCTGTAAGAGCTGTGTGAGCTGAGTGGGCTGTGAGGGCCGTGTGGGCTGTGAGAGCTGTGTGGGCTGTGAGAGCTGTGTGGGCTGTGAGAGCTGTGTGGGCTGTGAGAGTGTGGGTTGTGTGGGCTGTGAGTGCTGTGAGAGCTGTGTGGGCTATGAGAGCTGTGTGGGCTGTGAGAGCTGTGAGAGCTGTGTGGGCTGGGAGAGCTGTGTGGGCTGTGAGGGCCATGAGGGCTGCGTGGGTTGTGAGGGCTGTGAAAGCTCTGTGGGCTGTGAGAGCTGTGTGGGCTGTGAGAGCTGGGTGGGCTGTGAGAGTGTGGGCTGTGTGGGCTTAGAGAGCTGTGTGGGCTGTGAGAGCTGTGAGAGCTGTGTGGGCTGTGTGGGATGTGAGAGCTGTGTGGGCTGTGAGGGCTGTGAGGGCTGTGAGGGCTGTGTAGGCTGTGAGGGCTGTGAGAGCTGTGTGGGCTGTGAGAGCTGTGTGGTCTCTGAGAGCTGTGTGGGCTGTGAGAGCTGTGTGGGTTCTGAGCTCTGCTTCTTTTGTGTCTCGGTCTACCTAGCACAAGATGAATGCCTACACTTCCTGGTTAGAAGTGTTGACAGCCAATGAGCATGCTGCTTTCCTGTGAAAGGCATGCTGATTGGCTGCCACTGTCTGTCAACACTCCAAACCAGAAAGTGTTGGCAGCCATCTTGTGTCTCGATAGAACCAAGGCACAAGAAAGCATTGAAACAAAGGTACAAAACATGCAAAGGGGGCAGGGTAGAAGCACCCTGACCCCCCAGGCCTGCTCAGGGGGTCCCACAAGGACCCCCAAGGCCCCCCCCCCAAATGTTTTTTCCGAAAAATCGCGGGGTACGCGCACGGTACTCATACAGTACTCGTACTGTGCGCGCACGGTGCGCGTACCCCTGCAATTTTTGAATATTTTTTGGGGGGGTAGGGGGAGCCTTGTGGGACGCCCTGAGCAGGCCTAGGGGGTCAGGGTGCTTCTACCCTGCCCCCTTTTTGAGTTCTACACATTTGTTTTTCTGCTTTCCTGTGCCTCAGTCTACCGAGGCACAAGATGGCTGCCAACAATTTCTGTTTTGGAATGTTCACAAACAGTAGCAGTCAATCAGCATGCAGCTTGTACTCGGGAAGGTACAGAGTACAGTAAGCTTACGTGCACTCACGGAGTCCCACATATAGATGTATAATTTGGGAAAATTTAATTTTCTCAACAACTACTGGAGGGATTTTCACCAAATATAAAAAAGGCACTTCTGCATACCAGTCCCTACCATTTTGCCAAGTTTGGTGTAATTCCATTCAGCCGTTCGGGCTGTAGCCGTGTCTAAAGGTCCTATGGAAAATTGCATTGGGCTACATTTCACATTCAATTTTTTCAAAAACTACTGTAAGAATTTACACCAAACATACAAAAGGCACTGCTGCATACCATTCCCTACCATTTTGCCAAATCTGGTGTAATTCCGTTTAGCCGTTCGAGCTGTAGCCTTGTCAGAATGTCCCTATGGAAATTAACATGGGGAAAACACATTTTGGGACCCCCTTTTTTCTCAGCCTCCGCTTGACGAATCCCCCCGAAACTTTCAGGGAACGAGCGGAGCGCAACGAGGCAAGTTTAAGGAAAATTACAGGCAGATCCCTCAAGTTATTCCCAATAGAATGTTCGGAATTTCCTATGGTAACTAGGTCCTAACTATATATACCTACTGGCTATCGCCAGTAGGTAATATACACATACATATATATAATTCATATATATATATGCATATATATATATGTGTATATGTGTGGATGTAGAGAGAGGTAGAGAGGCTAGAGGTGTAGGGGTAGAGGTGTAGAGGTAGAGGTGTAGTGGTAGAGAGGTAGAGGTAGAGAGGTAGAGGTGTAGAGGTAGAGGTAGAGAAGTAGAGAATAGTAGAGAGAGAGGTAGGGAGGTAGAGAGGTAGAGAGTAGATAGTTAGTAATAGAGAGTAGAGAGTGAGTAGTAGAGAGTAGCAGAGAGTGAGTAGTAGAGATAGTAGAGTGAGTAGTAGAGAGTGAATAGTAGAGAGTGAGTAGTAGAGAGTAGTAGAGAGTAGAAGAGAGTGAGTAGTGGAGTGAGTAGTAGAGAGTAGTAAAGAATGAGTTGTAGAAAATAGTAGAGAGTGAGTAGTAGAGACTAGTGGAGAGTGAGTAGTAGAGTGTTGTAGAGAGTGAGTAGTAGAGAGTAGTAGAAAGAGAGTAGTGGAGAGTGAGTAGTAGAGAGTGAGTAGTAGAGTGAGTAGTCGACAGTGAGTAGTAGAGAGAGAGAGAGTAGTAGAGAGTGAGTAGTAGAGTGTGAGTAGTAGAAAGTAAGTTGTAGAGAGAGTAGTAGAGAGAGAGCGTAGTAGATAGTGAGTAGTAGAGAGTAGAGAGTAGTTAGTAGTATAGAGTGATTAGTAGAGAGTGAGTAGCAGAGAGAGAGTAGTAGAGAGTAGTAGAGTAGTAGAGAGTGGGTGGTAAAGAGTGAGAAATAAAGAGTAGTGGAGTAGAAGGGTGAGTGAGTAGTAGAGAGTAGTAGAGAGTGAGTAGTAGAGTGAGAAGTAGAGAGTAGTAGAGAGTGAGTAGTAGAGAGTAGTATAGAGCAAGTAGTAGAGAGTGTGTAGTAAAGAGTGATTAGTAGAGAGTGAGTAGAAGAGAGAGTAGTAGAGAGGGAGTAGTACAGAGAGTAGTAGAGTAATAGAGAGTGAGTAGAGGGGTAGAGGTAGAGGTGTAGAGGTAGAGACGTAGAGGTAGAGAGGTAGAGGTATCGAGGTAGAGAGTAGTAGAGAGAGAGGTAGAGAGGTAGAGAGTAGATAGTGAGTAATAGAGAGTAGAAAGTGAGTAGTAGAGAGTAGCAGAGAGTGAGTAGTAGAGATAGTAGACTGAGTAGTAGAGAGTGAGTAGTAGAGAGTGAGTAGTAGGAGTAGTAGAGAGTAGTAGAGAGTGAGTAGTGGAGTGAGTAGTAGAGAGTAGTAAAGAGTGAGTAGTAGAAATTAGTAGAGAGTGAGTAGTAGAGACTAGTGGAGAGTGAGTAGTACAGAGTAGTAGAGAGTGAGTAGTAGAGAGTGAGTAGCAGAGAGAGAGTAGTCGAGCGTAGTAGAAAGTGAGTAGTAGAGTGAGTAGTAGAGAGTAGTAGAAAGAGAGTAGTATAGAGTAGTAGAGAGTGAGTAGTAGAGTGAGTAGTCGAGAGTGAGTAGTAGAGAGAGAGTAGTAGAGTGTGAGTAGTAGAAAGTAAGTTGTAGAGAGAGAGTAGTAGAGAGTAAGTACAGAGAGTAGTATAGAGTGATTAGTAGAGAGTGAGTAGCAGAGAGAGAGTAGTAGAGAGTAGTAGAGTAGTAGAGATTGAGTAATAAAGAGTTAGAAGTAAAGAGTAGTGGAGTAGAAGGGAGAGTGAGTAGTAGAAAGTGAGTAGTAGAGTGAGAAGTAGAGAGTAGTAGAGAGTGAGTAGTAGAGAGTAGTAGATATCAAATAGTAGAGAGTGTGTAGTAAAGAGTGATTATTAGAGAGTGAGTAGAAGAGAGAGTAGTAGAAAGGGAGTAGTACAGAGAGTAGTAGAGTAATAGAGAGTGAGTAGTAGAGAGTAGTAGAAAGCAAGTAGTAGAGAGAGAGTAGTGGAGAGTGAGTAGTAGAGAGCGTGTAATAGAGAGTGAGAAGTAGAGAGTGAGTAGTGGAGAGTAGTAGAGAGTGAGTAGTAGAGAGAGAGTAGTAGAGTGAGTAGTAGAGAGTACTAGAGTGAGTAGAAAAGAGTGAGTAGAAGAATGGGAGAGTGGTAGAGAGTAGTAGAGAGTGAGTAGCAGAGTAGTAGAGAGTGAGTGGTAGAGAGTTGTCGAGAGCAGTAGAGTGAGTAGTAGAGAGTAGTAGAGGGTGAGTATTAGAGAGAGTAGTAGAGAGTACTAGAGTAGTAGAGAGGGAGTAATAGATAGTAGTAGCGAGTGAGTAGTAGAGAGTGAGTAGCAGAGTGAGAGTAGTAGAGAGTGAGTAGTAGAGAGTAAATAGTAGAGAGTGAATAGTAGAGAGTGAGTAGTAGAGAGATAGTAGTAGAGAGTAGCAGAGAGTGAGTAGTAGAGAGTGAGTAGTAGAGAGTAGTAGAGAGTGAGTAGTAGAGAGTGAGTAGTAGAGAGTGAGTAGTGGAGATAGAGTAGTAGAGAGTGAGTAGTAGAGTGGTAGAGAGTAGTTAGTCAGTGTCAGTCAGTCAGTGTCAGTCAGTCAGTCAGTGTCAGTCAATCAGTGTCAGCCAATCAGTGTCAGTCGGTGTCAGTCAGTCAGAGTCAGTCAATCAGTGTCAGTCAGTGTCTGTCAGTCAGTCAGTGTCAGTTAGTCCGTGTCAGTCAGTCAGTGTCAGTCAGTCAGTGTTAGTCAGTCGGTGGCAGTCAATCAGTGTCAGTAGTTGTCAATCAGTCAGTGTCAGTCAGTCAGTGTCAGCTAGAGTAGCTCTGCTGACCTGGTTCTCTGGCTCTAAAGCAGCTCTGCTGACCTGGTTCTCTGGCTCTAAAGCAGCTATGCTGACCTGGTTCTCTCCCAAAAGCAGCTCTGCTGACCTGCTTTCTCTGGCTCTACAGCAGGTCTGCTGAAAAACCCTGGGCGTAGTTTGCGTAGCAGCACTACACATAGCTTCACGTAGTATACTTTGAACTATGGGTAGTACACGTAGTACTGCATAGCATAGCTGATGGCACTGTGTACTTGTCTGCACTGTGAAATAATTGCAAAATGGCATCCTGCACAGTGCCAGTTATGATAAAATAATTATCTCTATCTTTATATGCTAAAGAGCATATAGTACTTTCACTGAAGTGAAACTGAAAAATAAGCAAGCAGTGAGAGAGGTGATGATTTTGGGATCCTCCCTAACCTAGGGAGAGTACCAAGTAGATGCCTTGAAACCAAAAAGCACATCTTATTCAACAATGCGGTGGTGGTCCCATCCTCTTAGGACCAGCCCAAGCACAAAAAACAATCCCAACCAAAGACCCTGCAAAGCATTATGGGCAGTGATTATTATCTAGTATCCAATATCAAAATAATTCTACAAAGAGCTGCAGTTCAACTTGCGGTTACTAGATGTCCCTAACGAGTCAAATGCAAATGCTTGACGAAAGGGTTTCTATGGTTTTGCATTTTGATATTGGATACTCTAATATTCACTGCCCACTGCTAATCTTGTCCCATAATGCTTTGCCTTTGGTTGGGATTGTTTTTTTGCCAATAACCATGCTTGGGGTGGTCCTAAGAGGATGGGACCACAACAAGATGTGCTTTTTGTTTATGCTCTTTGTGTTCATGGCATCTGCTTGGTCCTCCCCCTAGGTTAAGGGGGACCCAAAAATCATCACCTCTCTCATTGCCTAATGTTTTAATTGAAAAAGTTTACTTTTGTGAATTGGTGGTTATATGTTTTTTAGCATGTAAAATTGCTTCATCAAAGCATCTGAGGATGTTGTTGATTTAGATGCTACGTTTGTGTGTTTTGCTGTTCACCCTATGTGGGAAGGGTATGCCCAGATGTATGTCCCTTGCTCACTAAGCCACTGGTGTCAAGCTATCCTGGCTGAAGATGGCTGATATCCAGTAACCGGTCCAAGGATGCTTGATTCCGGTCCAGGAAAGACATGGCTTGGCAGTTCCGGCTGGACTGTTCCCATGAGGCACAGGGTCAAGACTGATTTGCATATGGCCATGTGTGAACTGGGGTGGCTTGGTGAGCAAGATAATCTGGGAGATGCGTCACTTTGTAAAGCCCTGAGCCAGAAGGAGGCGTTCCAGCACAGAGGGGGGGGGGCGTTCCGGCGCAGGAACGCCTCCTAAAAGTGGCTGAGTGAAATCTACAAGATTTCACGTAGTCACTCTTGGGCCCATGCTGCATCAAAACCCTCGCCTGCTTGAAGCAGGCGTAAGGCTTGACACAGCATTGTAACAATAGGGCCCCACAGAGCATTGCTGGGGCTGCATCGCGCTTGCTTTGCAACTCCAGCAATGTGCTGCTTTTACGGCATTGATGCGTCACGCATCTGTGCCGTTTTGCCCCGTGGTGGGCCGCATTGTAAATGCAGCACATCCATGGTGGCGGAGGCATGGCGCACAATAACTGGCGCACCCCTGCTGATATGCAGGGATGATGGACGGAGCGTTTGAGAAAATCAAACACTCACCCCCAGTCAACTGATCTGGGACATGGCCATATGCAAATCAGTCTGACCCTGTGCCTCATGGGAACAGTCCAGCCCGAACTGCCAAACCATGTCTTTCCTGGACCGGAAACAAGCATCCTGGGACCTGTTTCGGATTCATAATCCTCATCAGCCAGGCTATCTTGAATCCAGTGGCCAAGTCAGCAAGGGACTCACGTCTGAGCATACCCTGCCAACTTAGGGCGAACAAAGCAATACAAAAGGGGATGATGGACGGAGCGTTTGAGCAAATCAAACATTCACCCCCAGTCAACTGATCTGGGTTTAATCCATCACCATTCTTTAGCTCACTCAGCCACCCCAGTTCAGACATGGCATATGCAAATCAGTCTAACCCTGTGCCTCATGGGAACAGTCAAGCCCGAACTGCCAAACCATGCCTTCCCTGGACCGGAAACAAGCATCCTGGGACCGGTTTCGGATTCATAATCCTCATCAGCCAGGCTATCTTGAATCCAGTGGCCAAGTGAGCAAGGGACTCACATCTGAGCATACCCTGCCAACTTAGGGCGAACAAAGCGATACAAAAGGGGATGATGAACGGAGCGTTTGAGCAAATCAAACACTCACCCCCAGTCAACTGATCTGGGTTTAATCCATCACCATTCTTTAGCTCACTCAGCCACCCCAGTTCAGACATGGCCATATGCAAATCATTATGACCCTGTGCCTCATTGGAACAGTCCAGCCCAAACTGCCAAACAATGTCTTCCCTGGACCGGAAACAAGCATCCTGGGACCGGTTTCGGATTCATAATCCTCATCAGCCAGGCTATCTTGAATCCTCCAAGATATCTTCAACTGAAGACTGATAAGGAGCTTGTGAACTAGATGCCATTTCTCCAATGCAATTTTTTAAAAACACCAAAAAAAACCTCCAAAACCAGCTCTGGAAGAAGAAGAGATGTCTCTCATTAACTGCTCCAAACAGAATAATTAAAATGGGTGGGGTCCTTCAATAGTCACAGTGGGAAATGTTATGAACCAATCAAAATCTTTTTTTTTGAGGGCACATGGGATCCGCGCAACGTGCGCTCACGAAGCACGCAAATGTAAAATGTAAATGTAAATGTACAGGAATTTATATAGCGCAAATCACCAAGCGGTTTCTAAGCGCTTGCTTAGGGAACCCGTCCTGGTATTCCCCTGTGAGATAACCCCGGCAGGGTATCCAAAAGGTGAAAGTCAGGCATTCCGCCGCGAGGGGCCGCTGTGGAGATTAAGCAAGCTATTGCCCAGAGTCGCAGAGTGTGAACCCGTGAATCGAGTAGGCACCAGAGCGAGAATTGTCGAGCCCATGGACATTTTAGAACTCAAGACCCCGCTGAGCCGGGAATTGAACCCTGGTCCCGGGCTGACCTCTGCTTCCAGGTCTGCCTCCACTAACCAGTGAGCCACACTTCTCCACACCCGACGCGACTTCGCAAAAATATATTTAAAAATAATATAAGCTTATTACAAGTAGAAATATATTATTTTTATGAATACCTTAGATAATCTTTTGCCCTAATATGTACATTAAAGATACATACATATCATTTTAGAACGTAAAAAATTTCGCGGGAATCGCACACCCAGCGCGCCTCAGCATGACGTTACTTGGGGCCCACCACCGCTCAAGCGTTGCTTACCATAATACGCAGGAGCAGGAGTCATGGACCGGTCGCGCACACCACGTAACATTGTACGTATATGACGTAACTGAAATAAAACACGCACTCGTCGCTCACAATACGCGGATCCTTCACGACTTTTCCAAAATGGCAGCTTGAATACATGGACCTGCTGCGGTAGGTATTCTTTGGGTGTGCGACTCCCCCAAAAATTTTGAAAAAACTAATTAAAAAAGAAAATTATATAAATATATTACAATACAAAAAAAAATAATTACAAATATTTCAGTTTTAAATGTATTTAAAAATGTTTGTTTTTGCAGGTATATAACTACTACAGGTAGGTATAACTACTATTGCACTTAAAAATTAGCATTTAAAAAACCTTTGAAATTCACTGAAAAAAACATAGGTTTCAGAGACGTTATTGTTAGAAATGAGCATTTAAAAAACCTTTGAAGTTCACTGAAAAAACCATAGGTTTCATGGGAGCTATAGTTAGCTGGACATTTCACTCGTACAAAACCATAGAAATTCCTCAGTTATAGTTAGTTGTGCTAACTATAACTCGCGCTGTCATTTGAGATGTCATCAGTGATGTCATCAGTGATGTCACTGACCATGTCATGAATGATGTAATTGGTGACATCATCAGCAGTGCATTGCGGGCTCGCAAGTCATAGTTAGCACAACTAACTATAACGGAGGAATTTCTATGGTTTTGAACGTGTGAAATGTCCAACTAGCTATAAAACTCATGAAACCTGTTTTTTTCAGTGAATATATATATATTTTTATATATATCATCAAGAACCACACGCACATTTTCTGCACAAAGAAGAAGCCCATCCAGTCAGAAGCAGCTAAAACAGGTTTTAATTCCAGCAGTCAGAACATACAACATGGCGCGTTTCGACCTACCTTCAATTATATGTGAATGTAAGGGTTTGTTACTCTTGAGTTCGAATGAACGGGGTTCCTAAATTGTGAAGAAGGACTTCAAATGAGAACAGTACTTCAAAAAAGGTGTCACTCAGTTGATTACACTAATATATTTCTTTAAGTTTGGGCCCAAAGCACAGTTTTTAACAGTCCTCTACCTAATTCATTGCAAATGCAGTTTATAGGCAATGTTCCTGTTGATTGTACTCTGATCCCCAGTGACTTCATTTTAATTGCACTGCATTATCCATGATGCTTTCCAATGGTTCAACATTATCCAAGCCTTTCCTTTCTTTTAAACTTACATTGTATGGTACCATAGTGGGTAAGTTTTGAAATAAAAATCCCTCTTTAAATTGTGCATCAAAAGGATTAATTCCATGTAGTGCAAGGAGGTAAATATATTCCCCATTTACCTTCAGGGCACCTCTTCTCATGCGTTTGTATTTACAAATTTCTTTGTTCATGTCTGCTTTTTTGTTCTTCAATTCTGAAATTACAGGGATCACATAACCCTCTCATACCCAATACTTTGGTCAGCAGACCTCGTGCATCAGTGGCAAAGCCTCCTGTCTTAACAGTGGCACCATCCAGCCAAATCCTTCAGTTCAAGTTGGGTGCAGCCCCAAGCATCCAATTACATGTAAATCCAAACGAAGTCTAACAAAAAGGGCGCCCAGCCACACGGGTCGGGGCTTGCTTGCGACGTCACCGCCAAAACATAACATCAAGAACCACACACAAAGAACAAGCCCATCCAGTCAGAAGCAGGTAAAACAGATTTTAATTACAGCAATCAGCAAAAACAACATGAATCGTTTCGACCTAGATTCAGTCTTAATCATATGTGAATGCGAGGGTTTGTTGGCCTTGAGTTTAAATGTACTTCGTTCTTAAAGAGTGAAGAATGACTTCAAATGAGAACAGTATTTCAAAAAAAGTTCTTTGCACAGAAAATGTGCGTGTGGTATGGCTGAGATACCCGCCACCCCCTCTCAACACAATCCCCAAGGATGGGAAGACGGAAACAGTTCTGAACTTGTGGAAGGCGGGAGGGAGTTACCCTCCCGGCCGTATTTATTAAAATATGAAACAAAATTAAAACGTTAAAATAACAGTTTCATATCATGTACAATTTCATTTACACATTACGATGTTCTTGGCTGACCTTAACACATCTCTAATCCAAAGGTTCTCCTAGCCGATTCTAAACATCCTGCAAATGCATTACTCAAACTTTGAAATTGTACATCCTAACATTTACGGGCCAACGGCAAGGTCGTAACCGGTGTCAGATCCCCACTACCAGAACTCCCCCCCTCACTTGTGAGGGGCGGTCGCACAGAGGACTGTACCTCTGTGCCAACTTCCAATTTCCCTTGTCTTAGCGGGGGCCCCTTGATAACTCGACGCCATCTTAAGTGGTCGTCCGAGGACTCGTGTGAGGTGTCTAGAAGGTAGCGTAGACCCCCCTCCCACCCCACACAACTTACCACATCTGCCGTTGCAGATGTCCTGGCCCTGGGAAATTCCCAGGAGGGGCCCTAGCCCCTCCTCCCCAGGGAGGGGCCTATGGCCGCCTTCCCTTTCGGCGTCCCCATCCTTAGAGGGGACCGCCTCCCCGTTTGAGGGGCCAATGGCCGCCTCCCCCCGGGCGCTCCCATCCATAATGGGTGACGCCCTACCTCTAGGGATCTTCTAATTCCTGCTCACCGATCATGACCTTACCGCCGACTCGCCTCCCGCCCAAAATGGCTTCCCGGGGGGATCGGGGTACTCCACCATACGTTCGGGGGGACCGAGTGGTCGCCCCTTTCCATTCTTGATTCTATGGTTTGGCGGTGATGTCGCCAGCAAGACTTCCATAAACGCTGGGGAAATCATGAAAAACTCAGTTTTCTCTCAAACATAATTGAAATCACATTAGAAGGCTTTTCCACAGGGTAAAATGACCTTAGAACACATGTAAGGTGCTCCAGAAGCTAAAATTAGAGCATATTTTCTGTAAATTCACACAATCTTTCTCAGTCGTATGAAAATGAAGTTTGACAGTTGATTCCCTTGTGTTTTACTGCAGCCTCCCAGACTGCTCTAAAGAACAACTAGAGCACTAACGGTGTTAGTTATGACAAAGGTATGGCACACCTGAAGCGATGTTGATTGACTCAAACTGGTAAAACTTAAAACATTTAATTTAGAAAGGAACACAATGAGGTGGTTCATTTTGGCATAGAAATCATAGTTAGTGCTGTATAAAGAAAAATTTGGACATATTTCAAGTGAGTTCTCAAATATCTCCCTCTTCTATTTCATTAAAACATTCTGACATGCAGACTAAAACATGCACTTTCAACACATGCACAAATGCAGACTGAAGCATGCACGTCCAACAGCAAAATGCCAATTCACTCCTTGGTGATCAATAATTTTACTAATGAGCAACTAGAGTGCTAAACTTCTGAATTTATGTCAAAGGTGTAGCACATGTGAATGCCATTTTGATGGAATCAAAGTAGAAAACTGAAAGCATTTTCTACAGAGGATACTGCAGTAAATGATGAAATTAGGGAGTTACATAACAAATAAGTCTCCCAAGACGGCCACCAGAGAAAATAGAGCCCAAATATATCACAAATGTCACCTAAATGAAGCCCTAGTGTAGTCCAATGACAGAAGTGTGCAAAACACTTAATTATTTTGTTTTTTTTTACAATTTTATATAGCACAGACTTGAACCAAAGCGATAGGAATGCTTTACATGAGCATTAGTTACATTACACAAGGACGCATTCTTTTTGTTTTTTGGCACAGAAAGATTAAGTGATTTGCCCAGAGTCACAGAATTTTGAGCCTACGCCGAAACTGAAACGTGGTTTCCTAGTTGCAAAGTCTGCAGCACTTGCTTTAATGCCATATCCTCTCCCTTAAGTGTAACATATAATCAAGTGATCAACTGGATACCAAAAACATAAAGACAGCCAAATTATTTAAAAGTGCTTTGTTGCTATTTGAGAACTCAGAAAATATGTCCTCATTTTAGTTGTTTTGAGCACTAACCATAATTGCTATGGGAATAAAACTCTCTCATGGTGGAGGGTGCAGAGGCAACAAGTTGACCATGCTGTGCAGGCCGAAGGGGAAGTGGCAGCACAATGGACCATGGAGGACAGGGAAAAGGGGGGCAGGGGCAACAAACAAACCCTGCAGTACAGGCTAGGGAGGCTGTGGCAATGTAAAAGACCATTGAGGCCAGAAGAGGCAGTGGCAGTACAATCATACATGCCAAATTACTCAATTCAGGAAGGAGTCTCCTGATTTGTTTAAGTCCAAAAGGTCTTTATTTTATTTATCTCCTGCCTAAACTCTCCTTTTTTCAATGTAAGTCAATGGGGAAAATCGATTACCCAGCATTTTTTTTTAAATCTCCTTCTTGACAAGTTCAAAATGTTGGCAAGTTTGGGACAGTTGATCAAGGAGGGCAGGAGGAATTGTGTAGGGACACAGACTCAGATAAAAAAGGGTGGGAGGGAGATGGGAAGGGGCAGCAACCTGACCTTACAGGGCAGGTGTCAGGGTTTGCAGCAGCACAATACCTCACACAAGGCAAGCAGGATGGCAGTGCAGCAAACAGACCATGGAAAGCAATGGGGAAGGAACAGGGTAATGTACATGGACATCAGAGAGCAGCAGGGAAAGAGGCAAGGGCAGCAAGCTGACCATAGCAGGCTGACAGATGGGACAGTTGTAGCATAACAGATCATGAAGGGCAGGAAGTTGGGGCCAGGGGAACGACAGCAGACCAAAGAAGGCAGGAGGGATGCTTTATTGGTATACACATGGAAAACAGAGGGCAGGATGCAAGAGGCCAGGGCAAGAGCAGCAAGCTGACCATGGAGGACACGTGGGATGGCCATTGGAAGAACAACACACCATTGAGGGCAACAGTGAATACCATACACAGAGACAACAAACGGAAGGTGGAAGGGGGTCAGGGACAGCAAGCTGACCACACAGGGCAAGTGGTAGTGACAGTGGCAGCACAAATGACCATACATGGCAAGCCGGAGGGTTAGTGGCAGAACAATGGCTATGCTGGGCAAGATGGAGGGAGCAGTGGCATGCACAAAAGACCATGGAGGACAGGAGGGAGGGGTAGGGCCCGGACACAGAAACAAAGAGGGCAAAGGAAGGGACTTCTCAACAGAACATAACATGCAGGGTAAGCAGGAGAAGCAGTTGCAGCACAATAGAGCATGGAGGGGAGAATGGAGTGGCAGTAAAATGGACTATGGAGGGGCAGGGACAGGCAGCAACCATCTGACCATGCTTGGCAGGTGGGAGGGGCAGTGGTAGCAACAATCAGAGTAGATAGGAGGGTGGCATGTCCATGGGATAGGCTGGACAGAAAGGAGGGAATGGCACATGCACACAGACAACTTAGGGCAGTGGGAAGGAGAGTAGTGTAGTGAGGTTGGTGGATTCATGGCCGGCATTGCTAAAAGTTAGTAAAAGCTTGGCTGCCATGTTGCTGCTTTTGCACACATTCCTACATGACTTTGATTTCACTAAACTCGGCTTGTGCCTGTTCATTTGAGAACAGTTCTCTGTGGTTTTCATCTGCACATGATGTACAAGGTCGAAAAACAATGTCCCTTGTTATTCTGCTCTCGTCAGTCCCCCGCACTTAGACATAACACGAACCACAGCTACATTACTGAACATCGAGTGCTTTTAATATTGCATGCATGCATGTTAGAGACACTTGGAGAAAACCTTTCCAGAGAGAAGAGCTGTGCTTGTCCGGAGATGCAAACCTTTGCATCTAGACTTGGAGTTATGGGGTCCCCCTGACAAAGCCCAGAGGTCTTCTTTTTTATAATAAACTAGTTCCTAGCACAGGGAGGGTGGCAAGGCACAGTAGGCCGTTTTCTACTAGCTTTATAAAATGATATCCCCGTTCATATTCTATGGAATTGTAACAATGCTGTCTATATTGTATTTATGCATTATGTGATAGTACTGGCATGTGTACTGCATTTGAGCCCCTTGGGTGCTTGCGTCGGCCCATGGCAAAAAAAGGGTCAGTTTTCACTGTGAAAAGGCTGTTTGCTGTCACGGGTACTTCGGCCTCCCACACAAGTGAGAAACCAAATCAAATCAAATCAAATCAGCTTTGTTCGGAATATATGCAATATATCCATAAAAGCATACTACTTAAAAACAATTCATCATAATAAACAATTCATAAAATTGATTTCATATTTAAAAATAAGCATTCAGTACACATGATATTTAAAGAGCAATTCAAACAAGACAAGGTTATTGTTATAACTTAACATCACAGAACTATCAGAAAATAAAGTAATTGGTGAATGCATAACAATTTAATCAAGATGAGTAACTAATCAGTTTCATAACTCAACAATTCCAAATGTGCAAGGGCCTTTCTTCGCTCTATAGCCAATTGAACAAAGATGATAACCATATTACATGTTGTTATACTTTCCAAATTACATATATATGATAGGCAGATTTATAAGTTAACAATCTGTTTTCAATAAGAGGTCATAGAGGTCGTAGAATAGCTTTTCTGATGTCTCTATAAAATTTACAAAAAAGTAAAAAGTGCAAAGAGGACTGGGGCGTTTTTCCGTCACATGGGCATTTGGGTAAATTAAAGCTCCACATGGGATAGAGATCTGAAAGTGCAAAGTCCTCAGCCTGAGCCTAGTTAAGTAGACTTTATGTTGTGGATTTCTTATGGCTATAAGATATGGCGGGATACCTGCTGAAACTGGGCCTTCACAATAAGATCTAACCCATGATTTTTTTCCTTGATTCTACCTCTCTTACAGATTCTCTGGATTACAGTAATCTCTTTTTTAAGTCTCCTATAGTATAGTTCAAAACGGTGTTGGGGTCGCGGGGATCGATTACCACATTACACTCAGATATAAGATTATAAATGTACTTTAGCCCCTTGCGTGTTCCGAACCCCGCCCACCCTTTATTTCACCCGCACAGCGTGAAAATTCAGCCAGCGCGGAAGGTGTTAACCATGGTATCTTCCTATATTGATCAAGTGTAAGGCAATCCTTTATTATCTCTTGGTAAAATGGACCATATTCTGAACTACAGTGTGAGCGCAGCCATACTGATCAGATCACTAATGTAAGGAACGTTTAAATCCTTTTGAGCAATGAGGGTAGCCGTTGTGTTTGGTACTGATAGTACCCTTCTTATAAACTTGTTTTCAAGGGTATGTAATGCAGTGGTGTCTGTCCTACCCCATAGTGCTCCACCGTAACAAGCCCCAGTGATACATTTACTTCCATATAATTTGAGGATTTCGCGCACTGGCTTACTGCTTTTTTATTGAGAAAATCTAAAAATTGCCTCACTCAATCTAAATTTTAGTTTGCATAAATTAATATGTGCGCTCCATGATACATTGCTATTAAAAAGAAGCCCCAGATATGAGAAAGTAGATGTTTGTTTGATGGGTACTCCATCAACATAATGTCTTCTGTTTTTAGTTTTACTTTTCCCGCAGGTCATGACTAGTGTTTTACTCAAGTTAATTTTTAGGTCTTTTACAGTCGTCTGTAAAGTTGTCTATCAGACTTGTAGGCCGTTTGCAGTCCTCGAGATTAGGACTGCATCGTCTGCGTATAGTAAAACTGGGGTTATATGTTTACCAACAACAGGGGCAGCAGCCCTTACATTCTGTAATAGAGAGTCAATACCATTTATATATAGTGAGAATAAAAGGGACGCTAGGACGCAGACTTGTCTAATTCTACGGGTAACTTTAAATTGTGTTGTACATTCCTTGTTGGGGACGTAACGGATCCTTGATGTTAAGTAGGCGTATAGCTGTGCTAAAAGGCTTATTATATCATGTGGGGCACCCAACCCATCCAGCGTTTGCCAAGCTTAGCATGATTCACTAAATCAAAAGCGCTGGTAAGGTTATCAAAACATAAATGAAGCTTACCTTCCTTAACTATAGTGTATTTCCATGTTAGCATCTCAAGATTGAAACATTGCTCAACCGTTCCAGTACCCCTTCTAAAACCAAATTGGGCAGCTGTTAAAACATTTTTCTCTTCAGACCAACATTCCAATCTATTCAACATAATGGTTTTCAAAAATGTATAGGTTTGATAGGTTTCCCAATGTGCTGACAGAGCTAGGGTTCAAAATCTACAGCTAGGCACTTTGCAAAAAAAAGGGTCAGTTTTCACTGTGAAAAGGCCGTTTCTACCCATTAATTTAGACGTAGAATCCAGAAGGGATATTTGTTGGTAGCATTTACGCTTCCTCTGTCGCCTTTTTTCAAAATTGGGACAATCGTACTTTCTGCATACGTTATGGGCAGTGTCCAACTAATGATGGCGTGAAAAAAGTTAACTAAAATCGGAGACCAGAAATCAACATTGTACTTAAAAATATCAATTGGGACCACATTTGGGCCTGCGGCTCTACCGCTGGCGCTATTCTTTATGGAGGTTTTAATCTCCTTAATGATAATGGGTTCTATCTTAGCAACACTTATGGATATGATATTGCAGTTTTCATCTATCTCAATATTCTCATGTGTGGGATTAACCCCTTGCATGCTCATGACGAGCTCAGCTCGTCATGAGCCACAGTGCTCCGGTGCTCATGACGAGCTCAGCTCGTCATAGCCTTTAGAAAGCTTGCATGCTGGGCTAATTCACCTGCTGTGCGAGCGTTCTAAAGAAATGGGTGTGGTCTGCACGAGCACTGTGCTGCATAATGAGCTGAGCTCGTCATGAGCACCGGGGCGCCGCGCGCGCCCCCCTCTCCCCAGCAAAGCAGGGGAATGTGCCCAGCAGGGAAGGGGTTAAAAATGTTCTCAAAATGGGACAGCCATTCTTCTGAGCTCACTACCTTTTCAACTTTAGTGGATGTAGTGTCCTTAAATAATGGTTGATCAATTGTCCATGCCGTTTGGATCAAGCTATGCCAAACGGACTCCCTAATCTCTTATTTCCTTAATTTCAATGCTTCTTTGTACTGTTTCCTGAGTGTACAGATGCTGTCAGCGTTGCTAGGTCTTAGCTTTAATGCGTCCTTAAAATCTTTATTTAATTCACTGCTTGTTGAGCCATCTAGGATGGTGGTCCTTATGTTTCTTATTCCTAAACTTCAAATGATTGGGAATTTCAGCAGCAATGTTTTGGAAAACACTTACTATCTCTATGTTAGTGGATGACTTATCCAACCATGTATTAAACGCTTAACCACGGTGACAATTTTGCCACGGTGCGGTGGTTTAGCCGAGTGGGCGGCCGTGTCAGCCAAGGGACCTGTGCAGCACTACGGAGGTAGTGCTCACGACGGCCGTTGGCCGACAAACGCAGCAAAGAGGTTAAGAAAGTGGTTATTATTTTGAACTATGTTCTCCATAAAGGCTGTCAGTTTGACACCTGACCACTTAATAGGGATCCCATTTTCACCTTGTGTTTTAATTTCTCCAGTTGTGACAGACACCTTCTTAATATGATATACATATGGGGTCAGCATTAGAAGCAGAGGATGATGATCCATATATAAACTAGCCTGTATGTAACACTTTTCCACAAAGGGCCTACAGTTCCTTGATGCCAAGATGTGGTCAATGCATGATGGTGAACTAGCACCCTCATAGGAGTGATTTACATATTTGCCCCCATGCTCAACAATCTCCACATTTTCCAAGATATGTTTGTGCATAACATGGTTAGTTGCCTCACCATAGGGGTTATGAGGGAAATGGGAGATACAATCACTATGGGTGTCTCCATATCCACATCGGTCTGCTATTGAAAAGCTACATATCTTGCTGTTGAAATCCCATGCCCACATCAATATGTAATCCCCTCCTACCCCCTTCAGGAAAACATCCAACTCCTCTTCCATTTTAACAATTTCACCATGTTTTGTTTCATCAAAAATATTATTGTAAAACCACCACAATAGGGTGCAGCTTCCCTTTAACAGAGAGCAGTAAGAACTGAAAAAATGAGAGTTTCTATAGAACTTCTTTAAAATAAGGGGGGAGGTCACCGCAGATAATACTGCTAAGCCTCTTCTAGCTCTCCCCGCCTTTGATGGGGTTGCTTTTGTGAAAATAGTTTTAAAACCATTCATATTAAAAATTTCAGTGACCAAAGTTTCTTGTAATAAAATCAATTTACAGTCTTGAATGCTATTGAGCCAATCTGTTTTGTATAACTTGTTTTTAGCCCCTGCAATGTTCCAGGACATACATTTTAGTGAACCATATAACATACTGATCCTGCCAACTAAATTAGTACCAGGAATGTTATTTAAAGGGGTAACATTAATACTTTCTGTTGGTTGCACAACTTTCTCATCCAGTCAATCAACCTCACTACAGCTTCCCAGGGGACAAATCTAATCCGAGTGGTCAGTAACATCGGTGTCGAAATGCTCGGGTTAGATCTACCACTTGGATAAGGAGACTCCATTCTTGGTCTATAGAAATAAGCGAGGGAGACTGCAATAACCCTCTCGCCTGAACGGTCAGATGGCCATATGGCTGAGATACCCGCCACCCCCTCTCAACACAATCCCCAAAGGAGGGAAACCGGAAACAGCTCTTAAAGTTTTTGGAAGAGGGAGGGAGTGACCCTCCCGGCCGTATTTATTAAAACAACATATTAAAAATTAAACAGTTCATATTAATGTACAATTTCATTACCACATTGCGATGTTTGGCTAACCTTAACAGATTCTCTAATACAGAGGTTCTCCTAGCCGAACTAACATCCTACAAAACATTTTCTTGAAATTTTGAAATTGTACATCCTAACGTTTAAGGGCCAACGGCAAGGTCGTAACCGGTGTCAAGATCCCTAACCAGAAATACCCCCCCCACTTGGGAGGGGCGACAGCACTGAGGCGTACCTCAAGTGCAAACTACCAATTTCCCTTGACTTGACGGGGGCACCGATAAACTCGACGCCAGTTAAAGGTCGTTCGAGGACTCGTGTGAGGTTATCTAGAAGGTATCGTAGACCTCCCCCCAAACCCCGCACAACTTACCACATCTGCCGTCGCAGACGTTACTGGCCCCGGGAAATTCCCCAGGAGGGGGCTGTAACCCCTCCTACACAGGAAGGGGCCTTGACCGCCTTTCCTTTTCTTTCGGCGACCCATCCTTAGAAGGGACCGCCTCCCCGTTGAGGGGCCAAAGGCCACCTCTCCCGAGCGCTCCCATCCGTGTTGGGTGACGCCCACTCATAGGGATCTTCCAATTAGTGCTCACCGATCATGACCTTACCGCCCGACCAACATAAATACGACAATTCTAACTAAATTACTAAATGCTTGAAAGACAGTGACAACAACCACTTTATTAAAACATGCTTACTGATGAACACTAAAGCAGGATTACTTTATTTGCAAAACATACCACAAATTGACCATTCTTTATTGCATGTTCAACGTTATCACGATACTAATCATACCTGTAAACAAAGAATTAGAGTTACCACATCAAACTTTATTCAAAACAACCTGCTGTCCTCAGGGGCTGGTGGGTGGGTCAAAATTGGCTCTTTGTTCCGTCTCGAGCTCTCGTACAGCGAGGAGGTGCAGCTTCAGAGCACAGGAACAAGAGGATGCCTTCAGGTCTTGCGTCCCTTTTTATCCGTCTTCCGGGCGGGCGTAAACCCGCCCCTGCCTGCCCCGAGGGCGTGGCCAGCAGCGTCAGTGTCTAGGCCAGCCCACTCTAGGGCGGGAAAAAGCGCGCCCCGGCTACGCCGCTTCGGGCATACCAGCCGAGACACGCCTCCCGCCCAAAAATGGCTTCCCGGGGGGATCGAGGTACTCTGCCATACGTTCGGGGGGACCGAGTGGTCGCCCCTTTCCATATGGCTGAGATACCCGCCACCCCCTCTCAACACAATCCCCAAAGGAGGGAAACCGGAAACAGCTCTTAAAGTTTTTGGAAGAGGGAGGGAGTGACCCTCCCGGCCGTATTTATTAAAACAACATATTAAAAATTAAACAGTTCATATTAATGTACAATTTCATTACCACATTGCGATGTTTGGCTAACCTTAACAGATTCTCTAATACAGAGGTTCTCCTAGCCGAACTAACATCCTACAAAACATTTTCTTGAAATTTTGAAATTGTACATCCTAACGTTTAAGGGCCAACGGCAAGGTCGTAACCGGTGTCAAGATCCCTAACCAGAAATACCCCCCCCCACTTGGGAGGGGCGACAGCACTGAGGCGTACCTCAAGTGCAAACTACCAATTTCCCTTGACTTGACGGGGGCACCGATAAACTCGACGCCAGTTAAAGGTCGTTCGAGGACTCGTGTGAGGTTATCTAGAAGGTATCGTAGACCTCCCCCCAAACCGCGCACAACTTACCACATCTGCCGTCGCAGACGTTACTGGCCCCGGGAAATTCCCCAGGAGGGGGCTGTAACCCCTCCTACACAGGAAGGGGCCTTGACCGCCTTTCCTTTTCTTTCGGCGACCCATCCTTAGAAGGGACCGCCTCCCCGTTGAGGGGCCAAAGGCCACCTCTCCCGAGCGCTCCCATCCGTGTTGGGTGACGCCCACTCATAGGGATCTTCCAATTAGTGCTCACCGATCATGACCTTACCGCCACAGGCCGGATAGTTGACCGGCTATCCGGACCCCCCCACAAAGCTCCTACCTAAAGGTCATGTTGTAACGTTTTTAACCATGCTAAGAAGTCTCCTATGAGTAACTCATTCCCCACCCGAGACAAATGCACACCATCCCCCAAATACATACTGTCATCATTAATACAGCCATGCGAAATAGAATGCAATGTCCTGGAACGGAACAACCTACTCACCTTGTTATTAAGTTTTCTAACAGAATGATTCAAAGCGGAAATAGAAATAGCCCCCCGCCACACCTTCCGTGGGATCATATGGGACCACGCAATTGTGCACCCCGGAACTCTCCTCGCCAACCAACTTACAGTGGAAAGCATTGCCTCCAGGAGAAGTCGTCTACCGGTGGTGACCAAATCATTGCCCCCTAAATGCACTATAACTATAGCCGGCGGTGACCTCGTCCGCCCTAACAGACCCTCGAAAAATGACTGAAACTGGTCAATATAGAGACCGCCTCTTCCGTGGAAGGACACCCTGTACCCGTATTCCCCAGCTACGTGAATCATATCACCTGCTTTGAATACGTCCGCGGCATGCCTCACGTATGAGTGGCCCACGACCCACACCTCCTTTTTCACAGCCGGTGATGTCTGACCGCTGGCCCGGTGTTGGGTCGACTGCATAGTCCGCCCCGCCTCGTAGGCTTGCGTAACTGAAAACCAAACAAAAACAAGAAGCGTGAGTACATCATTACAGCTTCACAACATGTGCAACCGCACGTATCTCTTATAACAATTGGAGGACCAACGCCCCACTCGTTTCACTTGTTCAACATTAAGACCCCTGGCTGTAGCTTCCGTAGCAGCCCCTATCCGAAAGGAATGGGTCCCAAATTCGCCCGGGTTCAAGCCCACAGCGGCAATTGACATCGCAAGCACCCGCTGAAACTGAAATTTCGTCAGTGGGGTGGCGTCTGCGTGTCTTAACAAAGTCCCCTCCCATGATGCCACCCTTTGTGCTAGGTAATCTTCTAAACACTTTACCGGACACATGGAGGACCCGGGAATCCTGCGTATGATTACGCAGTCACCCATCCCATCTTGATCAGTCTTGGACCTTACAAAGGAGACAGTCATTGTTTCTCCCCTGATCTGAACGTGTTCCTGGCACAAACCCCCTGCCACATCCAGTTTGTTCCTTGCAACTAGTTCGCTTACCCGCATCGCCCCGTGAAATGCTAGCAAAAAAGCGGCTCGGAACAGCACCGCCTCAAACTGAGATGAACATGTGGCCGGGAGTGTGGCCAACAACTGGGACAATCTATCCAAACCTATTGGGCGCCTTTCATCTACTCTGCGACCCTCAAGGCGTTGCCACCCACGCAGCGCTTTCTGTACAACGAAAGACGCTGTCGGGTCCTGGATAGCGTGCGCTCTGGCAACAAAGGAAATGGCAGCACGATGCCTCTGGGCCGTAGCCACCGATTTCCCAGCCCTACGTAATGACATCAGAAAATTCACTACCCATTCCTCGTGACCCCAAAGCCGCTCTCTATCAGTCCCCAAAAAGGCTAAATAGGACCGAAACGCCCCTTCGTATGCCTTCCTCGTCCTTGGTGCTAGACTCTCTCCCACGAGGTGACGAAGTTCGGGGCACCGAGAGACCAGAGAGCTTCGGGAAAGGGTGCCGGCTCTGGGTCCGCTGAGGGAAGGAAACCCGAGAAAGCCTGCATTTGAAAACGAGACAGTGCATCAGCCGCCTGATTCATTACCCCTGGGACATGTTTTGCTCTGAATAGCACATTCAGTTGCATACACAGTAAAACAATTTCTTTGAGCAGCCTTAAAATCAGTTTACCACGTGCTGCCTGACTATTGATGCACTCAACCACGGTCATATTATCTGACCAAAATATGACAGAGTGATCTTTGAACCCTTCGGGCCAGGTTCTCAGGGCCACCAAAATGGGAAAAAGTTCCAGGAAAGCAATATTAGTTGTCAGACCACTGTCATGCCACCATGTCGGCCATCTCTGTGCCGACCATTTTGTGCCAAAGATGGCACCAAAACCTATGCTTCCTGCTGAATCTGTCCATAGCCCCAGCTCGTCAGAGGACACGGCTGGTTTGTTCCAGACCACTCGACCATTAAAATCCGCCAGAAATGCTAACCAAATACGCATGTCCTGGCGGACTTCAGCCGATAGTCTCGTGCGATGATGGCCCTCTTTTAGGCTCCCATAGCTTGGGAAATTGACCGGGAAAAGGGGCGGGCCATTGGTATCACCCTCAGGGCAAAATTCAACTGTCCCACCAACTGCTGTAGTTGATGCAGCGTAACTTTAGATGCATTTATACATACTTGCAGAGTTGCCCTGAACTTCACCACTTTGTCAGCTGGCAATCGAAAACAACCCTCACTGGAATCTAACTCGATCCCTAGAAACTCAAGGCAAGTCGCAGGACCCACCGTCTTACCTGGTGCCAATGGCACACCAAACTGTTTCATTAATACACAAAATTCGGCCAAGGCCTGGCCACATTCGAGATCCCCGGCTGCCCCAAGGAACAAAAAATCATCAAGGTAATGCATTACATGTTGGAAACCCGTCTTCTGTGTGAAGACCCATTGTAGGAAACTACTAAATTTCTCGAAATAGGCACAAGATATAGAGCACCCCATCGGCATACACCTATCCATGTAATAACAACCCTGAAACATGAATCCCAGGAGACGCTGATCGTCTGGGTGTACCGGGAGCAGTCGGAACGCTGATTCGATATCTGATTTCGCCATCAGCGCCCCGGGCCCCAGGCGATTCAAAATGGCTACGGCCTCATCGAAGGATGCGTACCGCACCGAACACACTTCTGGATCTATTGCATCGTTTACAGAAAGACCACGTGGAGCTGATAAATTATGAATCAGTCGGAACTCGCCTGGATCCTTCTTGGGGACCACCCCTAAAGGGGAACACACAAAATTCTGGACCGGGGGTACACTAAACGGGCCGGCGACCCGACCACGAGTCACCTCCTTCCGGATCTTATCCTGTACTACGGTCGTATGCTGCAGGACGGAAAGTTGATTTTTACACTTTTCCACACCCTGAAAGTCCCCTACTGGGATGCGGAAACCATACGAAAAACCGTTCCGCAGCACCCCAGCAGAAGTACGATCCGGGTATTCACTGAGCCAGGGAATCATCGCCAAGGTATCAATCGGGGTAGGTAAAGGCGCCCCTCGGACTATATTAGACCTGTTTGGCGCCTCCTCTCCCCCCATTATCACCCGTTTTGGCTCTGCACGTGGACTCAGGATGGGACGACCCGCATCCACTACACTCATGTTTAAATTTACACGATCCCTGTGGCCTAGTACATTTACCTCTGTTGAAATTAAAGCAGAACCCCCTTTTTCCTGTATTGCCGGCAGGTCTCGGGTACTCTTCGGTACCCGTACCTGAACGAAAGGGCGTCCCCCCATAATGGCGGGAGGATTCGCCAACATTACTTCCTACCAATGGCATTTTCAACATACCCGTCTCCTTCATTTTATCCCATGTCAAAGAATCGTAACAATCCCAGGTTAAGCTTTTGTTATGCTCCTTCGCCTTTCTAAACAGATTGTCGTAGCAGAACCAATGGTTACCCTGGTGTGATGTCGAGTACCCCATGATTCGCGACTGATAGGTTGGCAACTCGGAAAGCAACTCAGGCCTACGTTCCCCTAAGATCGACGTAAAAATTCCCCATGCCTTGCCCCAATTGCCAATATTCTCGTTCACTTTAAAGGCGGCCATTTTCGCGCGCCAAACACTCGGGTGCATGAGATCCTTCTGACCCTTAACATGCTCCACCTCATAATGATCTACAAGCAACGAGAAGATGTTCACATATTCCCCTGCCCAAATTTTTTCCTTAATCGCCAAAGGAACATGTTGACCCAATCTTTCTCTACGAGAGGGTGCTGACTCATCCCTCGCAATCGGCAATGGCCGCTTACCTGCACCGGACGCTGCCTCTGCGGTCGCACCCGTCCCTGGTGTCTTGTCCACTACTGCAGCCGGCACGGACACCTTGGCTGCCTCCCGTTTCTCACGCAGTTGCTTCATCAGCGCCTGCGCGTCGACAGCCGTGGCGCCCTCGTTACCTTTACCCAACCACGCTGCCAATTGTGCTGCCAGCTCGGGCGGCATATCGTCCTCGGACACGGGGGTGACCACAACGGGTATCGGATTCCCCTCCTCCGGCACGGGAGTTGGTGCCTCGAGCGGGGCACTGGGACCCGGGATGTCTTCACCCGCTGCTCCCCTCCTGGGCCTCTTGTTTTTCCCTCCCGGGGCTGCTCCCGCCAAAGGACGTTTTGGTCCCCCTTCCTCGTTCTTATCCACCCGCTTCTTTAGTTCGGACATCTCCTGCATGAGAATACGCAGCATCTGTTCAGTAGTCATGCGTTTTCCCGCCTTCTTCGGCATTCTCCAACAGAGTAACTGTAAAACAAACAAGAACGATTAAAACGCTCAAATTGGCTCTTTGTTCCGTCTTGAGCTCTCGTACAGCGAGGAGGTGCAGCTTCAGAGCACAGGAACAAGAGGATGCCTTCAGGTCTTGCGTCCCTTTTTATCCGTCTTCAGGGCGGGCGTAAACCCGCCCCTGCCTGCCCCGAGGGCGTGGCCAGCAGCGTCAGTGTCTAGGCCAGCCCACTCTAGGGCGGGAAAAAGCGCGCCCCGGCTACGCCGCTTCGGGCATACCAGCCAAGACGCGCCTCCCGCCCAAAAATGGCTTCCCGGGGGGATCGAGGTACTCTGCCATACGTTCGGGGGGACCGAGTGGTCGCCCCTTTCCATGTATCTTTTACTGATATTTCTTCTAAAATGGAACATACCACTTCGGAGGTGTGGAAGTTTACAACAATACAGTCACCTTCACTTGCTTTCACTGTTTTATCCACCCAACTTACTCCTCTCGGCATAATTATTTCCTGGGTGAGGATTTTAATACTACAGCGGGTATTTGCTGAAAACCAATGAACAACTCAATTTTTCAATGACCCCCAAGATTCTGTATTGTTGTCTGGCAATTTAGGAAAGTTTTTTAAAATGACAACATAAGGGGTAGCCTGTGGCGGTAAATTAAGGGGAGCCTCATAATGCCTCTTAGGCGGTATTGCATCTGCAGTTACTGTGTTAGACTTGTTTTTAAAGTTTTGTAAGATATTAACACTGTCTTTTGAGGCACTAACACTAGGTGACTCGTCTGAGCAGTTCATCAGTGTTGAGTTACTTATGTCTCTTTTTGCTCCATTGTCAGAGATTTGGGCAGCTGATACTTTCGTGGCCGGATTACTACTAGGCAAAAACTTCTGGCACAAATTTGATGACAATAGCGTCGTAACCAGCCCCGTTAAATGGGTGGTATCCTTTTGTACTTTGTTTAATTTAATTTGTAACACGTCTTTCGAAATTATCTATCTTCCTGTGTAGTTTTTTAACAGGGTGGCTATACCTTGCATGTGGTATGGTGAGTCTCCAGACATTTTTTGTATTTTTTCCCTTTTTTTGTTTAACTGGACCATTTGAGTTTTTGGAACTACTTTTCGTGCCAATAGATTGCTGTTGACTCTTTTTCACGAGCAGTGGTGTCAAATCGGAGGTGTCTAAAGTCGTAGATTTTTCAAGCGCTTGTAAATAAAACACATGACCCCAGTGTGGTCGGACGAACAACATCTATAATGTCACGAGGATTACTGTTCTTGCTCTTATTTATATCCTGAGGTACAGGCTCAATGGTAATATCCTTTCCACAACCTAGTCTCCAGTGGCTAAGGTCACCTGCCTTTGGGTGGCATTTAGTGCTTATTTGGTAGCCGCTAATTGCTCCTCCACCTGAACAAGCTAAATATTAATAAGGCCCATGGCACTTTTTAAGTACTTTGTTATTGGTTAATTTTTCCCCCCAGGTTTCACTTTACTTAGGGTCAACTTTCTTTTTTTCCATGTTGATTTTGGATACTCACGGTATTATAGCCAAGTTAAATAAGAACCAGCCCTTACCATTTCTCAGGTCTGAACAATGCAGGGCCAAGATCTGTGGCACAGCCTGGTCTCACTCGGTCGTGGATGGGAGCAGACGGGCCCGCCCTTGGCCTGGGCTTGCCCCAGGCACGCCTACGTGCATCCCGTGCTGCAGGAACCAGCAGCTGCGGAAACCCGCTGCTGCCTTTATGCGACTCCTGGCATGTAGAAGCACATTGGCACCTCCTGGTGCTAAGCACCATGGGGGCTGAAGTCCCCTCTCTGCCAATGCTGGTGGCGGGATTAAAAAGCTGACGGTGCTGCTGGCGGCACAAGTAGAAGGACTCTTAAGTGACGTGTCTCACATCAAGTTAAGTTCTGAGGTACAATTTTTCTTATAAGACTTTGGGGAACGCGGGGTGGGTGGAATTTTGTAGGTCCACGCAGATTCCAGAACTATTCATCACAGAAATGTGAGGAAATTATTTTTGGGGACAAAGTGTGAGGTTTTCAAGGGATTCTCGGAAACAGAACCTGGTGAGAGCTAGTCAAGTCATCCCATCCTGGATTCCCCTGGATGTCTAGTTTAAAAAAAATGTATAGGTTTGATAGGTTCCCTAGGTGCTGGCAGAGCTAGGGTTCAAAATCTACAGCTAGGCACTTTGCAAAAAAAGGGTCTGTTTTCACTGTAAAAATGAAGTGTGTCCACGTTGCGTTTTGAGTCATTTCCAGGCGCGGGCACTAGGTCTACCCACACAAGGGAGGTACCATTTTTAGCGGGAGACTTAGGGTAACACAGAATTGAAGAGCAACTATTATTATTATTTATTTTTTTATTTTTATTTTATTGAATTTGTATTGCGCTCAGCTACCCGCAATGGGTTTCCCGGTGCCAGGGACAGACTGAAGAAAGAGAACAAGCAGGTGCAAAAAAGAGATCACAAAAAGGGGAAATCAAAACAGAAAAGTCTTCAACATTTTACGAAAAACCAGAAGATTGGTTTCTGTTTTTAACGCCAGCGGGAGAGCATTCCACATCTTTGGTCCAAGATATGCGAATGAACGGCCTCCCATTTTTGCCAGTCGGATTCTTGGAATCAGAAGATTGCCATTATTAGATGACCTTAGAGAATGGCCAGGTAAATAAGGCTGGGCAAGGTTATGAAGGTAGGTAGGGGCAGAACCCTGACGGATCTTGAAATAAAAACACAGTGTTTTGAAGGTCACACGATCTGAAATTCTCAGCCAGTGCAGGTCACGCAAGGCTTGCATTGCGGACGTTTTCCGTGGAACATTGCGCAAGAGGCGAGCAGCTGAATTCTGTACCACTTGGAGTTTATTAATTGTTGCTTTATCCGCTCCAAGATAAAGCACCTTGCCATAGTCAATGCGAGACATCACAAGGGCCTGGATGACAGTTCTTCGAGTGGACTCAGGCAGCATCCATAGGATCTTCTGCAGCCAGCGTAAGGTGTTAAAACAGACTGCAGCGACCTTGGTCACCTGCTGCCTCATTGAAAGTTTGGCATCAATCAAGAATCCGAGGTTACGAGCAACAGGCACAGGGGTAGGCAGAGGACCCATGTCACATGGCCAGTGTCTAGAGCCCCACAGATCTTTATGCTTGCCAAATATATTAACCTCGGTCTTATCTCCGTTTAGCTTCAGCAGATAGTCTTGCATCCAAGCTGCAACGCGAGATAGGCCAATTTTAAGGGCAGAGACTTCCTGAGCCCTGCTGCTAGAGAGAGAAAACACAATCTGCGTGTCATCTGCGTATGAATATATAGACAGACCGGCGTCCTCTACAATGGAGTCAAGAGGTCTGATGTAAATATTAAACAACAATGGGCTTAATATAGACCCTTGAGGGACGCCGTAAGCTGAAGAATGAATCGCAGATTCAGCTTTGTTTGAGAAAACCTGAAAGGTGCGCTCATTAAGAAATGAGGCCACCCAGGCAAGCGCAGATCCATCAACACCAAGGGAGCGGAGGGACTCCAAAAGAGTGGAATGAGACACGGTATCGAAAGCAGCGCTTAAGTCAAGAAGAATAAGCGCAAAGGTCTCACCGCTATCGATACCGTCTCGGAGTCGCTCAGTCACCCCAAGGAGTGCGGATTCGGTGGAATAATTAGCGCGAAAGCCTGATTGGGATGGATGGAGATATCCCACGTTTTCAACATACTCATTGAGCTGGGTGTTAACGTGGCGTTCCAATATTTTGGAGCAAGCTGGTAGCAGGGATATAGGCCTAAAGTTGGCAAGATTTGTGATGTCAGCACAAGATTTTTTAAGCAAAGGAACAACCATGGCATGTTTCCATTCCTGTGCCACCCGAGATTCGGTAAGAAAGATGTTCAGTAGTTTCATTAGGAATCTCCGTGGTTCGAGGTCAAGTTGTTTTAGTATCTTCATAGGAACTGGGTCCCGAGGGGAACCTGACATGATACTATTTAGACAAAACAGGAAGGAGGAATCATCAAATGGTAACCAGTTATGGATAAATACAGTGGGAGAGACAAAAACACTGCAAGAAGAGCCAGGTTGGAGGGAATCAGTTGGCAGTGAAAGGGAGGACAAAGATTGATAGATGCCCTCGACCTTGGATATAAAGAAGTCCGCAATGGCATTACATTGTGTGCCATTCAAAGCCGGTAAGGAGGGAGTGGTATCTGCTCCTGTGAGTTTCTTTACAGTGGCAAAAAGAGTCCGAGGACAATTTTGCGCTTGAGTAATGGTAGAGGCAATGTAAGTGGCCTTGGCACGTTTGCAGTTTGCATGGTAGACTTTCAACTCGTCTTTGTAAGTCACCTTGCAAGGAGCAGAGTATGAAATCCTCCACTTCCTCTCCAGGGCTTTACATTTAGCACGTTGGATTTTCAACTCGTCAGAGAACCAAGGTGCAGGGGAGCGCAGGGATCTATATTTGCTACTAGGGCGAGGGGTAAGAGCAGTCACTGCGTCTGTCAGCCAACATGAAATGGGAATGTTCAAGTCCTGCTCTGTATTGATAGAAGCCGGAATTGTCTCAGTCAGACGCTGATTAAAGGCAACCATGTCGAGCCGGTCCCATCGGTAGGACCATTTAGTTTCCTCCACATAAACACTGGCCGAAAAAAGACCAGGTGGTAGCATAAAGTGTATTGCATAGTGATCAGACCAATTTAGCGGACGCGCCGATTGAGTACAATCGAGCGAAATGACTCTTGATGCATTTCTGCCTTCCAAATGAAAGACAATGTATAAAAAAGAAGTCATTTTGAAAAATGACCCATAATTCTCATGCTAGTATCGGTACTCACAATCGTGGAAATGTGCAAATATCTACTGTTTCGAAACTCTATTTTTTGTTCCAATATCAGAAATACACAGGAGTCTTTCATACCGATTTTTCCACCCAAAAAAAGTACCTGTTTTTTTGGGGTTAATTTCTGGGTCCCCTCCAGGGACATCCATAAACCCTGGGTAACTTTAGAATCCCCATGATGTTGGAAGGTTGGAAGAAAAGGACCCAAATTTGGCATGGATACCTTCTGTGGTCAAAAAGATACCTCGGCCTAATCGCGAACTACCCCAAATAGCCAAAAAACGGCTCAGCACTGTGGGGGGGGGGGGGGAATTCTAGCAGTTAAGGGGTTAGAGCATGTTAGTTAAAATAAATATTTTAAACTATACCGTGTCTCTGATTTCTCATGCTCTGGACAAGTATGAGTGAGTGAGAAAAAGAGTGTTCTTGCTCCTGCGATTCCTGAGAGAGTCGGAGTGACATGTTCTGGGTTGTCTAATCATTAGTAGATTCACTGTAGTACGGAGAACGAATGGGACGCTATAGCTAGTCAGATTGGGATTTTGGGCACTAAGGTGGGTAGTTGGTACATCACCATACACTGAGGTCCTGGTTTCCTGCACATAGTTCTTTATATGTGCAGAATCCCTGCAACAGTAGGAGAGCAAGATAAGCACAGAGGCTAAGCAGGAGGACAATGATGCTGTATAGAATTGAAGAACAGAAGACAGGATGAGTAGGCAGGGACATCAAGCTAAATAGAATGCAATGGCAGCACATCGGACCATGCAGGGCATGAGGGAGGGACTGGTGCATGGACTCGGACAACAGAGAGTAGGGGTGAGATGGATGGGGCAGAAGCTAACCGTTAAGGGGAGGCAGGAAGGGCAGTACCAGAACAACGGCCACACATGGCTTTAATGAGGGAGCAGGGTCATGGACAATTGATGGCAAGGAGTAGGGGGCAGGAACAGCAAGCTTGGGTGGGGACAGCACAATGGCAGGCCGGGCCCTGCATTTAACCCCACCCCCACTGTGCATTGTGATGGGAATCTTACTTCACGTTAAATAACATTAGACATTCACAGAAAAAACAAAGGTTGAAAGGATGTTACAGTTAGGAAATAGAATTTAAAAAACCTTAGAAATTCACTGAAAAAAAACAAAGATTACAGGGGCATTATAGGTAGGCTCGGATTTCATTCATATAAAACCAGTAAATTTCAGGTCATAAGCAGTGCATTGCGGGTGCAGGTGTTATACTTAGCTCAGCTAGCTATAACTGCTGAATTTCACAGGTTTGTACGAGTGAAATCTGAGCCTGACTACAACGTCCTGTACCCTTTGTTTTTTTCAGTGACGATATATATATATATATATATATATATATATATATATATATATATATATATATCCGAAGAGCTGCTGACACAGATTGGGTGCAACGACAAAGTCCCAGTCAGCACCAAAGAAGCAGACACGAGCCCAAAGTGAGTGCAAAAAGCTTGTAGCGTTTATTCCTTCATGAGTCCGCCATAACGCGTTTCACCACCGAAGTGGCTTGATCACATGACAACGTTAACAGATTTTACTGGACCTTTTAAACAGCTAGCACTTTAGACACGTGATGCAAGTGTGAGTGACATAGAAAAAAGTGTAACCAAGCAACATTTGAGCGCTATTTAGAAGATAGACTGCGCTTTGTAAAATACCACAAAAATTACAAAGTTGCTTTTACCAACTGATAGAAGGGCAAACAATTAATAGTGTACACAAATGCCAGTAACGTCATAAAAGAGATTTTGCATTTAAAATGAAAAAAGGAAAATTAATCTTATTTTCATAAAAATATATCCGCATAAATGCATGGCTTTCGGTATAAATACCCATAGAAAAATATATATAAATATATGTATGCATATACTTTTAAGGTAAAAAAATATATATATGTATATAAAAACATATAATTTCATTGAACCATATTTACAAACTTACATGATCGCGTATATACAAGAAATGTCAAAATTCATATATTTACACAATGCATATTTTAACATTTACTGGGCATTTGGAAGAATATCGGCGTAATGCCGTTTGATCAGACAGAAACCCTTCTGTTGTGTTGTGAAGCAATCAATTGAGAAACACGGTTGGATAATGTTACGAATAGTGCATAAAGTGCTGTAAGTGCTCAAAATAACAGTGAGGATAATCCTGAAAATAAAATAAAATTCTTAAAAAATCCTAAATGTAAAGGATTGGGTGAGAGGCAAGGGGCAGTTGCATAGGGCAGTTATATAAGATCTATTTCTAAGTTGAAACGAAGTATAGACCTAGATGTGGGGTGCAACCTATCAATAAGGTACACCTGATGCGAGTGTAATGCATCTGAAAATCGGAAGAGGATACAGGGGGCTGGTTCACAAAATTGGTAGAGAACAACAGACCGGAATTTCATACAATGTTTTGAAGGGGGTGGTGTGACTCAAAGATGTTAATTACAGACATGTGTGTAAGTCTTCAGTGTTATTCAGACCTCCAGGGCTTTTGCTGTTGAAATTTAGAATGTATCTAGTTTCCAACATGCGCATCCTGCGTTCCCTATCACCTCCCTGTTTAGTTTTCGGAATAGTGTCGATAACATAATAGTGGAGGTCCTTCAGGTTGTTATTGTGGACCTCACGGAAATTTCTCGCCACTGGGTAGGTGGGGTCAGAATTATTGATCGCTCTGATGTGCTGTAGTACCCTAGCACTTGCTGGTAGTTTAGTGCTCCCTACGTACCGTAAGGGACAGGTACACTCCAAGATGTAGATGGCGTACTCTGTTTTGCAATGGAGGGATTTGGAGATCTTGATTTCTTTGTTGCTGAAGGCTGTACAGTAGCTGGTTTTATTAATATATATATATATATATATATATATATATATATATATATATATATATATAGCTTTAAAGGTCACTCGCTTCCTGGTTGGCAGCCGGTGGCAGCCAGTGAAGGGCATGCATGCCCTTCCTGAATGAGAAACGTTTGGGTACATCCAAAACCAGTTGAGCTGCAACATTCTGAATGACTTGATGTCTATTCAGTGTGGGATTGCTAATGTTCAAATACATGGTATTGCAATAGTCAAGGTGTGATGTAATTAGCGCAATAACTACTCAACTCTAAGTTCAACGGGTGTGAAGGGAAAAAACTTTTCAAAGTTTTAAAAATTAAGATGCAGAACTCACAGTCCTCTTAACCTAAATGTCAAAAGTAAGGGTATTGCTAAAGATCACCTTGAGGTTTTTCGCTGGAAGAGGTGGAGGGCCTCATGTCGCTGGCCACCAAAGTTCAGACCTTACAGAAGTCTGTTCCCCAAAGATCAAAGACTCTGTTATTTTGGCATGAAGTGTCAACCAATTCTCTTTCATCCAGATGTTGAGTTCAGTTATACAACATTTGAACTTTTCTGCAAACATCAGCATATCTGCTATCGAAATGATGATTTGGGTGTCAACCACATAGGACAATACCTGAAAACCAAATGATGTCATAATCTTGGCCAAGAGGGCCATATATAAATTGAACAGTGTGGGACCAAGGGAACAACCCTGCCTTGAAATTCCCAATACTAATGGCATGGGCCCTGTTAGTCAGAAAGGACTCCAAAAGTGTCAATTTGGTATCTCTCAACCCGTCTTTGCACCAAGCGGTAAGGAGGCACTGTATCAAATGCTGCTGACAGGTCCAACATTACCAGAATGGCTGAGCCTTCTTCATCCACTTGGCAAGGAATGGAATGTGCAGCAGCCAGCAAAGCTAATTCAGTGCTATGACATAAAGGAGTCCAGAAGATCCTGGGTGGTAATCAACAATCAGGTAAGAGGGAAATACAACAGAGATTTTTTTAAGTCCTCAGAATCTCCTTTGGGTTTCTTTTTCAAGGGATAACTAATGCCTCCTACCAGAGTTGAGGAAATGCTTCACTTCTAAGGTATCTAAATGTAGATCTTTTCAAGAAACACAGCAATATGATCCAGCACCAATTGTAAGATTCTGGGAGGGCATGGGTCATCATGAGAGCACGATATACTGTGCATGAGAAGAATTTTAACTTTTGAATGAGATATAGGGGGAAAGTCAGACAACGTAGCAGTAGATAACCTGTCAATCAAATCCTCCTCTTTACCTATAAAGGGAGGGTTATCCTCATTCACATTGAAATCAGGAAAGATCTTCAGGATTTTATCCCTGAAATAAGCAGCAACACGGCTGCAAAAATTTTGTGAGTTTTCCAGAGCTTGCTGAACTGAAGTGGTGTAGAGATTTTTAACCACTTCAAAAAGTTAATTGGGAGTATTCGTGGCAGATCTTATTTTAGTAATAAAAAGGAAAACGTGGCAGCCATAGTGACACGTTTGTATCTGAGAATCAAATCTTTGTGCTTATTTTTCTCGTCTGGAGTAAAGATTGCACTCCACCTTCATTATTGTCTCAAACACTGACGTCTTTTAATTCCTCTGAAAACCAAGGAGCGAACTCTTTAGTTCGGGCGCTAGTACTTATTTACAATAGGGGTGATCTGATAGGTGGTAGCCATCACACAAACAGTAAAATCATCTGCTGTTGTTACCTGAGAACTGTAGTTTCTCCCTAATGACTCGCTCAGTGCAGATTCCATGTGTTCAAGGGAGATTTTGCTCTATCTTCTATACAAAGTGTGTTTACACTGCATCTGTTCTATATATCTCTATAGAGTAATTTTAAAGGTTACTGCTAGGTGGTCTGTCCAACTTAACAGGAGAAGATTTCTCATCACCAAAGCCACATGATTGACGAAAACACAATCTACTATATGACCTGCTATATTGGAAGAAGACTTACCCAATTGAGAGAATGCAAAATCGTTCATAAATTCCAGGAATATAACATCATCCTTACACCCTGTCTCATCCAAATGGAAGTTAAAATCACCCAAAATAGTAAAATTGGTGTTGGCAATATAGGGTTCTAGTGCTTGGTTCCATGCCTCAAAAAACGTAATACAAGAGCCGTGGGGGTGCGGTAGACCAAAAGCCCTAAGAATACTGTTTTATTATTAGCTTTGACTCCAAACACAATCAGTTCATGGGTGTCAGGTGAAATCAGGCTAGTAGGCTCTAAAGTGTAATTAATTTAATTTCTATAAATAATAGCCAGACTTCCTTCTCTACGAAGGAGTCTATCAAACCGAGCACTAGTGTAGTCCAGAGGGATGAGCACTACTAAATCAGGTCCTGATTCTTCTTTCGTCCAGGTCTCAGTGATGAACAAAAAATCGAAGTCCTGGGTTAGGATGAGCTCACCTATTTCTGTACTGTGTTTGACCATCCCCTCCTGGAAAAGGGTAAACTGAGCATGCGTATCCCAAACCTTACATTATTCTTTACTGTTAAATATATGAGCTCCAGAATCCTATGTAAACACAGGATGCCAATTACCATGCATACAACAGGACACAGAAGTATGAACTTGATTAAAAATGTCATGCCAGAAGCCAATTCATGAGATCAGAGTCAGAGTATGAATAACACTTACCCTTGAAGTTCAAACAGGCAGCATTCCTAGCCCCTGGCACCATCCAGGAATAGACGGGCTTGCCTTTGGCACGCCAGCGGCCTAATCACTCATTGGCCCACTTTGTATCCCCTATTAGGCACATGAAGTTCTGCTCCTTTATGCGGCACAAACAAAATGGCTGTTGTCAGAGAAGAAAAGGAGGCAGAGCCTTAATACGGGCTCTAACAGGCACAGCAAGATGAGTGCAAAATACAAGCAAGGTTAAAAAGGTTTTTTAAAAAAACACAATCACAGTTTAAGTAGCAGCAACCTTGACTTTTCAAACTAAACCCCCTTCCACTACTGCTTCCGCCATTTGAACAATTCCTTCTCCAGACCTTATGACCAAATCCATCATCCTCAACTTCCACCTCACTCTTTTCCACAAACCTGAAAATTCCCTTACTACCGTAGCTGCGCACCCTAACCCCTGCTCCCTCCCTCCTTTTTCCGCCCCTTCTCCCTTTTCCATCTCCCAACTCTACCCACCCACGCCTTCTCCCCTTTCCTTCTCGTGTGTCAGATTCCACACAGAAAAGTCATCCTTGGATGCATCAGAGATTGGTCACTCTACCCTTCCCACCCAACATGTAACCCAAACAATGCCCAGTTATTCAAGTTCTTCAATTATTTTCACATACCAACAACTTTTAACTCAAGAGAAAAAAAAGTGTTTATACTGACTATTTGCCATGCCCAGGCCCACACCCCATATACTTTACACCAGCAATAGAGTTACAGTGATATGGATGGGAGATTTCAACCTGGTCCTAGACCCGAAATTGGATAAATCCCCCAGCTCTAGAGCAGTACCACACAGCAAAGCGAGGGCTACCCTTTTGACTTGTATGTTGAACGTGGGGCTGGTGGATTTTTGGCAGGAGTGAGCAGGCAATACCTTGGGGGTTTTGTTTCATAATTACAAATACAAGCACAAATCTCGCATTGACTATGCCGTATTCAGCTTCACCCTCAAAGATTCCATAAAAAGCTTGGTCTACCTTCCCCCTCACTTATCTGATCACTCGGCTATTCTCTTTTTATTAATAATAGGCCAGAATGTCACTCACACCTCATGGTCCTCCGATCGTACCATTCAACTGGAAGAAGAGGAGAGGGAATGTCATAGATCTGAGTCTGCTGCTTTTCTGGAGCGCAATTTAAATTCTGACCCCCTGGTGTCTGTGTGGGAGTCTTGGAAGGCCTATCTAAGGGGGTGCATTACCAACCGCGCCTCCTATAGAAAGAGGAAATATAGAGAGGAGGTATCAAATACAGAGAGAGACCTGGCGCTCATAGATTCGGACAACCCCATATCCCCGGCGAATTCGGATAGATGGTCTGTGCTAAAAAATAAATTAGATGCTATATTGCAGGAAAGAGTGAATAAAAGGTGGCAGGCTAGCATGCTTTCCCACTTTGAATACGGTGAGGCTGCGGGCAAATTGCTTGCCTGGAAAATCAAAGCAGACCAAGCCAGAAACTATATTAAAAAAGTGAGGGTAGAGGGGGAAGCCAACAATAGGAACTCAGACTTGGAAATAGGGGACGCCTTTCGGGTCTTCTTTCAGAATATATATACGAAGGGAATCAGAGTCAATGCAGAGGAGAGAGATACGTGGTTGGAGAGGGTGAGCCTTCCAAAACTAACTAAGCAACAGAGCGAGGATCTAGGCAAAGAAATACCAGAGGCAGAAGTCACAAGAGCCATCAAACAGCTGAAGCAGGGGAAGGCCGCAGGGCCTGACGGTATACCTGGTGAACTGTATAGGGTGCTAGACTCGACTATCATCTCAGTCTTGACGGACTTGTTTAACAACATATTATTCAGCGGTGAGGCACCGCCTAGGTGATGGGGTGAGGCACATATCGCCCAAAGTTCCAAAATCAGGAAAGGATCCAGCTGAGTGTGGATCTTATCGCCCGATCTCGCGCCTAAACAATGATTATAACATCTTTGCAGGAATGTTGGCGTCACGTTTGAGGAGCGAGATTGGTACTATCATCCACCAGGACCAAAAGGGCTTCATTCGGGGACGCCAGTTGGCCGATTTAACCTATGATTTGGTCAGGGCAATAGATATTGCTTCAACTTTCGGCCTGCCTCTTGCGATCATGACACTTGATGCTACGAAGGCATTCAATAGGGTCGATTGGCCCTATCTAGATGCCGTAATGAAGAAATTCCACCTTGGTACTAAATTCTGTCGAGCAATTAGCCTGTTATACAGTGATCCGAGGGCAAGCCTCTTGATTAATGGCACCCGCACAGAACCTTTTCAAATTCGTAGGGGGACAAGACAGGGGTGTCCGCTTTCCCCCCTCCTGCTCAATCTTTATGTTGAACCCTTTGTTCAGACCCTTAAGGATGATCGTAATATTCCGCCTTTCTCCTTTTACGGCTGGGAGAAAAAGGTCGGGTTGTATGCGGATGACATCCTCATATATACAACCGATCCCGACCAGGCTTTTCCCAGGGTTATAAAGAAGGCCGAGGAGTTCGGGAAGTTCTCGGGCTATGACGTCACTGCCAGGAAAACCGATCTCATGGCTTGGAATATTGTAAACCTCCATCTCCCAGTAAAACCCTCAATCCGCTATCTGGGAGTCAGAATTACAAACGACATTGGTATTTTGGCCCAGATTAATTTAGATTGGATTTCCCGCGAATCTAAGGCACTGACGAAAGCATGGTCCTTTCTCCCTCTTACTATTTATGGGAGAACGAGTTTAGTGAAAATTACTATCCTTCCTAAATATACATTTATCTTTAACGCCATTCCGTTGGCATTTGATTCTAAGCAACTTTTTGAATGCCAACAGAACATTAACTCTTTCATCTGGGGTTTTAGATCTACCAGGTTGGCATGGAAAAAGTTAAGAAGAAGGAGGGAGAAGGGGGGCCTTGCACTGCCAGACCTGGGATATTATGCCTGGGCTTTTCACCTGTCCCACTCTAGGATGTTATTAAAGACCCCCGAAGACAATTCAAATGGTTGCATGTTTAAGGAAATGTTATCTGGCTCTAATCTCCCGCTTGACGGATTCTTGTTTAAATTCGGGCACCAGAGATAATTCAAGAGAGTGAGGTTAAAGATCCTATATCTGCTTGTAAAAAAATGGACCCAAATTAAAGCTAGCATTGGGGTAGCATACTATTCTAATTTCGCTCCTATTTGGGATCTTCCGGGGCTCTCTCTGCACCTTGTCGATAGCTTTACATCTGTGCTATTGGAGGCAGGGGTATTAAGATGGGGAGAGCTGGTGGCAGGAGGGATTTTAGTAGAATGGGATGCTTTCTCTGAGAGGGTTGGCTCACCTTTATCCTGGTTTATATATATACAATTGTCAATCTGGTTTCGAGAACAGATAAAGAAAAAGGTTAAACTCGGGGGATATAGTTCTTTAAAGAAAAATCTAGAAGAGAAAGTAAGGGGTGGAAAGGAAGTTGCTTTTTTGTATTGGAACATTATGGAGGATGCGGATGGAGACTTCAGCCTCCCGGCTGAACTGTGGGGAGGGAATGGAAAAGTCCAGGTGGAGGAGTTATGGACGAGATCTTTTAGTCTCCTGTATAAAGTCATCAAACCTGCCTGTCTGAGGCGCAACCATCTATTTACTTTGCATCGCACATACTTCTCTCCCCAAAGACTTTCTAAGTTCCAACCAGGGAAGTGCTGTAATAAATGTCTCCTCCTAGCAGCCTCAGATGTCCACATGTTCTGGGAATGTCCCAACGTCAGTAGCTTCTGGCACGAAGTTAAGGCTTCTCTAGAATCAATCCTAAAAATCTCGATTCCTTTTTCTTGGTCCTTAGTTATTTTTGGACTAAGTGATAACATTGGGGGGTTAGAGAGGTCATTTTTGTTTTATGCAATTTTGGTAGCAAGAAGACAAATTTGTAAAAATTGGGTCAATGCCAACCCCCCGACTCATGCAGAGTGGTTGACATCACTTTATGAAATATCTAAAGTAGACATGGCAAGGTCTTGTAGTCCCCATAGTTTGGCCTTTTGGAATTTGGTACTTAAGTGGAGATAAAAACTATCAGAGACCCCGGGGTTTTTTTTTCTTTTTTTTTTTCCTCGGGTCCGATGATTAGGCCCAGTACTCCAGGTCCAACAGGAGGCTCCCCCATGCCACGACGAAGGTGGGCCGACAGCCTGACTTAGGCTTTGATGGAGTAAGATCGTCCAGAGGGTACCTCCCGCCAAGCTATTTGGTTTGTTCCTGGGAAGAATGGAACTATTTTATAGATACCTGCCTTTCAAGGAATTTTTTGGTGGTTGGTTATTTCTTGGAATGATAAAGCGGCTAATGAGGACACAAAAAAACAAAAATAAAAATAAAAATAAAAATAGAGTTACAGTGTTTCCAAAAATTATTTTGTCTTCATTCCTGAAAAATAGAGATCTTTCATCTTTGACTACTTTTAATATAGCAGGATTTAATAGAAATGCTTGACATCCCTTCTCCTGAAAAAGGGATGATCATCTGTCAATATGACACAAATCCAGTCTAGAGAAAATGGTATGTCCATTACCTTCTCTTTGAGAGTCAGGTCAAACCTTCTCATACATCTTTAGTCTCAGGAAGTTGTTCCCAAAAATACGGAATAACCATTGGCTTGGAATCTGATTCTTTGCTCAGTTTCTCAGCCCATGACTGCCTTCTGACAAAGGGGAATCTATGTGCCCCTTGTACTTCAGACTCCCAGTCCCACTCACTGAGCTCAGGGAAGGCTGATTTGAAAAGTTGTATCATGAATCTGTGTATGTCATTCCATTCTGAAACCTCTCCGATGCTGATCTGTCATAGGTAACGCCACCAATGACTAATGGAAGCAATAAACCTTCTAGGATCAAGAAGAGTACCCAGAAGTTAACTTCCTGTGTCTCCCAAGCCATGCTATCACTGGAGGAAGATACACTCTCCCAGTCACAAAAGTCCATGGCTGAAAAGGGAATTGGAGAAAAGGAAACACACAAATTAAGACTTGGGGTCTACAAGGAATGTTCGCTAAGAACATGACTGCATCCCCAATCTCCTAAGCATCAGTGAGTCTGGAAAATGCAAGATCACAACTATTACTCTTCCCAATCACCCTGATGTCAATTGCAAAATGTTTACAACACAACCATGAATTGTTACCCAAAACTTCCCTCTTTCCCCACTGACAACCTGAATTGAAAACTGTATAACCAATCCTTATGAGTTGTGATCTAAAGAGTAATTTCAGCACAGCCTTATTATACATTCATATATAATACAGCATTTCTCTCTACAAGCCAACACCATCCACTCATATTGATACCATGTTGACCCTTAACACAAGAAATTACTTAATTTGAATACTTCAACAAACAAAAAGGAATAAAAAACAGACACAATATCAGTCTTTTACATAGAGGCAAAAGAAAAAAGAGTTTAATGCTTGGATCAAGTCTTTTTTTTCAAGTTCATAATCCAAATTCTCTTTCTTTCTTGCTTTTTATCTTTTAAACATGAACAGACGCTCTACAATCCAGAGCAGAGGGTCTGTGTGTAATTCCAACATGGAATCAGGAAGAGGACGGTAAGTGATTTTCTGATATGAACTGAAACATGCATCTTACAATTTAGTGGGAGGATGGATTGCTATTGATAATACCTCTCTTATTTTTTTAAAAGGATACTGTGGCCTGCGGCTGCTGCCACAAACAAGGAGTACTCTTCTTCCTGAAGAATAGCCAGACACAGGAAGACAGTGGGGAGCATGCAGGTAAGCAAAAAAGCAAGCTAAGTACTAATTATCCTATTGTTTAATTGCAGACGAACACTGGCACTCAAGCCTGCTTTTTATCCTGCACTGGAGAGCCCATAAAATGTCTAGCACAACTTTCTGTAGTGGGAGGGGCTGACACAGAAGACTGTAGAGTGCAAGGGCATATCCTCCAACTCGGCCTGTCCCACCACGGGGCCTTGTTGGTCGCGCCTTGAGCCTGATATCAGGACACGCGGCAGCAGCCACTACACATGCACAACTAAATTGTGCCGCTGCCTATTCTCCAAGTATTCAAGCTTCTACTGGACATCCAACAACTGCGAGTCATGACCCTTAAGAGACACCCCTGTGAAAGGCTCATTGGCACAACAGAAGTATTGCTAGCCAATGCTGGAACAGGAGAGTAATCCTAAGTGACAGTCCTTGCCGCCTCCTTTCTATGGTGTGTGCCCAAGTTTTATTTTCGTACTGTCCGAGAGTTCCCAACATCAGCAACCAGTGAATTGCTATAAGGATTTCTTTCTGACCCGACCTAGTGCTGTCAGCGCTTATATCTGTACTCTCATTGGCGTCAGATCGATTAGTGGAAAAGTCAGATTTGGCAAAACTCTACATCAAGCACTCAGTGGTATAATCGGGGTTCCAAGATGGCAGCCATCTGTTTGGCCGTTGGACTCACTCTCTCTTGCAGCAGGTTGCAGAGTGATACTGCTTACCTTTGTTTGTGTGGCAGTCACCAGATGGCACTTTTGACCTATGTCAGTGATATTGGAGGAGTGAGGGGGACTGTTGTGACACAAGGCAACATTTGCTTGATGAATGTTTCCGCCTTCCTGGCTCATGCTTTTGAGTGTTTGACTATGATTTTAGCATGCTACCTAAACAGTCCAAACAGCAGCCTAAGCAGCCAAAACTTCTAGCCCAGCCCAATCCACACAAGCTGTGCTCCTCCGGAAGTTTGGTTCGTAGCTGGATAGGAGATGCCCCATAGATGACTCTGTGGACACTTTGGAACGAAGACCAAATCCCTCTTGGTGAGAGTTTGTGGTGGTTAAGGGAGAAGGAATGAGGTCCAAGGAGTGTCAATTACCAACTCCTTTGCTGGAGCCAGATCAGGATCTGCACTAGCAGGTATGAGGGATAAGGGGGCACAGCAGATAACTTGTCAGAGAAGAAGGCAATCAAAGATGTATTTTCAGGCGCCAGTAGAGCGAGCAGGCCTAAGGGCCCAGAGGCTATCAGAGATGATGGCTACCACTAAAAGCGGAATGAGTTGGTTATAGGGGAGGGCAGACTGTAGTTAATTTTACAAAAGGGTACACAGATAATGCTGCGGGCAGTATCCACACTATGGAAATAATTTAAATTGACCAACCTCTGCTGGTGAAATCAACCATTTTACCCTCACTCCTACCACTAATGCTTCTGAGCCAAGGTCTAATGGAGAGGAATATTAGCTCTAACAATGGGATAAAGAATCCTGGGCAAAACTTTCGCCATTATAGGGCTTGCATCTGAAGAAGGCTGGTTTGACACACTTGTGTTTATTTACAAGCCCCTTGCGCTGCTAGTATGTCACTTTTTCCCATATTAAAAGTGACACACCGGTGGCGCAAGTGCCTTGTAAATAAGCCCCATTCTGTACCGAAACGGGGGGAATCAGGGCAAGGATAAGCAAGGTTCTAAGGGGTAAGAAGAAAGGAATGTGATGTAGTATGGCAGATACTGACATGATTTGTGCAAAGCCATTGGAAATCTCAAACTTTGACTAAAAACACATATTCCTCACATTGACACTGGTTTGATTCAATCCAGCCGGGGGAACTAGTCCCAGCTACACAAGTGTGACAGTATTTTTATCAAGACAAGTTGGGTATCACTGGGCATCACCCGGACATAGGAATTGTGTGCCTTCCAGCTGATTATGAATGTTTCCATCACAGAAATGTAAGGAAAACAAGTGATTTTTTGGAAAGTGTGTGATTTGCAGGATATTGTGTGTGGTAAAACCTTGTGGGATTCATGCATGGCACACTAAACTGGTTGTCTAATTTTTAGAAATGTCTGTGGTTGATAGGTTTGCATGCATTGTGACACAGCACAGCCTCAAATACCATATCTACTCCTATAGCTCATCTCTCAGTGTAGCGCTTTACTGCCTTTGTATGGAGGTTTCTTGGAACATCCACACAAATGTTGTCCGTTGCTATTGGGAGAAATGTGAAAACTCTGTTTGGTATGAAATGTGTGGATCCCCAAAGATTTCTGAACTTTTTCACACAGATGTGTGAGTAGAATATATGTTTTGGCCAAAGCTTAAGGTTTATAAGGGCTTCTACGTATGAAAATCTAGTGAGAGCCATGTAAGTCATACCACCCCAGGCTCCTGTGCTTGCTCACTTTTCCCAAATGTTTGGGTTTAGCCGGTTTCCTCGGGTTGGGCACAGACAAGCCCCGAAATCCACAGTTACTCACATTGAAAAAAATATGGTTTTTCAGCAGAAATATTTGATGTGTCCATGTTTCTTTTTGGGCCTTTCCTATCACAGACGCTAGACCATCCCACAGAAATTGGGTTAAATTTTTATGTGGAGACATGTGGGAAAACTGGGTGATTTGCAATGCATTGATTGCAACAGATTCCATGAATATCCATCAATATTTTATTAAAGGGTGATCTTTGCGAACTTTCGAGTGAAACCACCACTCATACAGTTTGGTTTTGGCACCTCAAGAAGTCCTAGTTTCCAAGAACAAATATTAATCATAGTATCAGGAAATTGAAGCCAAGCCTACTGAAGGTAAACTGTAAGGACTCAACAAGGCACTAACTGCTTTATAGAGCATACACATACCAATCACACACTTTTGTAACACCAGCAACAAACCCATTCCAACAAGTCTGTGCATTCACTTCAACATACATCTGCCATTCATGGGACCATCACATTCATACACCACAGGACACATTTAACCACCTCTCACCCAGTCATCAACCAACTTGCATGCAAATATATCACAAGTCTCTGCGCACATATGGTCAGGCATGTTGATGGTTGGTGCCTCAACAACCTTCAACCTTCCCAATTGAAAAAAAATGGACTACGTTTTTACTACCTGTCACAAATCTGTCTCTGTCGACATTCTGAGCATTACCAAACGTGTGCCTAGTGAACCTTTACTTGCAGTTCCCATGAAAGCCACATGAGACTAAGAAAGAACTGTCTTACATGCACCTTTAGTGCACATTCTCTGCTTAATCCAACTCAGTCCAGTTTATGGATGTGAGTTGGGGAGTGTCCGAGGGTGCATCGATGCCTAGATTTCTCAAACTGAGTGAGCATATCTACCTTTGAAACTGAGGTAAACATTTTGGGAAAGACCGTCCTAAATTGACAAATAGGGTGATCAGTGACAACGGGGCACATGTCCCGTCCATCATTATGTGCAGTGCTGTGACTGTAATACACTTGTCATATGCCAAACTGAACATCTATTATGTCTGACAGAGGATGATCATGGCAAGCAGGACACATATATGACCAATAAGCTTAGTTTTGGGGGCAGAGTTCTCTGCAATTTTATGTGTATTTGTGAAGCGCACTATCACCTGGGAAGGTATCCTACCACTTATGCAGGATCAACAAGGGCTAATCCAAGTGTCTGTTCTGGTGTCGCATTAGCATGGAATGTGTGTCTTGCTGTGCAAAGATTTATGAGATCTGAGGAAATTTTTGAGTATGCTGGGCCAGTGTTTTGCTAGGCTTTGAATGTGTGTGTCAGGAGTTTTGAGAGAGCTGTGGATGGGAGCCAGTGAAGCTCTTTGAGTTTCAGAGTGTGTGCAAGGTGAGAGATTGATGGGCAGCCTGGCTGCTGCATTCTGTATGGTTTGGAGTGATCGTCCTAGTTGGGTGAGGGAGTAATTGAGTGTCGGGGTGAGTGTGGTACTGATGGGATTGAGTCCTTTAGTGAATATGAAGTCATGCCCAGTGTGTCTCTACTTTTTTGCCAATCTGCCTTCTACCTATGCAACATCCCTGTGAGAGCACATCTAGACCAACTGACTGAAATCATCCATATGCCGCATTTTACAACACCCCACACTGCCCTTCCCCCGCCCCACGTCACAGCCCGGTGGCACACCCTAAACGGGTCGCGGCTGCAAGCTTTTCCAACCTCTTCACAACTCTGTTTCCTCTAAAGTCCTAATGAATCTCATATTTTGCCAAGTGTACTTTTACTAACGCCTTCTATTGTTAACTCCCTGAAGCTCAAGAAAACATGTCTTTCATGCACTTTTAGCACACTCACTGTGCTACATCCAACTCCTTACAGTTTGGAGAAAAAAGGTTGGAGGGTGTCCAAGAATGTATTTCGAGGCCCACCATCCTCGAACTGAGTGAGCATATATACCTTTGAAACTAAGGCAAACAAGTTGGGAAAGACTAACCAAGAGCACATAATTTGTAAGGCTGCTTACCTAGTGACGGTGTGGCCCATGAAAGGTATGTATCCATGCACAGCCATTGAAATGTATATATAACGGCAGCTTCAACTCAGTCAATCACTCAATTTCCCAGGACTGCACTTTTGTGTGGCACAGTATCAAGCAGGTTGGAAAACAACTCGCTGAGACAGTAACAGCGAATCTGCTGCCTCTTTCCCTTCTTAGAGCAGATTTATCAACAACAACATAGTTGAGGCCCTTTCACTGATGCAGAAATGCAGTTGGCAAAGTGCCCATCCAGCAGCCTTGCCGAGATGTCTACAGCAGATGGAGTGGAGGCTACTGCTTCTTCAGCAGTAGGACTTTCAATGACAACCAACTGAAAGTCAAGGAAAAACATCGATCTCCTGTGGTGGTCTGATGGTAAACAGCATACGCATTGTATGTTGCCATCTGGATCAGGTGGGTAAACAGTTTCTTTTTTTTAAGTTCTTTTTATTTAACAAACTTTGGTACACATTTGCAGTAATACAAACATTAGGAAGCACAAATCACGCACAACATTATAGTGCATCATCTACATTTAGATCCCATCAGTATCGTCCACCTCTCCCATTGGTTTCTACATTGTTCCCACCTGGTCTAGATCTTTCCCATTTTGCAGGGTACCCTCTATTAGGATAGACCACTTTTTCTGCCTGTTGGCACCAATCTGAATCATTTTTTCTGTCCCTGGTCTTAGGGAGACCAGCATTTCCCCACATTCTTGCAATATTAATTTTAGCCACCCTCAAGGCCAGCATGAGCCATATTTTAGTATGTGCAGGCCAATTTACTCCCTGTCACCCCAATGTAGGTACCATTTTGCTTCCACTGGAGCCTGCTGCCTCACCACCTTGCACATGGTTCTGGTTACTCCAGCCCAGTAATGTTATATTTTGGGACATGCCCATATGATGTTAAAGAAGGTTCTTATTTTCCCTCAGCCCCTGATGCAATGATCTGTGTCATTGTATCCCAGTCGATACTGGAGCTTTCTTGGGGCGTATGACCTATGTAAGGTCGGGAGTGCTGATCTACCCGGTATATGGCTCTGAGAGGAGTGCGAAGTCCCAGTCTTTGCCCGTAATGAGCTGGGACATCAGATAGTAGCTCCTGATGTCAGGGACTGCCAGTCCTCTCTCATAAATACCACTTTGTATTTTACGAATTGCAATTCTCGGGTTTCCTCCTTCCCACAATTGCCCTAAACAACGTGCTCAGAACCTAATACGGAGTAATTTGCAGAACATATAACAGGTGCAGGAGAGCAATCATCTTAAATAGGACAGCCCTAACCATTGCAGAGATGGGGAGCCGTTGCCAATGAGCCACTTCGTCCTTAATATTTATCTACTTCACTCACATTTCTCTCTGTCTCTACCCCACCTCTCTCTGCCTCTTTGTATCAAACATCCAATCTTGATCAAATCATGATTCGTGGGCTGCGCTCACCTATACATCCTCTACATGATCCATCCTGTACACTCTGCAGTAACCACAAGGCTACACAAAATACAGTATAAAATTCCTTTATAATTATTAAAAATAAAAAAAACAGTGGGGTTGCAAATGGAACTTGCGTGTTGAAGGCAAAATGAAATTCCGTGAGGTCAATTTTGCCTGTACAAAGAGGTGAAGAAAGTACAGAAAGTGGTCTTAGTGTGCTGTCCCTCTTTGCTGGCTAAGTGCTACAAATGTAGACTGTTCAAGTAGTAGCACAGAAGTATATGAAACATAGATTTTGACAATAGTATGTTTCTCTTATGCTATGGCGATGAGTCAGAGTGTCTTTGTACTCATTAGTACATTAAAGCGAGATTTACAGAGGAGGGTGTGGTCTGTCATAAAAATATATGAAACCCGGGCTCAAATCATAGCTGCGGTTGCCATCTAAATTTTATGGGTCTAAGAAGAAAACAAGGTTGGCATTTGTTTTTTGTAGTTCCAGTGCAACAAAAAATAGGGCCTCATTTAGAGTCGGTGTACTATCACCGCGGTGGAGTACTTTAGTCCTACCATGGCGAGGGTACTCTGCCCACTAAAGCTAGAGACATCTGATGGCCCAGTGGATCTCTTGCATTTCCAGGAATGGCCATCAGTGAGGTTCCTATAAATGCACTTAAAGTTTGATGGACAGCTGCGTCAACATGACTAAGCCATCCATCAAATTTTTATAGGATAAGATAAGATAAAATCTTCTGATTGTGCTTATAATTTAAAACGGCTTCAAAAAGCTTTTTAAAAACGTAAACAAGTTATGGCAAACAAATTCATTAACAGGAGAGTTACACAATGTAATTAAATCTTGGGCCGAGAATGCATTACACTTTAATTGAATTGGCATTATATAACGTTGTCGAGCCGCTACTATACTCACATTGGGACATATTAGTAAAACGAAAATCGAATTTAATTAAGAAAGTTATACTCAAGGAACTGATATAACTTTTACTGTAGGGCACAATGAACAAACATTGGTCAAGTCATTAGGCCTGTCTTTAATATGCTAACACACTTAAACACAGGCATTCACAAATGCTGCATGCACAGATGCTTTCTATCACATTAAGGCCTGCCACATTCACTTTTCCAGTGCTGGGGAAACAAGTAGCAAAAATTGATCACTGTATAGATTACATAAATGAGATTATGGGCTTATTTACAACTCTCTTGCGCCACTAGTGCACCACTTTTAATATGGGGGATAATGGCGTATTGACGGTACAAGGGGCTTGTAAATAAGCCCCCATGCATTTAATGCAGCAAACTGCATGATGATTTAGTCTTCTTTTCAGAAAATGTCTCTCATTCATTCCAGTGAAGACAAGTTCCACAAGGCAGAATCATATATCAAATAGACAGAGGCATGAGATGAGACAATAATACTCCTCAGGGTGAAGACAAAGTCACATGGTATATTTTAAAGCATTAATTACAGTATGTCTAGGACAGAGCTGCGCTGTCAAGCCAGACCTAAAAATGGAATATGGAGGGCAAGAAGCCTTTCTTTGTACGGGAAGAGCAAATAAACTCAAGAAACAGATAGGCCTTATCAGCAATGGCTAAAATGGTTCAGTGCTCAAATGACGTCTTGCAGATTGTTAAAATATTCCCAATATAGCTTTCATCAAAGGAAAACATGAAATAAAAATATTTCAACATTACATTTATACTGAGCAAAACACGCATAATTAAAGGTACTTTCACTCTTTAGGGCGTGTATTTTCTTCTGCTCACCATGCTCACTGGTTTGTCTCTTTTTTCCTTGATACCTGTGAATTTGCTGTGGATGTCTCTAACAAATTTCGAAGAACATAATGCGAACACATCTCTGGTTTTACAATGTTATTGCGGAAAATGGTCAGTCTGCGTTTTCATCAACAAGAAACATGTTTTTTTCATCCCACAATGGCCTGGAAGGTAGAAATACTTACCCTCGTACAATGGAAACCAGATTGTCAGGCTGACGTCACCTCCATACCCTGTGATTTTAGGTAGAGGACCTTTTACCCTTCTAAATAAAAACCACAAAACAAAAAAAATAAACATGTGTAACGTAGTCTGTTGAATGCGGTCCACCTGGGCAAGGTTTTTATAAAACCTGTCAGTTAAAGGTACATTTTCTACACTAAAAAGAATCATTGTTTCAAACATTTAAACAATGCATATCTATTTTTCCTTATTTATTTATGTACACTGAACCAGTTCATAGCACTAGTGACATTTCGTAGTTGTACTGCTGCTTTTTTTGGTTGAGCATTTGAGACCTCTTGTATATACTTTAGTACTTTAGTATATAATTATATGTGTATGTACTTTGTGGGTTCTGAAGATCATCCCCAGGACTTGTCTGCTTCCGCTTAGGGACTTTTTTCTGTTCAACTGCCTCTATTTAACTGTCGTGATAGAAAACGGCCAGAAGAGGTCAGCAAAATACCAGTATTGCTTTCTGCTTGTTCAACTGCCTCTATTTAACTGTCTTGATAGAAAATGACCAGTAGAGGTCAGTAAAATAACAGGATTGCTTTCTGCTGACAGACTTAAATTTTTTTATTTGTCTGACAACTGCCTCTTTTTAACTTTCTAGATAGAAAACGACCAGCAGAGGTGAGTGAAATACCAGAATCACTTTAGCATGCTCCAGATTCTAGTCCATAGAAATTTTCTTCCACAAGCACCCATAGACAATAATATGTCTTTTAAATATTGTATTTTCAGCGATATGACTACCGAAGGCCCTAATTTCATATTAAAAACATAGCTTTGGACTATACCATTTCCTGTGAAAGGCAATATTTCTCTCCGCGTGTTCCCATACCGGCATGTCACGCAGTTTGGTGCTTACTTTCCCTAAATGTTAAGGAACAGTAGATGTTTCAGCACCCAGAATAATGTGCTGCATAACTAAATACATATACTGTCCTAAAGGCAAGACCGATTGCATTGTTCTAGACATCATTGCAATTGATGTACAAGTATCAATCAGTATCAGATATTTTTATTGCTTGAATAATAACGATCAATCCAATATAATGCTCTTTAAAATACATTATAAGACACAAAAAACTTCCATGCCCAAACTGTCTTCATCAAAGATTGCATTGCAACCATTTAAAATAACACATTCAAGACTTATAACCCTCTTTTCCATGCATAAGTAAAAAGATATTTGATAGAGATACCCCTCTATCTGCCCTGCAACTCAATATTGTTGGCCCTGTATAACATATATGCCCGGAGGCTGGCTGCTAATACATGCCGTTTATAGTACATAGGGCAAAATGGGAGTTAAAGTGGACCTGCTTATAATAAGTTCTAAGTTGGCAGCAGGACAACCCGTCTAATAAACCTTACATTGGGTCGGAAAGAGAAATGTCATTAAAGTGCTAGTGCCTTCTTCAACATGCTTCTTCACTCCTCCCCGCAAAGTGCATATGACGGAGTGGGGACTAAAGTGCAATTCTAAATGAACATTACAATTTATGGCCAAAGAAAAGGAGTTCTAATAGGCCTGCATTAGAATCAAGAGCAGGTGTGTCTTAAAATGCTGTGCCCACCAAACAAGTGCACCACTACCTTCCCTGCAAGATGCATTAGACAGTGTGTGGTTTTAAGTGTAAGTGCAACAGTTAAGGTGCATAGGGCAATGTGGATGTTAAAGTGCAAATGCTCATTGCAAAATCTAGGGTACTGCATGACAAATTTTCTACTAGACCTTCCAAAAGATAAAAAGCAGAAGGTACCTTAGAGTGTTTGTGCCTAAGCTACTTCCCCAAATAATGGTCCACAATGAAAGGTGAAATTGAGCTTAACGGACCCTTTGGCATTACAGAATGTAAGTACTCAATGATGCTACAGGTCACCAGAACATGCAAGCTAGTTCTTAAAACTGTTCTCGCCTTCACTGCTTTCGCAAGATCCTTAGCCAGAACCATTTTACCAAACTTCTAAAGAAATGTCACCATTGAAGAGTTCAGCAGGGGATCTGTTGATTCAAAAAAGGCTGTGAGAAGTTGGCCTGGCATTTGCTGTCCACTATTCTAGTGGGCACCTTACACCAGTCCAAATGACCCTTATTGATGGTAGGTTAAAGACAACCTTAATAGAAAGCTATCCTAGTGTTAAATTTGCACACATTTCTGTAGCAATAACTATTTACAAAATGATGCCATCATGATTTTATATCTTTAGTAATAATTGTATTTAACTAATTATTATTTGCAATGGTTTTAATTAACTGTGCAATAAAGATTACTTACTTACTTAGTGGTAGCTGTGGAGGGCAGCCTTCAGACTAAGTCTTGAAGAAATGTAAAGCAGCTTATTTTACCAGTCTATAATCTCATGAATGACCAAATGAAAGGAGAACCACACCAGGTATATATATATATAATATATGTATTTATTCTAAACACATCCCTCTAGTCTCTTTATGAGGCTAGAGGAAAAAGTGCATTCAGTAAGCTTAATAGCACACAGTAAATTAGCACAATATACGTTGAGCCCTAAGGGCGTGCCAAACCATATATCAATAAAGTGGTATAAGAACCATGAATTGCATAGATACAAGGCCTAGAGCCTTTAGAACCACTGGCGCCACCAGGAATCACCCAAGGTAGTGACACAGGGGACCCAAGGGGACGTGAGCAGTGTCTAAATACAGCCACAAATCACCATTAACTTCTATGGGGAGAGTCGAGGTTGGAAATTCAAAGATAAAGGACACTTAGAAGAGGACTTGGAGCAAACCCCTTTAGAACTAGGTGGTTCTAGAGTCAACACCCACGGGAGCACCGGAGTACTCGAGTTACCTCACCCAGGGAAGCCGGGTACATAGGTGTCTTTTCGTGTCGGGTTTCGTCGTCGTTTTCAATGGCGATCTGCTGCAGCAGTGCTGCTGGCGTCCAAGTCGAAAGTTTCCGGAGGGATCCAAGCTTGGATCAGAGATGTGAAGAACCTGAAACCAGAGAGGACAGAGTCTGGGTCACTTGCTAGTGACCAGGAGGATGATAGGCCTGGATTGGACCCTAAAAGTCTTGGCGACAGCAACCCACGCAGAAAGCAGAGATAGGCTTCAGTGCAGACCAGCAAGGTCTAGGTGACTCACCACTTGGTAGGAAGTCAGGGCACATCTGGAGCAACCAGGGAAGCCCAAGGAAAAGCAGAGTTACCTTTAAGGGGACCCACCAATTAACAGACCAGGGATCGTGAAGGAGCCTCAAGCGGAAATGCAAGAAGCAGGCCCATGGAACACTGCTGGAGTGTAAGCCCACAATCTTCGGTGCAGATGATGCACAAAGAATGGGTTACAAGTAACCCAAAGCACAACTTCGTAAAAAATCGGGAAGTCAATGCAAATGTGCACGGTGTCAGGAGTTCCGGTTCCACATCTCTCATGAGGGCTGCGGATCTCAGCTTTGCCGGGGACTCGGGTCGGCCTTAGAGAAGTCTGGAAATCCTCTTCCTGAGCAGCAGGTACTTTGGAGTCCGGCGGGACCTTCCAAGATGCAGACCGGCAAATGTTTTGTTGGTGCCTGTTTGAACAGGAGAAACACTGCTTGACCCTAAGGGAGATTCTTCTGTCCTCTAATCATTAGTAGAGCATCGAAGTTCCAGGATTCTGTTTCAGAGTTTCGTCCAGGTGTAATCTAAAGTCTTATTGCCAGGGGCCCCTTATTTATACTGAAGAAAGGGGTTGGACATACTCTGGGGACCCACCTATGGAAGGGTCAGGAAAGATGGGTGGCTACACCCATTTCCTTTGTCCAGTTTCACGCCAGAGCAGGGTCTGAGCGCCCCTGCAACCGGGTTGAAATGGGGTATGCACAGGGACTTCTAATCAAAAAGGGGGGAGGGGGGATCACTTGTCCTGTATAACCTGGGTACAGTTCTCACTAGAATGACCCTGGGTTAAAGACCCTCATACACGTGTAACAATGGTGGTGTGAGCGGTATATCTTGATTCTCCGCCTTTAATTACACGTCTGTGCAGAATCATGGGGTCAGTCGGTATGCACCCTCCGCCTGGAAGAAAACACCCTAGGTTAAAAACAGTAGTGATCAGTGATAGTGGGTGGTATGTGAGTGAAAATATTAAAAAACAAACCAATCATGCCGGGAAAAAATGCAATTTTATTGTCCGGGATTGAGTTGTTGCTTGAGGATATAGTGGAATACGTTTATTAGAAATAGTTAGGATTCATACGTATTCCTTCCTCTGGTGTTCAAACAATGGTCGACATGTTTCAGCCTTATGTCGCCTAAAAGGTCGGTTCGGCTTTCTTCAGGACCAGGTGAGTTCTGTGCAGAGAGTGACGTTTGTCTACTCTTTAAATGAAGGTCAAAATTGGACCTGTGGGTGAAAACAATAATTGAAATTCTAGGATGCGGGTCATAAGAATGTGTGTTTTTCTAAAAATATATAAAGTAGGAGTTTTGACTGGTGTTCATGAGTAAAACTTCACTATGAGAGTCCCTACTAAGGGAGGACACCAACCACATACTCATCTTGACAAACAAACAGAGAATGGGATAGAAAGCCTCTTGTGTTGTATTGTTAGAGGTCAAGTTGACTTTTTCAAAGTCTTGTAATTAACATTAGTTTTTTGCATGCTCATGGATATGTTAACCAAAGGAAGTACATCATGGTTTTATCGCTTGGAATCTGTGCGCAGTAAAAGTGCATTGAGTTCTTACTTTTACCACTGTATAAATACTGCCCGCTTAGTGATGTGAATTAAAGCTTTACTAGTTGTTGTTCCTATCTCTCGGCAAGTGATTATCGTTAGCGTGGCTCTATAAAACTACCTTTGCAGGCTTTTGTTATACGAATTCCACATACCTTTCAAGGGCTAAAATTAGCTTCTCAAACGGGTTCCCCAGAGGGTGGGAGGGGTGCTTCTAAAAAAACAGAAACGAACATTCAGAGAAATGGACCGGTGAGTACTTATCTCTGTATTCTGTCCCGATCGTCTGGTCTATGTCCGCCATACCTCGTCGCTCCGTCTTCCAGCATGCAGCTTGTGCTGTCTCTTCCTCTCGTGGGCCCGGATATGGAAATGGTCCGTGCTCCCGGGTTAAATGCTCGTTTGCCAGTATGGAAAAAGACAAAAGACTACGGGAAAACGGCGATTTCACCGCTAATGTTAAAAAACTAGGCATATTATTAGTTACAAATGGATTATTGTAAGATTATGATCAGAAAGTATATTAACGTTGAAACCATCCCTAGGGGAACGGCTAATGCTTGTCCATTACACGAGCCGGGTAAATGTAAACAGTGGGACTAGTATGAAGAAAGACTTCTGTGTTTCAGTATTTTAGAATAATGCATATGATAGGTGGAGCTAGTTTATATACATGGTGATAGGGAGGTATATTCTGATTATTCCCTTAAACTATACTATATCATTTGATTAATTCAATGAAGTTGATATATATATACCTCAGTGTGGGGAGGTTATTTCTAGTGTATAGTTTTCTCCACAGTATCGAGAGGGATTGTAAATGGAGTGACTCATCTATTCAGACTCAGCCACTGGATATTGTCATTGTCACTGAATGACAATATCCCGTGGCTGAGTCTGAATAGATGAGTCACTCCATTTACAATCCCTCTCGATACTGTGGAGAAAACTAACTGAGGTATATATATATCAACTTCATTGAGAGTAGACAAACGTCACTCTCTGCACAGAACTCACCTGGTCCTGAAGAAAGCCGAACCGACCTTTTAGGCGACATAAGGCTGAAACATGTCGACCATTGTTTGAATACCAGAGGAAGTAATACGTATGAATCCTAACTATTTCTAATAAACGTATTCCACTATATCCTCAAGCAACAACTCAATCCCGGACAATAAAATTGCATTTTTTCCCGGCATGATTGGTTTGTTTTTTAATATTTTCACTCACATACCACCCACTATCACTGATCACTACTGTTTTTAACCTAGGGTGTTTTCCTCCAGGCGGAGGGTGCATACCGACTGACCCCATGATTCTGCACAGATGTGTAATTAAAGGCGGAGAATCAAGATATACCGCTCACACCACCATTGTTACACGTGTATGAGGGTCTTTTACCCAGGGTCATTCTAGTGAGAACTGTACCCAGGTTATACAGGACAAGTGATCCCCCCTACCCCCCTTTTTGATTAGACGTACTTGAAGCCAAGGAACTTGGTGGGATCACTAACATTCCTTCTCCCTCTTTTTGATTGTTACGTATGCACAGGGACACCAAGTGTGCCCCCAGCACTGTCTGAAAAGCACTCTCTGAGGGCCCCCACCCAGCCCCAATACACCCAATCCTGTCTGGGAGGTGGTTATGCCTCCCAGTGACAGGAAACCTATTGTCCAGAACTCCCCTGTCGGAGTTTCATCCCACAGCAGGAGGTCAGACCTGTGTCTGTGGCTGCCTCGTCCATTTTGTGATGCTAGGGTTCTTTTAAATTATTACCGGTCAGACCAGTGTGTACATGTCTCTCCCTCTAGAAGGGTGGAATTCTACCCCCGCTGCCAAGACTGGCGGGGGAGCAGGATTCCAAAGTGTTTGACACCAAACACAATATGTTTCTATGCAGCTATTCCAAAGTTACCATTTACCGTGAGGTTATAATGCACTTAAGAGTATATGGTCTGGCTGCATCACAGAACAGCCTCAGAGAATAGGCTCCGAAAGCTGCAGAGGGGCCCAGCTCATGCATGGGCACCCTCTCACACAAAACCAAGCACTCTGCCTACATGATTGTTAAGGTCTGCCATAGGAGTGACTGATAGGTTTATATGTGTCAGTGATAGATGTATATATAGGTAACCTATATCTTAATAAGGGGTGCATGCACCACCTTATCCAGGCTGCAGCAGCAGTCCTGTGGTGCAAATTTGGAAGGCTTCCCAGGGGTGGCATAATACCTGCTTCAGCCCCTGGTAGGCCTCTGGGGTACCTATGCCCTTAGTACCCAAAGTACCATATACTAGGGACTCACAAGTGTAACCCAGTAACCAATCTGAATGTACCTAATGTACATGCAATCCATTTAGAGAGGAAGCAGCTAGGCTGGGCTCTTGGATAGCAGGGCCCCAGACAGACTAAAGTCGAGAAACAGTGAAACACCAGCAAAAAGTGTGGGTAACCGTAGCAAGCAGATCCTACTCTCCTACACAGGCCATCGCCTCCTCCCTGCGTGACTTAATTCTTTAATCTTTCAATTTCCTGAACAAAAGCACACGTTGTTCCCCCATAACAGAACTGCACAAGCTTAGTACATGGAAAATGTCCTCGGGCCCTTGCTCGCATACCCTGCAGATCTCATGTCATTCCCTTTGCTTCCATGGAGGGTAGTGTCTTAAAACAGGTAGTATCTACAGCCTATATTTCAGGAGCTGTTGCTGTACAATGAATTTCAGCAGTGTGCATTTCACCAAAGAAGCAAACATAGTGGACAGGCTTCCTCGTGAGTCTGATTACAAAAAGATACAAGCATTGGGGTAGCCGACTAAAAGTGCACATGTACAAGGATATTCTGTCTAGTATTTTACTAATCTGACCACTGTTTCCTCCAATCTAAGCCTGAGGGATAGGTGGATTTCGGCTTACCAGATCAAATGTAGCTAAATGTTCCTCTCCTTAGGCAGCTAGTAATCCTTGCTCTCTCCTCATGTGTGTGTGTGTGTGTGTGTGTGCAGCTATGAGTGCACTGGATCATGACACGCTAGCAAGAGAGAGGTACCAGCTTAATCAATCCTCCAACAGTAACTCAAGATACCTTAAATGAAAAAGCAGGAATTCAGTTGAAGCTGTATGGTAGAACTATAAGTCGCAAGATAACTAATGTTGTATTATTACTCCAGCCCTCATGGAATTTAACAACTAATGGTTCTGTTTCACTTATAAGAATCTTTTATAGAAGAACTTCTTTCTCCCCCAGGGAAGAAAAGGTGGGTATCTAGAAGATATAGAAGCTTGTAATAATGGTCCCCACTTATCTCCTTCATGGATAATATACTGAAACCACAAATGGTTTCACCCACAAATCTTTTCATTTGGACAAGTTAACACATCTGTGTATCATCTAATATATTTACTCAGTTCCTGATTCCTAAAGCTAAACTTAGACTTTTGTGTAATTTTAGGATTGTTTGCTGTTCACAAAGGGATTTACAAGTAGTATCTTTACGAGTGCAGAATCTCCACACATGAAAAGATAGGTCTTTTTAAGTATGGAGACTCTGCACTACTCATAAATTATTTTGGGACTAGGAAACAATCATAAACTTGCAAAAGTGTAAGTTTACTTTTGTGAATCAGGCTTTCAATGTTGAAAAAGGATAGTCAAGATAGGTGTGAGACATTATCTAACTCCTGAGGCATTCTTGGTAACTAATCATGGATGTTGTCCAAAATACCATAGTGTTACCTACCCATCTGGGGGTCCCATGTGGGGGTCCCATGTCAAGGCAATTACCATAAGTGCAGATCTATGTAAAAAAATTACATGTAGAGGCCTGGGATTATAATACACTGGGGGGGGGGGCATGAGTGGGAAATATTTAATGACCTAGCACTGTTACAGTCCCTATAACTACATAACAAACAAAATGTAACAATGGGTCAACAGGAAAATAGTGCAGCTATCTAGATGACTGTGTGTATATTGAAAGAACACAATCCCTGAATCCAAAGTATTCTTGGTGAAAAAATATGTTCCCATCAGAAACCCGTCCTGTACCGCCCTACATCACTTGGGATCCTTCACCCGAAGGAAGTGAAAAGAACAAGTTAGGATTAGGTAGATTGTGGCCTCATCAAAGTGTGAAGGGATGTAAAGTTTGTGGGTCTAAATTTTTGTAATGGTATCAGGGGGCACAAAAAATTAACCAAAAGCAGTGCATGAAGTGCTCACTGTAGCGTGTGAAAGTGAAAGAATTAATATTGGGTTGTGGGAGTGGAACAAACGTGTATTTGGGTCCTACCCACACCCAAGGCTAAAAAACAGTGCAAGTAGTGGTAACAAATAACTACTAAGATTTTATCTTGGTCGACATGTTTCTGCAGTATTCGTTGGTTCAAAAGATACCAGTCTGCTTCATCAGGACCTTCTTATAAATAAAGTGCAACTGCTAATTTAAAGTGTATAGTGTGTATTAAAAATCATATCACCTGAAAGCACCAGTGGATATGATCCAGTCAATGAGCAGTGGACAAACACACATAAAAGACAACAAAAATGCACACAGTTAATGACGAAAGCTGCAAAGCACAGAGATAAGCTCGTGAAATACATATATGCCAAACAATTTATGGTCAGTGTTTGTAACAACAATCAAACATATGAGCCAGATACATATATCCTGGGTTTAACCAAACTTATATTCACTCACCCATGTTCTGGGGAATGCACTCTCCACCTCACCCGGCAACAGCTCAGGTACAAATGGAGCACCGCTCTATTAGATGTGAACAAAGAAAGAAGAGATGAAAGAGGAAGAATTACCATAAGTGCAGATCTCTGTAAAAAAATTACATGTAGAGGCCTGGTATTAGTCACAAATCAGTAAAAACTCATACACTTCGGGATATCCTCCAGATTATTAAGCCTGTGTAAAACGTTGTTATTAAAAACATGTTAAAATGCTTATCATACATACTTTATCTGTCACATGGGTGACTAAATTTTGAAGTAGGAAACCTGTTTCTATGCATGCATAACCTACATAAATCAGAACAATCGCCAAGACATCTGTTTTGTCAATGAATTTCAAGAAAAGTGGAGGTAAAACTCAGCAGAATAATCCAACTAGTCTGCACAATTGGCAGGTTAGATGAGTCAAGTCAAGTCAAGTCAAATTTTTTTATTGTATATGAATACTTAAAATCGTTACAATATAAGTTTTATGTTTTTTGGGAGGAAAGAAAAGTGTTATACTTAGACTTCCATTAAATACTCAGTTTCATATTTACCAAAATGTAAAATCTGCATAACATTATAATACACGTAAAATGTGATCTAAAAAGGAAAGTTCCAGGATAACTTTCATCTAGATCCAGATCGTGATAAAGATGTCCCTTTTAAGTGCCCAACTGGCCCGTTTTTCTATGCTGTCCTGCATTATGCTATTATCGTGGCCTGTTGGTCCACCAGCCTTAAGAGGTTCCTTACTTCTACTAGAAATCTGACACCCCGGCAAACCAAGATAATCGAGGATCCTTCCAGCAAACGTATTACTGCTCGCCTGCAAGTGCGTATATTCAATTCGTTAAAAATTGGTTTTAACATGCCCCTCCTGGTGTCTTTGACTGCTGGGCAAGCACACAGAAGGTGTGTTAATGTTTTGTTGCGGAAGCCGCAGGGTGGACAGTGTGCATCTTGATGATTACTGTGCCATGACGGTTGCAGATCTTTCGAAACATGCATGCCCAAGCGGTATTTCGTGAAGTTCTTTTTTAGCTCGGTACTGAAGTGTGTTAGTAAGTATGGTTGAGGCTTCATTGATATGTAAGAGTTAATCACAGTCCACCCATGTCTACGTTATGAAGTTGTAATTTTGTCTTCCAGAAAAGACTTCTTCTTTGATGTTTTGTTTACCAATCTGCCAAAAGCTACCGCTCCAACTGTCTGTCCCATATTGTTTGTATTTTGAGTTCTGCTATGGATTTTCGCAAGTATGCTCCCCACCAATTCGGAGTGTCTTGTTCCATCTGGATTTTGATTTCTTTCCAGCAAATATTGCTCAGTGATCCTAGCTCAGATGTGCAGAATTTGTGGCATAGTTTTACGAAGTCGCTCATGCTCCGGAATTTCTGGTTCAGAAGGTCAAACTCCAACCGGACTTGAGCTGGAGCAGCGGACTTTGGTAAATTGAAGATAGCTTTATAGACACTCGTCTGTAGATCGTTTAACAGCTCCGCCTCTTTACGGCACCAAACTACTAGGGAGTATGACAATGTTGGTATACATTGTGACAGTAGTGAACAACAACAATTTACGAGCCAAAACCTAGGGGGAGCATACAATAAATTCTCTTAAATATTGTGACATGTAAGCATTATTGATAGAGACCAAACATGATTTGTGTAAACAGATTAGTGTTTATAATTTATTTATCTTATTTTCTTCATTTTTGGGGGAATTTCTTTTATAAAAATACATGTGTTCAATAAAATGGTCGGCAACATACATTTTATAATACAAAGAGTATAAGGACAAGTCAAAAACAAGGAAAAGAAGAAAACCACAAATGACTTAGTTGTAGAGATGGGCTAGAGGAGTTAGCAAAGCAGTGGATGGAAACTCCGGGGAAATCTTAAATTCTATGGTTAAGAGGTCTTGCGATGGTATTCCATTTAGTTCAGGAATTTCTTTGAACAACCTTAAAATATTCCCTCTGTTTAGTGTTTCTAGCCTTCCATTTGGGCAATATTCTGGAACAAATGTCAACTTGGAAGTATTCTCCCCCTGGGGATGTATGACATTGCAATGCATGCTTTTACATTGCATGCTTTTACATCGCAGGTTTTACAACGCATGCTGTTACAACGCATAGTGTTAAGGGGTGCTGGATAGTGAATAGTTTAATTTACTATTCCAACTCCAGTCCCCGTGGATAGTAGGGAAGGTGTTGGATAGTAAATTAAATCTATTCCCTATCCTAGAGCGCCCCCCAGCACAATGCGTTGTAATGGCATGCGTTGTAAGGCTTGCTATGTAAAGGCATGCGTTGTAAAAGTTTAGTTGAAAAGGATGTTCCCCATCCCTGGTTATTTTCAGGGCCGCTGACACTTCCCGATCCTTCCTCTATTCCTGTCTGTATGTTTTTAACATTTGCAGTTTCATTGTGGATCTGCCTTTCTTGGCTTCTTGGTTCTTTGCTGAATTGTTCCTGCAGAATTTCTGGCTTTTTTACTTCATGTGGCCCTTGCTCCTGTTTTCCAGCTTCTATATGTGTTACTGGTCCTTTTAGGGGCAGGTTAGTAACCTGCTTTTGGGGGCAGGTTAGATTAATTATTCTGATGACTCTTGCTTCTGTCCTTTCAGTATTGGCTAATGGATGGGTCTCTTTTCCAGATATATTGAGCAATAATTGGATTGCTGTTGAATAGAGTGAAGGATACCTGTGACAGTGTTTCCACCAAAATAATATTTCAAAATTATATTTTAGAACAAATATTGTGTGAAAGATATTGTGCTGTCAAAAATACAATGCAACAAACAACAATGTCTCAACTGGTAATCATTAAAATTAGGCAGTAAAAAACAGTGATATAAATTACAATGAGAAAGGGGAACAAAATTAAGGGAGACCACAACGAAGATGGTAAAGTGAAAAGGTTATAATTTGCAAGTAGTTATTACAGCACTACAGTACAATTAAATATGCAATGATCAAAACACACAAAACAAGCACTGAGCATGCTAGTGATAGTGAGCAGCGCAGTGAAACAGGGGTGAAGAGGGCAGCGTGAACGGCGACAAATGGTAAGAGAAATGTGGTCAAAATTACAGAAAATATATACAATGTTGATGTTTAGGAATCAGGATAAATAAATTGACCACAACAGCACCCAAGTGTTATGCTGATTGATTTCAGATCATCATCAGGACAATGATCATTAGTTTGAGAGTAGTGCTCAATTGAGCAAAGTGTAAATCAAGATTCCAGGTAAAGTCAACCAAGGAAAACAGCAAGGCATCAGGTATCCGCGTGTGCTCCAAATCGAATAGGGGACCACAGCGTAATAATTCTGAGGGATCCACCAATCCACGTGAGGTTAAAGTATGTCCAACAGTCAGGGAGAGTCTGAATCTTGAACTGGAATGGGTCCAGAACTGGAGTTGCAGGGTGGCGAGCCAATTTCTCTGAAGCTGCTGCAGAGGAATTAAACCTCTATGTGGCAGCCTAGTTTCCCTCGTTCACTCTCATTAATTTTTATAACAATGAGTTTGGGAGGAATTCGAAGGCTGTGGTGGATGCTTTAGTGGTAGAGATGGAGAACTTGTATAAAGAGGAAAAAAGGGGCAACTTGAATCTTATATTGACGGGGGGTTTTAATACCCACCCATGTAAACTTAATGGGACCAGGATTTGCGATATAGAACACGTTCATGGTAATCCCTTCTCTCACTTTTCACATGATGGGTATGGAGGGACTCTAAATAGTCTGTTATTTCAGTGGAATCTCTCTATGCTAGGTGTAATTAATGAGAGAGGGCAAGGGACAACCTTTAGAAGGGGCACTCAGCAATCCACTATCAATATTATTTTGGAGTCTGGCCATCTACTTCCGAAAGTGGCCCTTAAGAAAATCCGGTTTACATCCTATAGTGATCATGCCATGCTTTTCACCTATTTAAAAATCTTACCTATACCCAAAGAACATAACCAGAGTGTTGAGGATGTGAAACTGTCCAGGAAAAATGGCTATCAACTTGGAGAACCGGTCCTTATAGGTCTGGCGGCGCAGGGCACGCCTTAAATCCTCGAGTTCATCTGCCTTGTCGAACAGAGACACAAGACACTCTGTTGGGCGTCGAAACCAGGCTTATTAGCTGCAGCCAAGCACAGTTATCCCAGAAGTTACACACAAGGTGGGTTCTGAGGAGACTGCCACTTCAATCCGTGGCGCACAATCTTTTATAGGAAACACATTACAGAGTTTGCTCCTTACACATACAAAACGAACCAATAGAAAAAGTTGGAAAACAAGAATAGAAGAAGGCAAATAGTCAGCCGAGACGGGAATCAATCAACCCAGACATGGATTAACAAACTCGGCCAGACCCTGACATCAGTTTCGTAAACAAAGGCAAAGGAGTTATTCTTTAACAGAAAAGACGCGTAGCAGCTAAGAAAAGCAAAAACAAACTGTCCGCCGTGCTGCCTGAGTGAGGGCAACACAAAATGTCGGCGAGACACAAAATGGCGGCTAAATACGGGACGAAGTCAGAAATCGAAGAACCTCAAACTAAAATGGACAGTGGTAATAAAATCAGATTTGGTCCCTGAAATTCTACTGCAGGTAGAGAAAGATCAATAGAATGCTTGAGAGAAAAGGAATTGCCAGTAGACCTGGTCACTAAATTCATCACCCTTTTGGCAAAAATAAAAATGGCAACAACGCAGGTGAAGTCATAAAATTCCAC